>NC_079195.1:162721771-163031544 GCF_029499605.1 Hyla sarda | reverse complement strand
GGCAGTTCGGGGTGCACTCCGGTCCCTTTTCTTCCAGGGAGTAATTGTCCCGGTTCCTTCCGGGGAACGTTTTTCAAGGTTTTTTCTTTAACCTCTTCGTGGTCCCCAAGAACGGCGTTTCTGTGCGCCCAATCTCGAATCTCGAGCATCTTAACCAGCATCTCAGGGATGTGGAAATCCTATAGCCCGACGCCCGGGACAAGTAGTTTTAGGCGCCGGGCAGGTGAATTGTTTATAGATTTAGCCCTGTATCGGGCGAGCAGGGACAGACAGACTTCCCCCTTATTTTTCTTTAATGTCGGTGTGAGGCGCAGGAACCGATGGAAGTCTACACCTCACACCGGCCTCAGAGTATATGGAGGGGGCAGCGGGGCCCCCAGCTGACTGCAGAGTCCCCTTATCTCCCCTCCCGGAGGATGGACGGAGCTCAGAAGACACAGCAGGGTGAGAGAAAGGACGTAGACAGCTCCGTGCACAGCTCCATCCCCCGCACTCAGCTCCCCCCTCCCCCTGCTCTGTCTAGACAGGACCTAATCCACCACGGGGCGGTTGCTTGTTTGCACAAGGAAAACACAGAGCAGGGGGGAGGGGAGAGAGGAGAGGACGGAAATGTCACCTCACACCGGTGGTGACTACAGCTCTGATGTCCACTCATGGCGGCTCAGGTGAGGAGACCGAGAATACGGGCAGCGGCAGGAAGGGTGGGTGTATATGTATGGTGTGAGTGTATGTGTGATGTGTATGTAATGTATGATGGGGGGGCAGCGGCAGGTGAATGTATGATGTGTGCATATGTATGGTGTATATCAGTGTTTCCCAACCAGGGTGCCTCCAGCTGTTGCAAAACTACAACTCCCAGCATGCCCTGGGCATGCTGGGAGTTGTAGTTGTGCAACAGCTGGAGGCACCCTGGTTGGGAAACACTGGTGGATATGTATGGTGTGAGTGTATGTGAGTATGATGTCGATGTGTATGTAATGTATAATGTGTATATGATGTCTGTGTGATGTGCATGTAATGTATGATGTGTGTATGATGTCTGTGTGATGTGCATGTAATGTATGATGTGTGTATGATGTCTATGTGTGATGTGTATGTAATGTATAATGTGTGTATGATGTCTGTGTGTGATGTGTATGTAATGTATAATGTGTGTATGATGTCGATGTGTATGTAATGTATAATGTGTGTATGATGTCTGTGTGTGATGTGTATGTAATGTATAATGTGTGTATAATGTCTGAGTGTGATGTGTATGTATGTGATGTATGATGTGGGGTGGGCAGCGGCAGGTGTATGTATGATGTGTGCATATGTATGGTGTGAGTGTACGTAATGTATAATGTCTAAGTGTGATGTGTATGTAATGTATGATGTGTGATGTGTATGTAATGTATGATGTGTGTATGATGTCTGTGTGTGATGTGTATGTAATGTATAATGTGTGTATGATGTCTGTGTGTGATGTGTATGTAATGTATAATGTGTGTATGATGTCTATGTGTAATGTATAATGTGTGTATGATGTCTGTGTGTGATGTGTATGTAATGTATAATGTCTGAGTGTGATGTGTATGTATGTGATGTATGATGTGGGGTGGGCAGCGGCAGGTGTATGTATGATGTGTGCATATGTATGGTGTGAGTGTACGTAATGTATAATGTCTAAGTGTGATGTGTATGTAATGTATGATGTGTGTATGATGTCTATGTGTGATGTGTATGTAATGTATGATGTGTGTATGATGTCTGTGTGATGTGTATGTAATGTATGATGTGTGTATGATGTCTGTGTGTGATGTGTATGTAATGTATAATGTGTATGATGTCTGTGTGTGATGTGTATGTAATGTATAATGTGTGTATGATGTCTATGTGTGATGTGTATGTAATGTATAATGTGTGTATGATGTCTGAGTGTGATGTGTGTGTATGTGATGTATGATGTGGGGTGGGCAGCGGCAGGTGTATGTATGATGTGTGCATATGTATGGTGTGAGTGTACGTAATGTATAATGTCTAAGTGTGATGTGTATGTAATGTACGATGTGTGTATGATGTCTGTGTGTGATGTGTATGTAATGTATAATGTGTGTATAATGTCTGAGTGTGATGTGTATGTATGTGATGTATGATGTGGGGGGGGCAGCGGCAGGTGTATGTATGATGTGTGCATATGTATGGTGTATATGTATGGTGTGAGTGTATGTGTATATGTAATGTATGATGTGGGGGGCAGCGGCAGGTGTATGTATGGTGTATATGTATGGTGTGAGTGTATGTGTGTTATGTAATGTATGATGTGGGGGGGCAGTGGCTGGTGCATGTATGATATGTGTATGCATGAATGTTTTGTATAGGAGCGGACTGTCACGTCGGGCATTAGGGCAGTTGTACCATCTAATTTTATTTATTTTTAGTGGCACCCGCACTAAATTGCACCCCCAGAATCCTGCCCCTTCATACTCACCCGCCAACCAAGAGCCCCACGGATGCAGACAAACACGCCCGAACCAAAACTACAACTCCCAGCATGTTACACCATAACCTAAACTGTAGAACTATAAAGTGTAACATGCTGGGAGTTGTAGTTTTGGTTTGGGTCAGCTGCAGAGCCATAGGCTGCATCAGGGCATGCTGGGTGTTGTAGTTACTAACTGTAATTCCCAGTATTCCTTGACACATCCTATGGCTCTGCAGCTGACACAAACCAAAACTACAACTCCCAGCATGTTACACAATAACCTAAACTGTACTATACAGTGCAACATGCTGCAACACCCACACAACCATAGGCTGTATCAGGGCATGCTGGGAGTTGTAGTTATCTAGTAACTAAATGCAACTTCCCGCATTTTCGGACACAAAATGCAGCACATAAACTGGAGAAGCAGAACCCCCCCCCCCCCCCCCAGTAACATAAGTCCCTATTGAGACTGAAAAATAGTGATTAAAATATTTTATAAAGTGCGTATATATGTGAATAAGCCCCTTTCCTAATAAAAGTTTCCAATTTTCTTTAAATAAAAATAATGTACAAAAATAAACATAAGTGGTATTGCTGCATGTGGAAATGTCCAGACTATTAAAATATGATGTTAATTAAACCGTACGGTGAATGGTGTAAATGTAAAGAATAGTCCAGAATTGCTCATTTTTGGTCACTTCATATGAGAAATTTTTTATAAGGTGATCAAAAAGTTACATCTAAACTTTTCTGGGCTTGTCTCAGGTGTAAGAGGATCTACAGCTCTCCGGCTGCTAATACCCTGACATACTGCGATCACCTATTAACCATTAGATCACCGCTGTCAGCAGTGTCTAAAGGATCTCATATCCATCCCTGGTGGTCTAGTGGGGGGGGGGGGGGGGAAATCAGACTATATTGGTTGAAATTATTTCATCAACCAGGACTAGTGGATTTTCTTGAGGGACAAGTAGATTGTGTTCCGCTTTAGTCCCTTGGACAAGTAGTTTTTTTTTTTTTTTATTTCCACACCCCTGGCATCTTCTTTCCTCCATTTCCGAATGGAGTCTCTGTTCGGTGGTGGTGTCCATGGATCAAGGGGAGTTTCTTCCTCGGTGGACATCAAGGATACCTACCTCCACATTCCAATATTTCCCGGTCATCAGTTGGACCTCCGCTTGCAGTTTCGGAAACCCATTTTCATTGGCTCTCCTCCTTGGTCTGGCCACGGCTCTGCGGGTCCTTAACAAGGTCCTGGCGCCTGTGATAGCCCCTTTTACGGACAAAAGGTGTCTCAATGATTCCTTACTTGGATGACCTCCTGATCAGAGCTCCAATCACAGCTCAGGATCTGCAGAGTCTTGGTCTCAACCTCCAGGCCTTGTCTCGCTTTGGTTAGATGGTCAATCAAGACAAGTCCAACCTCTTTCCTACCCAGTCTCTAGTTTTCCTGGGTTCCAGTTCGACTCAGCCTCTGCCGCTTTTGACTCCCGCCGGACAATCGGCTGACTCTCTTGTCAGGAGTCCGAGTACTTCGGCACCCTGCACCAGTTTCCATTCGCTTTTGCATGAAAGTCCTGGGTCGGATAGTGGCAGCCATGGAGGCCGTGCCAATCGGCCAATTTCATTATCGACCTCTTCAACTGTCGATTCTCTCCTGGTGGGACAGGTCTCCATTGTCTCTCGACCGCAAGATCGCTCTATCTCGACAGTCTTGTCAGTCCCTTCTGTGGTGGCTTTGTTCCTCTCACCGTGCCCGACCGCCCCTCCACTGGCAGGTTGTCACGACTGATACCAGTCATGTCGGGCTAGGGAGGTGTTTTTAAGGACCGGATGGTCCAGGGCCTTTGGTCACCTTGAGAAGCCCTTCTCCCCATGAACATGTTGGAACTAGGGCAATTCTGTCTTTGCTGGCTTCTCTGGGAAATTTCTCCTCTGGGCGGAACTCGGGGTTCCGGCCATCTCAGCTATTCTCATTCCGGGCTTACTCGACTGGGAAGTGGGCTTTCTCAGCTGGTCCTCAGCATACCCAGGCAAGTGGTCCCTGCAGCCGGAGGTGTTTGCAGAGATTTGCAACCTCGGGGGCACTCCAGACGTGGACCTCTGCACGTCCCGCCACAACCAAAAAGTTCCTCTCTTTGTGTCAAGACCGGGACCCCTTGGCTCTAGCCGTGGATGCCCTGGTGATCTCTTGGTCGGGCTTTGCCCTACCTTATCTGTTTTCCTCTCCTCCCTCTCACTCCCAGGGTCCTGAAGAAACGAACAGCAGAGGGCGTTCCCGCCATTCTTGTGGCCAAGACTGGCCCTGGAGGGCGCGGTACGTCGACACGATCAGGCTCTTGAATGACGTACCGCTGTGCCTTCTCCCTCATCCAGACCTCCTATCTCAAGGTCCCCTGTGCCACCCCATTTTACCATCTCTGCTTTTGACGGCGCGGCATTGAGTTCACGGTTTTAAGGACCCGAGGTTTCTCTTCCCAAGTGATTCGCACCATGCTCAGGGCTTGTAAGCCCTCCTCTGCGAAAATTTACCACTGAACCTGGCGGTTTTATTTTCGTTGGTGTGAATCTCAGCCTTTTTTCTCTGGCCGTGTTTTCCTTTCCCCGACTCCTTTCCTTTTTGCAGTCGGGGCTGGAACAAGGGTTGGCTCTCAGCTCCCTTAAGGGTCAAGTTTCGTCCCTTTCCATTCTTTTTCAACGTTCTCTGGCATCTAATTCTCATGTCCAGACCTTCAGGAAGTGGCACACACTGCCCCTCCTTATCGGTCCCCTTCTCCCTTTTGGGACTTTAACTTGGGCTTAGGTGCCCTGCAAGGTGCTCCTTTTGAACCTCTCGGGGACATTCCTCTTCGCCTCCTTTCCCGGAAGGTGGCTTCCTTATTGCTCCTCTATTAGGAGTGTCTAAGTGCTGGCAGCTCGCTCCCTTCCGCTCTCTTCCTGGTCGTACACCAGGACAAGTTGTTTTCCGTCCAGATCCGTCCTTCTTACCTAGGGTGGTTTCGACCTTTCATCTCAATGAGGACATCGTCCTGCCGTCCTTTTGTCCGACCCCTTCTCATCCCAGGGAGCGTTTGCTCCACAAACTTGATGTGGTGAGGGCTGTTCGGACCTATCTCTCAGTCACTTCTTCCTTTCGGCAGTGTGACTCCTTTTTTTAAATTCTTCCGGAAGGTTGTCGTAAGGGACAACCTGCTTCCAAGGCCACCATTTCTCGGTGGATCCGATCTGCTGTTTTGGAAGCTTACCGCTGCAAGGGGAAGATCCCATCTCAGGGTTTTGGCTCTTTCCACCCGTTATGTTGGGGCATCCGGGGCTCTCCTGAACAAGGCCTCGGCCTTGCAGATCTGTAAAGCGGCCACCTGGTCGTCTTGGCACACTTTTTCGAGATTCTACCAGGTTCATACTTCGGGAGGAGCCGACTTTTTGGTTACCATAGTGTCACGCCTGCTAGAGACAGCAGCATATACCCAAGGTAGGTTCTGTGTCCCCCAATGGATCCTTCGAGAGAGAGATTTTACGGTAAGTCTAAAAAAATCTCCTTTTTGCGTACATTCTGGTGGAACATTTCCTCCAGATGTGTACCTTGGAGTGACATATTTAGTATGCAGAAATTTATTAACTGCGTACATTTCATTTACCCTCAGAAATCTTGCACAATGACCATATTTTTATGCAAATATAAGCCATCTTGGACTGCACGTAGCAAGATGCTCTAAATCATAGATTTCATTTTTCAGAGTGGAGGTCTGAGGAGATTACTATATTTGTCCGCAATTTATGAAACTCATTGCGCTTGATTGATAAATTTTGCGCTTCTGCGCATAATTTAGAATTCGGCAAAAGGGGTGAACTGCTTTTACCATACACAAGTAATGATACATGTCCCCCATAGTATTTATACTGCACATACGCGCATAGGCATACTGTTCATAAGCTTATGGAACTTCACACTATTCATATGCTCATGGGCGTTTCATATGCTTCACACTGTTTCATATGCTCATAATGATTATTGTTGGTATGATCATGGCATCCATACTATTCATACGCTCATGGCATTTATACTGGTCATACATGCATAACTTGTATACTGTTTAAATGTGTAGGGCATCTTCACTGTTTGCAAGTTCATGACTTGCATATTGTCCATACGCTCATGGCTTTTTTACTTTTCATACGCTCATGGCATACTGCTCGTACGCTCATAGTATTTATTCGGTTCATACACTTATAGCATTTATACTGTACATTAGGGCTGCACGATCAGGGATGTGGAATTCCTATCGCCCGACGCCCGGGACTAGCAGTTTTGGGCGCCGGGCAGGTGAATTTGTCTGGCCCTCAGCCCGGCTTCGGGCAAGCAGGGCCGGACCTGACAAGTGCGGCGGCGATCTGCAGACTGTATGGAGCGGGCTCCCGACTCCTGCCCGCTCCATACTCGGCAGCCTGTGTCCTCGGAAGCAGAGCAGGGGAGATAAGAAGCTGTGTACAATATTTGTCTTCTCTCCCCTGCTCTGCAGACGTGCGGGGGGAAGATGAGGGGGCGTGGCTTATTTCTCCACGTGCAGACCTGCGTCCTCTGCCTTCACTCCCCCCAGCTGTAGCTTCGGAGAGGTGAGGGGAGGAGGCGCGTCTGCACGGGGAGATGCTTGCGGCGTTCACAGGGGAGTATGGAGCGGGCTCGGGATTCCTGCCCGCTCCATACTCTGCAGCCCCCGGCTGTTCTCAGTAGCAGGGGGCCGCCGCTAATAGCCAGCATACGGCGATCACCGCGGCTGGCTATTAACCCTTTAGATCGCCGCTGTCAAAGCTGACATCGGCGTCTAAAGGGAGATGTGAATGCTCCCTGGTAGGGTGGATCCCCCCCAGAGAATGTTAATGAAAAATTAAAAGGTATCATTATAGTAGGGAATTATGGCCATTATAGGGTGAGGAGGAAAAAATCAGAGCGTAAAAGCGAAAATTGGCCCGTACAAGCGGATCGTCATGAGGGACAAGTAGATTTTGCTCCATTTTAGTCCCGTGGACAAGTAGTTTTTTATAACATTTCCACACCCCTGACGATATTGACAAAATGTGCGATTATGGGCCTAAATATTGCGATTTCGATATGCGACATAATAAATGGTTAAATCCCGCCATTTCATGTCCAATCTCCTCCATTTTACAACTATCCACCCATTTTATGCACACAACCCATTTCACATCTCCTCCATTTAATTTCTATCTCCCCCTGTCACATTTTGTACTTTAGCAATACACTAGGTTTCCCGGGCGGTTTTCAAATCTCCCACTGTGAAATCTAGTGTGTTTGCTGCTGAAAAAGACCTTTCCCCATCAGCCAATCACTGGCTTAACACGTGACACTGCTGCGGCCAGTGATTGGCTGAAAAAGGAAAGGTCCTACTGCTTGTACGGAGAAGAAATTAGACATCAGACCGCACGGAGGGGAAGCGGCATCTGCAGAGACTGGGAGTAGGTTAGCAGAAGTTTTATTTTTATTTTTCTCCCTGTGCCCTTTTACTTAGCTCAGTGTTTTTCTACCAGGGTAACTCCAGCTGTTGTGAAACTACTACTCCCAGAAGCCCGGACAGCCTTTGCCGGTCCTGGCATGCTGGGAGTTTTAGTTTTGCAACAACTGGAGGCACCCTGGTTGGGAAACACTGACTTTTTTAGTATTTAAATTTTTTTTTTTTTTTACCTGCTTTGTCTGGCCCCCACCTGCAGCAGCACACGGGAGCCGGCCAGGGCAGAAAATAGCAAGTTTTCCCGGTGGGGGGGGGCGACGCTGTATCGCAGAAAGCAAATGTCGCGATTCGATTGCTTTTGCGATATATATCGTGCAGCCCTACTGTACATATGCTCACAGTATTTCTGTCCATACGCTCATGGCATTTATACTATGCAAGCTCATTGCTTTTATTATGTTCACCTCACGGTATTTATACTGTTATATGCTCATAGAGGGATATTTATTAACGGAATTTAAGCTTTTTTTTGCATACAAAAGTCGCACGTGCGCCTAAGCAATTTTTTTGTGTGACTTTTGTGGGTAAGCAAAAAATACCAATCTGCCCTACCTAAGCAATTTTCAATTTTTACTTTGCCGTGGTCCAGGATGTATCATTGTGAAAGTCACACGTAAGCAAATAAAAGTCGCAAACCCCCCTTCAAAATGTCCCAAGTGTAAGCAAGGTCTGACCTGGCTTACAAACTTGCCTATGACACAGCATTTTCAAAAAGTTACACAAAGTCGCAGGTGAGACTTTTTTTAACTTTCATTTAGAGCTGCAATTATTAAATGATTAAATCGATTGAATTCGATAACAGGATTCGTTGTCGACTAATCCAGTTATCGAATAATTTCCTTATTCGTCGCGGCCGCAATGAATGAATGAAGCTGACGTCCCGCATGTAGGCTTCATTCATTCATTCATTCACCGCCGCCACCCGACATGTCCCTGCTGCTGCTCTACTCCTGGCGCAATTAACGTAGCGCCGGGACATATCTATTCTTTGCTGCTCCTCTCTGTATTTGACGGAGATGAGCAGCAGAGAATAGACATGTCCCGGCGTTGCGCTAATTGCGCTAGGAGTAGAGTAGCAGCAGGGACATGTCGGGCGACGGCAGTGAATGGAAGTATCGGGCCAATACTAGTAATTTGCATGGTATCGGGGACTCGTTCAGTGTCCCCGATACCAAAACCGATACCTGCTTCTCCCGTCTGCATCCCGTCCCATGGAGGAGCATGTGACACACACGTCGCTCCACCTCCTCCGCACGTAACACTACGGAGGAAGTGGAGTGACTTATATGTCACATGCTCCTCCATAGGACGACATGAAGCGAACGGGAGAACGGGGCAGAGGACAGCCGCAAGTGAGTGCTGTCTACAACGGTGGGGGCTGCTACTAATGTCTACGTAGGGCCCTGCTGTCTAAAGTGGGGACTGCTGCCTAAAGGGGGGAACAAGGGTGCAATGCTCTGCACATACCCCCATCTGTATAGGATTGTACATACCCCCCCCCCACGTGTATGGCAGTGTATGTGCACCCTAGGGTCTGCAAAAGCAATGCTCTGCAGTCTGCACATACTCCCATGTGTATAGGAGTGATATATATATATATATATATATATATATATATATATATATATATATATATATATACACATATATATATATATATATATATACACATATATACAACAACAAAAAAATGTAAATTAACTGCTCCCCCTTTTCCTATTACTATACAAAAAAGTAAAATAACTTTTACATATTTGATACTACCGTATGGCTAACTGTCTGAACTATTAAAATATTAGTGAATCATTAGCATTTTATTTTAATAGTTCAGACAGTTACCCATGTGGCAATATCAATAACAATGGTCGTCGCCCACCCTGGTAACGTCAGGCTGTTGCTGCTTGGTTGGTATTTGGCTGAGAATGGAAATATGGGGATGCCTATGCGTGTAATTAAAATAAATAATTAAATAATAAAAGAGAAACTCATAGGGTTCCCTGTATTTTTATTCTCAGCCAGTTACCAACCAAACAGCAACAGCCTAATGTTAGCAGGGTGGGCGAGGACCATTGTTACTGGCCCTCCACACCCTAAATAACGTCAGCCTGTTACCGCTGTGACCATTTTTGACCCTCCGGGCCTGTTGGTACCGGCTCTTCCAGACACCCCTGTGGCGATGTTTACCGGGGTACTAATCAGCGGTTATCGCTAGCTGATTGTGGGGCTAACGCTAAGCCACCCACCTTAGTAATGAACTCAGTCTATAAGACTGCTTCCACTACTAAGCCTGTAAAGTAAATAAAAAATAAATTAAAAAAAAACACATTTAAAAACATTTATTCCAAAAAATACTCCCCCACAAGCCCTCGTTAAAAAAATGTTGTTAATATAAAAAAAAAAAAATGCTGGTCATCGTGGTCCACCAAATCTTAAGTAGCCCACAGGATAGACATATCTGAAAAGAAAAAAAAATGGGTTAGTACATTTAGGGAGAAAAAAGTGGCTTAATATTTAATAAACACCCACACATTTTTTTGGTTGCTTATGTGTGCTAAGAAAATGATATTCCAAAGGGATTTTATTGGTTTTTCCTTATGTGAGCCAAATTTATCAACCCCCTGTGATAGTATGATAAATGTCACACATAAGCAAACCCAAAGCAAAGAAAAAAGCCTACAGAACTTGCTTACCAAAGCAAACAATGATAAATGTCCCCCATAGCGTTTTATACTGTCCACACACTCATGGCATTCATGCTGTTCATATGTTCATGGCATTTACATTTTTCATATGCTTATTGTATACGGTGTTACTCTCAAGGCATTCATACTGTTTCATCCGCTCATGATTATTTACACTGCTATACGCTCATTGGCCCTTATTTACTAAGAATGTAGTGTGGGTTTCTATGTGGGTTTTAATTCCCTACAATTTTTTTTCCCTACATTTTCCACTTTCCCTACATTTTGCTTTTTATTTTTTACACATGCTCTGATCTGTAGGGTTTTCCTCAGCTCAAATCCACCACATTTTATGTGGAAACGTTAGTAAAAATGTTGGGTTTTTGTGAAAATGTTGAACACACCCCTTTTTGGAGACCACGCCCCCTTTCCCTGGCGGTCACGCCCCTTTTCCGGGTTTTCTTAGCAAAATGGAGAGTTAGTCGGGTTTTTTCAATTCTGGCGCAAAATCTGGCTCAGACAGAATTTCTGGCGCAATGTGACAGAATCTGGGCACAACCCGACACATGTCGGGTTTGCAATAGTAAATGAGGGCCATTGTATTTACTGTTCACACATTTCATGCCATTGATGCGGTTTTATACGCTCAAGGCTTCTATACTGTCATACGCTCATGGAATTCATGCTGCCCATAGGCTCAGGGCGTTCATATTTTTCATACGTTCATGACATTTATACTGTTCATACGCTCATGGCTTTTATACTGTTTTATACGCTCATGTCATTGCTGTTTTATATGCTCTTAGCATTGATGCTGTTTCATATGCTCATGGCATTGATGCTGTTTCATGCGCTTATGGCATTGATGCTGTTTCTTACGCTTATAGCATTTTACAGAGCACACGTTTATAGTTTTACACTGTGCATGCACTTATACTAGTATTCTGTACATATAATCATAGCTTAAACGATATTTGCTCATATCCTTTATACCAGGGATGTGGAATTCCTATTGCCCGATGCCCGGGACATGCAGTACCGGGCATGTGAATTTTTCCGGCCCTTAGCCCGGCTTCGGGCAAGCAGGTCCGGACCTGACAAGCGCTCCGGCACTCTGCAGTCTGTAGCTCCCGACTCATGTCTGCTCCATACTCTGCAGCCCCCGGCTTTGGAAACTTGCGTCATCCGAAGCAGAGCAGAGGGAGGGGAGATGAGAAGCTGTCTCTCCCCTGCTCTGCCTTCTTTCTGCCATGCAGACGTGCAAGGGGGAGATGAGGCGGCGTGGCTTCTTGCTCCCCGTACAGACCTGCATCCTCTGCCTTCGCTCCCCCCCAGCTCTAGCTTCGGAGAGCTGAGGGGAGGAGCGGTTGCAGACAGCGGCGTCTAAAGGGACATGTGAATGCTCCCTGGTGGGCTAGTGGGGTGGATCGTAGCGTGATCGCGAGGGGGGAGATCCACTATGGAGGTAGCCAGAGGGCTTACCTCTGTTCCCTGCTGTCCCGGCTCTGTCATTGATAGAGCCTGGCTGCACCAGGCTCTATCAATGGATCACAGAGCACACAGATCAATTGAGTTCAATAGAACTCTATTCATCTGTATGAGGAATCTAATGATTCCTCCTATAAGTGTAATAAAGTGTGGAAAAAAGTTTTATTAAAAGTAAAAAAAAAACACATTAACCCTTCCATGTTAAAAGTTCAAATCGCCCCCTTTTCCTATATAAAAACATGCAAACATAATAAAAATGAACATATTTGGTAAATGTACGACCTATTAAAATATAACATTATGTATAAATAAAAAAAATAATAAAAAATACCAAACCACAGAATTGCAATTTTTATAATATCCCCAGTAAAAAGCGATTAAAAAGTCAGATCAATACCAAAATGGTACCAATACAAAAAAACTGATTATGGCGCAAATATTTTTCCCTCATACAGCCTGGTATGTGGAAACAAAATAAAGCTACAGGGGTCAAAAAATGGCAATTAAAAAAGTTCAGAATTTTTTTTTAAATTAGTAAAACATGACATAAACTATACAAATCTGGTATTGCTGTAATCAGGCCGGCCTAAAGTATGAAATTAACATGTTATCTCAACCACAAGGTAAATGGCGTAGAAAAGAAAACCACCAAATTCGCAAAATTTTACTATTTCAATTTCACTTCACCAATTTTTTTGGTTCAGAGAATGTTATTGAAAAATTAAAAGGTATCCTTTTATAGTAGGTAGTTATGGCTATTATAGGGCGAGGAGGAAAAAAAAATGAGATCGTAAAAGCGAAAATTGGCCCGGACAAGTGGATTGTCATGAGGGACAAGTAGATTTTGCTCCATTTGAGTCCCGTGGACAAGTAGTTTTTTTATAAAAATTCCACACCCCTGTTTATACGGTATACTTGCTAGATATATTTCACGGCACTTTCACTTTTTATCGGTACATACGCTCATTACGTTACAGGGTACATATGCTCATAGCATCCATGCTGGTCATAGGCTCATGGGGGGGGGGGGTTTATCATTACTTTTAGAGCATTTTTTGTCTATTTTTTGGCGCATTTCAGGTGCAATTAGCATATTTAGCGACTTTTATGCAACTTTTGATATAGACAGTTTCACTCTTTTTGCCTACCCGTAGAACTTTTTTTCTTTTTGACCAGTGGTCATGTATTTATCATTTGCAACTTTAGTCAAAAGTTGCTATTTCTCTATCGGCTCCATTGGGGGACACAGACCAGAGGTATATGCTGCTGTCACTAGGAGGCTTGACACTATGGCAACAAAGAAAAGTCAGCCGGCCAGCAGGGTATACCCGCCTACAGGCATCTGAGCTAATCAGTTTTAGCTTAGTGTCTGTAGGAGGCAGATGCTGGTCAGTGCTTCCCCAGACCTGGTCTAACATTTTTTTGTTTTCTAGTTTAGGGACATATAGATTTTTATCTCCCTTTTCCTTTCTGTTTTCAGGTGGGGACTCGGGTCACTGTTTCCCCATTTGCCATTGAGGGGGCACAGACATCGTGGATGTACTGTCAACCCCCTCTCGCTAAAGGTTAGCACCAGGAGTTGTACCTCACGGGCTCCGGGTCCCCCTATCTCCCTGCTAGTCTCGCTGTTACAGCCCAGCATGATGCAGGTGAGAAAAGCTGACTGAAGACTTCATTAGGTAAGTTCTTCTGACTGAGGTGAGTATATCCCCCCCCCCCCTTCCTTTCTTACAGGTTTTAGGGACTTTCAACCTCTGGAGACCACTTGATTTGGCCCGTTCCTTTTTTATTATTGCTGGGCAACCCCTACCAATACCTGGGGATGTGGGGGCCTATTTCAGTGTTGTGGGCCTGTGAGCCCACCTTTCTTATTGTCGCGGGGTCTCCCCATCAACTCTGGAGTTAAGGGGAACTTGTCAGTGGTGTAGGACTGTCTTGGCGCCTGCTCTTACAAGAGCCGGCGTTTAAGGTGATTCAGTTTCGTTTTCCCTCTGCAGCCGCGCACTGCCGACACTACTTCCCTGCTCTCACATACAAGCACAGTCCTCTCTCCCGTCGGCAGCTGTGAGCTGCCGGCGGTGTGTTTACCCTCTCCCTTCCCCTTTTAGCTCGCATATGCGACGAGGGTTGAGAGCGGGCGCTATTCTAACCGGCCACCTTATCTTCTCAGCTGCTGGCTTTTGCCGGGCTGTCTGTGTGTCTGTCTCTCTCTGTCTCTCTCTGTCTCTCTCTGTCTCTCTCTGTCTCTCTCTGTCTCTCTCTGTCTCTCTCTGTCTCTCGGTGTGTCTCTGTGTGTCTCCCTCCTAGCAGCTGCCCTGTTGGGGACACAGATGCTTGGTGAGACTGTTTCAATTTTACTATGTCCAAGCCCAGAACGGGTCCCTCCCTCTAAGCAGTTAACTGGGACCCAGGTAACCTATTATACTTGCAAGGGCTGCAATTCTAAAATGTCTGGTTCCGCTGAACCCACTTGTTCTGCCTGCACCACTGCACTAACCCCCGCCCCCCCCCGTCCCCGTCCCTCCTGGTATTTGTACTCAGGATTCCCCACCAGACCCTGTGGGCTCTATCCCTCCAGAATGGGTGTCTTCTCTCTCTGTTTATCTGTGACTTAGCTCAGGTCTCCCGTTCTGTGGTGACTGCCTTAGAGAGGTCCTCCTTTAGCCGACCCTCTAGAGATACCCGTTCTCCCTCTCACAATCGTACCAAGGGTAGTTCCTCTGACTCTTCTCAGGAGTCTACCAGCAGACATAGACGCTCCCCTCATAGGTATCGCCCCTCTGGCTCTCCAGATCAGGGGGCTAGGTCAGTTTCACCCTCTTCCAAGGCCGCCTCCACCCATTCTCACTCTCCTGGAGATCTGGATGATGTTTCTGGTTCTGCCCCTGACCGAACAGATACGGCCGACCTGGCGGACACCTTGGTCGCGGCCATAAGGGACACCTTTCATCTAGAGGACCCAGGAACTTCAGACGTGGCTCCAGAAGTTTCCTTTCACAGTTCCCGGCCTGCACCTAAAGTTTTCAGCTCTCATGCTGAATTTGATGCCTTGCTAGAGTCTGCCTGGAAGCACCCTGACAAGAAGTTTCAAGAAACCAAGAAGGTTCAAGCGCAATTTCCCTTCGCTAGGGACCTTATTACTCGGTGGACCACTCCCCCCCCCCCCCCCCCACAGTGGACCCCCCGGTCTCCTGCCTGTCAAAAGCAACTACTCTGCCATTGGCAGATGCAGCTTCCTTCAAAGACCCGGCGGACAAGAAGGTGGAGAATCTGGCAAAATTCGCCTTTTGAAGCAGCGGGCTATTCCTTGCTTCTGCCTGGGTGTCAAAAGCTCTTTCAGTCTGGGATTCTCAACTCTGCTAGGGTGTTCTTGCTGGATCCCCCGCGAAAGAATTGGCTGATTTAGCTCTCCAACTATCCAGGGCTCTGTGCTGCTTCTATGCAATCAGCCCGTTGTGCGACCTTTGCCACAGGCAACTTGGTGGCCCTTCGTCGTTCCATGTGGCTCAAGGCCTGGAACATGGATGCTGCTTCTAAGATATCTGACGGAGCTTCCTTTTACGGGTTCTCGTCTGTTTGGCAAGCGCCTAGATGAGATTATCTCAGTGGTGACGGGTGGTAAAAGTTCCTTGCTACCCCAAAATAAGGCTCGCAGCACTACCTCTCTACCTCTCCTTTTGGGCGTTTGGTTCCAGTGGGACGTCATGACCGGCACCCCGCGCAGGACAAGAAGGCCCGCTCCTTCCAAACCCGTCTCTCCTGGAAATCGAATAACCGTTCCAGTTGTTTCTCGGCCAAAGCGGGCAACCGCAAGCCTACCTCTGCCTGAAAGGACGCCCGCACCCGCGGATTTTTCTCGGGTGGGAGGTCCTCTGCTTCTCTTCCGGGACATTTGGTCCGCACACGTGCCGGACTCCTGGGTTAGTGATGTGGTGTCCAACGAAAACTGGATAAAATTTGCCTCCCTTCCAAGGGACTGCTTTTTTTTTTTTTTTTGTTCCCGCGCTCCCCGGTCACCCTCTCTGGCGAGGGCGGGGCACTCTCCAGGCCCTCCTCATTCAGGGAGTTATTGTCCTGGTTCCTCCAGAAGAGCGTTTTTTTGGGGTTTTTACTCCAACCTCTTCGTGGTCCCCAAGAAAGGGGGTTTCGTTCGCCTGATCCTAGATCTGAAGCTCCTCAACTAATATATTCTCCGTCATTTCCGCATGGAGTCTCTCCGTTCGGTCGTGGAGTCCATGAATCAAGGAGAGTTCCTTTCCTCAGTGGACATTCGGGACGTCTACCTCCACATTCCAATTTTTCAAGGACATCAGCGGTATCTCCGCTTTGCAGTTCTGAAAGGCCATTTACAGTGTGTGGCCCTTCCCTTCGGTCTGGCCACTGCTCTAAGGGTCTTCACCAAGGTCCTGGCGCCTGTGATCGCCCTCTTACGGTGGAGGGGTGTTTCAGTGATCCCGTACCTAGACGACCTCCTGAACAAGGCCCCAACCAGAACCCAGAATTGGGAGAGCCTCCGTCTCAGCCTAACTCCCACTCAGTCTCTTATTTTTCTGGGACTCCAGTTTGAAACCGCGTCCATCCGGATTTGGCTTCCCCTGGACAAGCGGCTGATCCTCTTATCAGGAGTTCGGATGCTTCTGAACCCTGCTCCAGTTTCCATTTGCTTTTGCATGGAGGTTCTGGGTCGGATGGTGGCGGCCATGGAGGCCGTTCCTGAAGCAGTTCCTCTTCAACTTGCGCTTCTATCCCTGTGGGACAGATCTCCCTTGTCCCTCGATCGCAGGATCATTCTTCCTCGGAGGTCTCGCCAGTCCCTTCTGTGGTGGCTTCATTCCCCTCTGATTTTACAGGGGTGCTTCTTTCTTCACCTCCATTGGAAAGTCGTCACGACTGATGCCAGTTTTTCGGGTTGGAAGTGTCTACAGGGACAGGACAGTCCAAGGCCTTTGGTCCCCCCTAGAATCCCTCCTCCCCATCAACATATTGGAACTGCGGGCAATTTCTGTCTGTGCCATTGGGAGATTCTTCTTCAGGACCGATCTGTGTGCGTCCAGTCGGACAACTCCACTGCTGTGGCGTATATCAATCGGCAGGGCGGCACTCACAGTTCGGCGGCAATGACTGAGGTGTCCAAGATTCCTCTCTGGACAGAACGAAGAGTGCCGGCCATCTCAGCAATACACATTCCGGGTGTAGACAATTGGGAAGCAGATTTTCTCAGCCAATCCTCCGCCGACCCAGGTAAGTGGTCTCTTCTACCAGAGGTGTTTGCAGAAATCTGTAACCTTTTGGGGCACTCCAGTCGTGGTCCTATTCGCATCACGCCACAACCAGAAGGTTCCTCACTTCATGGCGAAGTCCAGGGATCCCTTGGCTCTGGCCGTGGATGCCCTGGTGATTCCTTGGTCGGACTTTGCCCTACCTTATCTTTTTCCGCCTCTTCCCCCCCCCCCTCCTTCCCAGGTCCTGAGGAAACTCAAGGCAGAGGGCGTTCCCGCCATTCTCGTGCCTCCGGACTGGCCCAGGAGGGTGTGGTACGCCGACGTGGTCCAACTGCTGGACGACATTCTGCTGTGCCTCCCTCTTCGTCTGGACCTTCTTTCTCAAGGTTCCCTTTGCCACCCCAATTTACTGTTGCTGCATTTGACGGCATGGCGGTTGAGTTCGCGGTTCTGAGAGCTTGGGGTTTCTCTCCCCAGGTGATTTGCACTATGCTCAGGGCGTGCAAGCCCTCTTCTGCGAAGATTTACTACTGTACTTGGCGGTTTTATTTTTGTTGGTGCGAATCTCACTCCTTTTCTCCTGAAACATTCTCTCTCCCTCGACTCCTTTCCTTTTTGGAGTCAGGGCTAGAACAACGGTTAATTCTCAGTTTCCTTAAGGGTCAGGTTTCGGCCCTTTTTTAATTCTTTTTCAGCGTCCTCTAGCTTCTGATCCACATATCTGGACTTTTCTTCAGGGAGTGGACCCTCCTTACAGGTCCCCTATACCACCTTGGGACTTGAACTTGGTTCTTGGTGCCCTGCAGGGTTCTCCCTTCGAACCCCTCAGGGACATTCCTCTTCGCCTCCTTTCCTGGAAGGTGGTGTTCCGATTACCTCTATTAGGAGAGTTTCAGAGATGGCAGCTCTCTCCTGCCGTTCTCCCTTCCTGATCATACACCAGGACAAAGTTGTCTTCTGTCCGGTTCCATCCGTCCTTACCAAAAGTTGTTTCTGCTTTTCATCTTAATGAGGACATAGTCCTTCCGTCTGGCTCCATCTCAGCCCAAGGAACGTTTGCTCCACAAACTGGATGTGGTGAGGGCTGTTCGGACCTATCTCTGTCACTTCTTATCGGCAGTGTGACAAGGCTTCGGCCGCTGATTGTCTTTGCACACCTTCACAAAGTTATAAAAGGTTCATACCTTTTGCATCCCAGACTAGCACCAGCAGATGTCCAGCTTTCCGCCTGACTGTTTTTACTTTGCCCACCCTAGGGACTGCTTTGGTACGTCCCATGGTCTGTGTCCCCCAATGGAGCCGATAGAGAAAAGGAGATTTTTGTACTTACCGTTAAATCTTTCTCTGAGGAATTATTGGGGGACACAGCACCCGCCCTTATTTTCTCTGGTGTTCCTGGTTCGGTTACCTGTCCAAGGGTGTGTTCAGTAAATTTTTAATGTTTATGTTTCCTCGGATAGTTCATTTTTAATTTTTTTTCTGACCTGTCGGTCCTCTCCTACTGCTCTGGGACTAAAACTGATTAGCTCAGGTGCCTGTAGGCGGGTATACCCTGCTGGTAGGGGCCGACTTTTCTTTGTTGCCATAGTGTCAAGCCTCCTAGTGACCGCAGCATATACCCATGGTCTGTGTCCCCCAATGGATCCTCCGAGAAAAATTTCAAAGTTCAAAAAGTTCAAAAATCTCCTTTTTGTGCGCAAAGGTCAAAAAAGGTGAAAATGTCACAGCAGCTCTGTGAAAGTAAGTAAAAACACATAACCTGCCAAATTCAGGACCCGGGAAAGTGTCTACTTCCCTCCCTCACAAGTGTCTAGAAAAAGTGTATGTGGTAGAGCTTTTCCCACCACAGCAGAGCTGCGCAAAATTCATCATCCTGCTGCACCTTCTTGATAATTAATATGCACTCTAGTCAATACCACTGCCCAAATAAATGTGGGAAAATAGCTCTATCATAGACATTCTTTGATAAATCTGGGCCATAGTGTTTACAGTACATAAATCACATAGCATTTATATAGAGTTATACTGCCATATTGGGAGCATTAATATTATTTTTGTATTTTTACACTGTGCAGTCATACGTAACACTTGGATCATGGCTGCAGGGGCAAGATCTGTGTAATTACAATTATTGACTTGTCTTTAGAATATCAGCATCATGACACTTAAGCAGTTGTATACCCATTATACCTGCCACGTATGCAGGGGGATGCACTGCACAATTGTTGTTACTGATACGTCTTCAGAGCAACAACATCACGACACAGGCATTTGTATACCCTTCATACCTGCCGCATCTGCAGGCGGATGCACGGCACAGTTGTTACTGAAACGTATTCAAAGCAACAACATCACTATACATAGGTGGTGGTATAACCTTCGTACCTGCCACGTCTGCAGGAGGATACACTGTGTAGTTATTGTTACGGACACGTTTCAGGGCAAAAATTTCATGAAACACTTGTTGCAAAGAACGATGGTTATGCGCAAAAAAGCCTCTCACGTCTGTAGCCACAGTGGTTACGCAAAGACCTGGCACATCTATAGGCACGACGGTGCGCAAGACCTGTCTAGTCTACAGGCACGATGGTTCACGTATAGTACTGTCACATCTACAGGTATGTTGGTTACGCAAAGATCTGTGGTGTCTACAGACATGATGGCGATGAAGGGATCGGTCACTCGCAGTGGGATGTCACTCCTGAGATCAGTTTGAATGGGTAGCTTCTCAGTTTAACCCCTTAAGGACACATGACGTACTGGAACGTCATGTGTCCACTCCCGATCTATAACGCGGGGCCACGGCGTGGCCCCGCGTCATAGCGGGTCGGGCCCGGCCTCTAACAACGGCCGGGACCCGTGGCTAATAGCGCGCGGCATTGATCGCTGTGCCGCGCGCTATTAACCCTTTAGACGCGGCGTTCAAAGTTGAACGCCGCGTCTAAAGTGAAACCGAAAGCATCCCGGCTAGCTCAGTGGGCTGTTCGGGATAGCCGCGGTGAAATCGCGGCATCCCGAACAGCTGACAGGACAGCGGGAGGGCCCCTACCTGCCTCCTCGCTGTCCGATCGCCGAATGACTGCTCAGTGCCTGAGATCCAGGCCTGAGCAGTCATCCGGCAGAATCGTTGATCACTGGTTTCTTATGAGAAACCAGTGATCAACATAGAAGATCAGTGTGTGCAGTGTTATAGGTCCCTATGGGACCTATAACACTGCAAAAAAAAAGTGAAAAAAAAAAGTGAATAAAGATCATTTAACTCCTCCCCTATTAAAAGTTTGAATCACCCCCCTTTTCCAATAAAAAAAAAAACACAGTGTAAATAAAAATAAAAATAAACATATGTGGTATCACCGCGTGCGGAAATGTCCGAATTATAAAAATATATCATTAATTAAACCGCTCGGTCAATGGCGTGCGCGCAAAAAAATTCCAAAGTCCAAAATAGTGCATTTTTGGTCACTTTTTATATCATTTAAAAATGAATAAAAAGTGATCAATAAGTCCTATCAATGCAAAAATGGTACCGTTAAAAACTTCAGATCACGGCGCAAAAAATGAGCCCTCATACCGCCCCATACACGGAAAAATAAAAAAGTTATAGGGGTCAGAAGATGACAATTTTAAACGTATTAATTTTCCTGCATGTAGTTATGATTTTTTCCAGAAGTCCGACAAAATCAAACCTATATAAGTAGGGTACCATTTTAATCGTATGGACCTACAGAATACATATCAGGTGTCATTTTTACCGAAAAATGTACTACGTAGAAACGGAAGCCCCCAAAAGTTACAAAACAGCGTTTTTTTTTTCAATTTTGTCACACAATGATTTTTTTTCACGCTTCACCATAGATTTTTGGGCAAAATGACTGACGTCATTACAAAGTAGAATTGGTGGCGCAAAAAATAAGCCATCATATGGATTTTTAGGTGTAAATTTGAAAGAGTTATGATTTTTTAAAGGCAAGGAGCAAAAAACGAAAATGCAAAAACGGAAAAACCTCCGGTCCTTAAGGGGTTAAGGTATGATTTAGCCTTCAGGCAAGGTGCTTATTAGGGATCGACCGATTATCGGTATGGCCGATATTATCGGCCGATAATCACGATTTTGGGCATTATCGGTATCGGCAATTATCTTGCCGATAAGCCGATAATGCCCCGCCCCCCGCACCGCCCCCACCGCACCGCGACCGCCACCCCCCTCGACCCGCCGCACCGAACCCCCCACCGTGATGCTAGGCGGTATACCGGTATGGATTTTTTCCCATACCGCTATACCGGTCGGGCCCCTCCCCCACCCTCCCAGTCAAGAAAAAAATTTAACTTACCCGTAATGGGGGTGGTCCGGGCCATCCATCCATCGTTCCTGTAGCGTCCGGGGGCGTTCCGGGTGGAGGGTGGTCCGGTCCGGGCTGTCCTTCTCCCACGGTCTTCTTCTCCACTCCGGGCAGGCTCCGGCCTAGTAAGCTGCATAGACGCCGCTACGCCGTGACGTCGGGTGCGTCGCTGCGCACGGGCGTCACTGCGCAGCGACGTCTATGCAGCGTACTAGGCCGGAGCCTGCCCGGAGTGGAGAAGATGACCGCCGGAGAAGGACAGCCCGGACCGGACCACCCTCCACCCGGAACGCCCCCGGACGCTACAGGAACGATGGATAGATGGCCCGGATCACCCTGACAGGTAGGGGGAGAGAATCGGGTGGTGGCGGCGGCAGCCTATGGCCCCGCAAAAGCCACTGCAGATCATTGATTTAAAACGCCCGCTTTAAATCAATGATCTGCAGCGGTGTCGCAGGGGGTTAAATAGCCGATAACTTATACCGGAATATCGGTATAAGTTATCGGCTATCGGCCCTAAAAAACCGATATCGGTCGATCCCTAGTGCTTATTCGAGGGTAGTTTGATTTACAGGCGATATGGCGCCACAAGGTTATTTTCACCAAGGTCTCTCAGATATCTCTTGTTGTGTCATTTTTCTAACAGTTTATATTTTCCGCCTAATAGCAGGGACTGGATAGTTTCATACTATGCCTGACATGTATTTATTGGTTTCCCTCTTACCTTGATGTCATAGGCAAGTATGTTAGAGGCATTTATTTACTTGTGTGTCAGTTTGATCTTTGTTTTAGTGCCGGCTCGTTTATTACAGAGTGGGAAGGACTACCACAGCTCTCCGGTACCAGGCATCGATTACTAGGCCAGCTAGTTTCGCAGATTCTCTGTCTCAAATTAGAGGCTAAAATTGGGGTTTTGTGTTTGGGTTGTGGTATTGGCATCATGATTATTAATTCTGTTATTTCCTACTAGGTTAGTTTTTTGCCCACTAAAGGCGTGCCCTCCGTCGCGGTTATGGGCACAAATCTGACCGATGTGTTTATTTTGTCTGCCATACATGTATGTATTGTAATCATGAGCACGAGTGTGAAGCCCAGAACACAAATTACTTTTAAAGGGATATTCCAGGAAACAAAATGTTTTTATTTATATATATATATATATTATATAATATATTCATTCGACCGCTATCGGTTTTTTAGGGCCGATACCGATAATCGGTGCAGGTTAGGGCCGATAGCCGATAACTTATACCGATATTCCGGTATAAGTTATCGGCTATTTAACCCCCTGCGACACCGCTGCAGATCATTGATTTAAAGCGGGCGCTTTAAATCAATGATCTGCAGTGGCTTTTGCGGGGCCATAGGCTGCCGCCGCCACCACCCGCTTCTCTCCCCTACCTGCCAGGGTGCTCCCGGCCATCCATCCATCGTTCATGTAGTGTCCGGAGGCGTTCTGGTGGAGGGTGGTCCGGTCCGGGCTGTCCCTCTTCTCCGGCGGTCATCTTCTCCACTCCGGGCAGGCTCCGGCCTAGTACGCTGCATAGACATCGCTGCGCAGTGACGCCCGTGCGCAGTGGCGTCTATGCAGCGTACTAGGCCGGAGCCTGCCCTGAGGGGAGAAGGACAGCCCGGACCACCCTCCATCCGGAACGCCCCCGGGCACTACATGAAGGAAGGATGGCTTGGACCACCCCCATTACGGGTAAGTTTAATTTTTTTATTGACTCGGAGGGTGGGGGAGGGGCCCGACCGGTATAGCGGTATGGGAAAAAATCCATACCGGTATACCGCCTAGCATCACGGTGGGGGGTGCGACGCGGTGCGGTTGGTCGGGGGTGCGGTGCGGCGGGTCGAGGGGGTGGCGGTCGCGGTGGGGGCGGTGCGGGGGGCGGGGCATTATCGGCTTATCGGCAAGATAATTGCCGATACCGATAATGCCCAAAATCGGGATTATCGGCCGATAATATCGGCCATACCGATAATCGGTTGATCCCTAATAAATAAATAAATAAATATATAATATATATATATATATATATATGTGTATGTATGTGTGTGTGTATATATATATATATATATATACACACACACACATATATATATATATATATATATATATATATATATATATATATATATATATAATATATTAATGTGTGTGTGTATATTATATGTATGTATGTGTGTAAAATATATATATATATATATATATATATATATATATATATATATATATATATATATATATATATATATATAATATTTATATTATGTGTGTGTGTGTGTAAATGGCTCTGTGGAATGGCACCACTAGTATTAGCACATCAGGTGTTAAGCGAGCTGGTCCGCGATTAGGAGGATGATACAGCACTGGATACACAGATAAAGAGTCTTGATGGTGCTGGAAGTAAGTAGCAAATAGATTTATCTAATGATCTGTAACAACAGAATACAAAGAACTTTCCGCACTCACCGCACAGTTTAGGACTTGAAGCTCCTATTCAGAGACTCCGGCAGACCTGGGCAGCATACGATGCATAGCGCTCAGAGGTGAGGCTATTACCGCCAATTTTGCGCTGTGTGCGCTTCTTCCGGCCTCTGAAAATAATAAAATAAATTATATATAATGAACTGGCTTCAGAAAGTTAAAACCTATTTGTAAATTACTTCTATTAAAAAAAATCTTAATCCTTCCAATAATTATCAGCTGCTGATAAGTTAAGTTGTTCTTTTCTGTCTGGCAACATTGCTCTCTGCTGACATCTCTGCTTGTCTTGGGAACTGCAGAGTAGGAGAGGTTTGCTATGGGGATTTGTTCTACTCTGGACAGTTCCCGAGACAGGTGTCATAAGAGAGCACGTAGACAGAACTCAACTTCAGCAGCTCATACGTACTGGAAGGATTAAGAGTTTTTTTTAATAGAAGTGATTTACAAATCTTTAACTTTCTGGAGCCAGTTGAATAATAAAAAACAACAAGTTTTTTTTCCCTGGATAACCCCTTTTAATTGTGCATTGGGCACTGAAGTACCTTTTATCTGATTATCTAGCATATGTTGGGTTCTTTAGGTATAGAGTTAAGAAAGATAAGGGGTTGGATTAAAGACTGCCCCCAGTATATTATTGCTGTTTTCCGGTCTTGGCACTCCCTGCGCTCTGATATTGGAGACTCGCCTATTTTTATCACATTGGAGAGATCACAGCTTGTCGCAGAGATGTGACAGGATTCCCCATAAACGCCTACAGGTGATAGTATGGGTTTAACCCCTTCACTCACTCAGTTGTGAACTTATGCTAGCTATTCCTCTGCATTTAAAGTGTCTGTTCAGTGGAAAGGCAACTTATCCCCTATCCACAGGACTTCTATGAAGACAACATGCTGGATGACTGAAGCATAAAGCCATGAGATTGATAAAGAATGTTCTATGATTCCCCAAACTTTGTCAAAGGATCAGTGGAGCAATTGCCTATAGCATCCAGCTTGACAGCAGGGTTGTGCATACTAACCTGCTGGTACTGGGTGATGCTAATTACAATTGTTTTTTAATTATACAAACTTGCGCTGTTTAGGAGATATGGTCGATAATTGTAATTGAGTGTATTTGTTACCTAGCTTCCAAGGGTTATGTGCTTTGAGATCTTTTGAGAAAGGTTAGAAATATTGGGGGTGTTTTTTTATTGGGCCTGGCAGGTGCAGCAGTGCACTTAGGGGCTAGGTAATTCCCCCATTGCACCAACCTTACCAATTGCATATTACTCCTTTTCATAAATCCAAAACAGTGCGACAGGTGTAGAAAATAAAAACTCCATTGTGATCAGCGTCACCCACACGATCACCCAATACCAGCAGGGTAGTATGGGCGACCCATACTATCATTTTAAGCCTTACCTCTACTTTCACACTATAGATAAAGCTCCGTTACAAACTGACATTAAAGGGGTACTCCGGCCCTAAGACATCTTGTGCCCTATCCAAAGGATAGGGGATAAGATGTCTTAGGGCTGGATTACCCCTTTTAAGGCTTTTTTTTTTTTTTTTTTTTTTTCCAGCCATTATCGTCCGTTATTGTAACGGAGCCTAAAGGGAGGCATAAGGAGCACAGAGGATCCCATTCACTTGAATGTGATTCTCGAACATCCATTATTTGTGCCCGTTATTACACGGGAGAAAAAGACGTCCCAAGCACAAATTTTTCTCCCGCTATCTTCCAACGGATCCGCTACTGATGGGCAGTAGCGGGAACAAGTAGCCTTAGATGCTAACCTACTGTAAGTGGAAGTGAAAGAGTAAAGAACCAATTTTTTGTGTAATTATGCAGAAATTCCTGCAGACTGATATTAGTAGACACATAAACTTGTCCCTAGTGTGTTACTCATTTCTAGGTTTAGTGCTCCTTTAACCCCTTAAGGACCAGGCCCATTTTGGCCTTAAGGACCAGAGCGTTTTTTTACTCATCTGAGCACTGTCACTTTAAGCATTAATAACTCTGGGATGCTTTTACCTTTCATTCTGATTCCGAAATTTTTCCGTGACATATTCTACTTTATGTTAGTGGTTAAATTTTGTCGATACTTGCATCAGTACTTGGTTAAAAATGCAAAAATTTGATGAAAAAAAGCAAAGATTTTGCAATTTTTTTTTTATTTTTTTTTAATTTATTTATTTTTTTTTTACTTTTGAAGGTCTCTGCTTATAAGAAAAATGGATCTTCCAAATAAATAATATATTGATTCACATATACAATATGTCTACTTTATGATTGCATCATAAAGTTGACATGTTTTTTCTTTTGGAAGACATCAGAGGGCTTCAAAGTTCAGCAGCAATTTTTCACAACATTTTCTAAATCTGAATTTGTCAGGGACCAGTTCAGGTTTGAAGTGGATTTGAAGGGCCTTCATATTAGAAATAACCCACAAATGACCCCATTATAAAAACTGCACCCCCCAAAGTATTCAAAATGACATTCAGTTAGTGTGTTTCACAGGAATAGCAGCAAAGTGAAGGAGAAAATTCAAAATCTTCATTTTTTTTTTACACTCTCATGTTCTTGTAGACCCAGTTTTTGAATTTTTACAAGGGGTAAAAGGAGAGAAATCTACCTAAAATTTGTAACCCAATTTCTCTTGAGTAAGGAAATGCCTCATGTGTATGTCAAGTGTTCGGTGGACGCAGTAGAGGGCTCAGAAGGGAAGAAGTGACAATGGGATTTTGGAGAGTGAGTTTTTCCTGAAATGGTTTTTGGGGGGCATGTCACATTTAGGAAGCCCCTATGGTGCCAGGACAGCAAAAAAAAAAAAAAAAACCCATGGCATACTATTTTGGAACTACATCCCTCAAGGAATGTAATAAGAAGAGGTACAGTGAGCCTTAACACCTCACAGTGAGCCTTAACACCTCACCTCACGACTTTTCGTTAAAGTTGGTTGTGTAAATGATTGATTTACTTTTTTTTCCTTAAAATCAGGGATGTGGGAATCCTATCGCCCAACGCCCGGGACAAGTAGTTTTGGGCGCCGGGCAGGTGAATTTTTCATAAATTTAGCCCTGTATCGGGCTAGCAGGGCCGGACCGACTTCGGAAAACTCACCTCACACTGGCGCTCAGTGTATGGAGGGGGTGGCGGGCCCCAGCTGATTTCAGTAGCCCGGGCCGCTGCTCAGAGAACCCACCCCGTGCCCCAGTCTGTCCTCCTCGCACACAGAAATCCTCCCCGTGCAGTGCAGTCTGTCCTCCTCACATACAGCAGTCATTATGGACGTGAAGGAGCTCTGCACGGATGTCCTCTGCCCCTCCCCCCTGCTCTTTGTTTTCCCCGTGCAAACTTGCAGCCTCTCCGTAGTAGATGAGGTCCTGTGGAGACAGATCAGGAGGAAGGGGGATGGAGCTGTGTGCGGGGGAGGGGAGGAGCTGTGCACGTAGCTGTGTTCGTCCTCGCTCTCCCCCTGCTTCTTGTGTAATGTAGAAGCAAGTGAGTGTGAAGCTCAGGTGAGGAGGCCGAGCATGCAGGTGGCGGGAAGGGTGGGTGTATATGTATGTAATGTATGATTGGGGGGGGGGGGGGTGTATGTATGATGTGTGCATATGTATGGTGTATGTGTATGGTTTGAGTGGAATTGTGTATGATTTCTGTGCATGTAATGTATGATGGGGAAGCAGCGGCGGGTGTATGTATGATGTGTCTGTATGTATGTAATGTATAATATAGGGGGTAGTGGCCGGTGTATGTATATGTATGATGTCTATGTAACGTGTGTGTGTGTGTATGTATAATATACGGGCAGTGGCCGGTGTATGTATGATGTGTATGTATATACTGTATAATATAGGGGGCAGTGGCCGGTGTGTGTATGTATGTATGATGTGTCTATGTATGTATATACTGTATAATATAGGGGGCAGTGGCCTGTGTATGTATGTTTTGTACAGGGGCGGACTGACAAGTGCTGCCGCCAGTTATGCTATCTAATTTTTTATTTTTAGTGGTTTCTGGGCCCCCCCGCACTAAATTGCACCCCCCCCCCCAGAATCCCGCCGACCAAGAGCCCCACGGATGCACGCAAACACGCCCGAACCAAAACTACAACTTCCAGCATGTTGCACCATAACCTAAACTGTAGAACTATAAAGTGTAACATGCTGGGAGTTGTAGTTTTGGTTCGGGTCAGCTGCAGAGCCATAGGCTGCATCAGGGCATGCTGGGTGTTGTAGTTACTAACTTCCAGAATTCCTTGACACAGACTATGGCTCCACAGATGAGACAAACCAAAATTACAACTCCCAGCATGTTGCACTGTATAGTACAGTTAAGGTTATTGTGTAACACCCACAGAACCATAGGCTGTATCAGGGCATGCTGGGTGTTGTAGTTATCTACTAAGTAAATGCAACTTCCAGCATTTTCTGACACATAAATTAGAGTAAATAAAATGCAGCATATAAGCTGGAGAAGCAGAACACCCCCGCCCCGTAACACACCTCCAGTGGCCTTATCAGGCTTTTTTTCTTTCTTTTTTTTAAATTTTTTTTTAATGAGTTTTTGGGGCACTTTAGGGGTTAGAATTTGCAATGTACTCTGGACTTGGTACATTGGGGTCAAATTATGAAAAATTAAAATGAAAAGGGAAACTTTAGTACTACTTGGAAGTGTGATACTCCATGAAGCAGTTTTTAATGCAGAGGCCCGGATGATCGGGGCAAGTGTCACACTGAGCTGTGGTGTCCTTCCGAATCCCCATCCTGTTACACACTCTGCATCTTTTCTGGGTTCGTCCCTTCTTTCCAGTGTGGGGGAACCTCACCTGGAAAGTGTTGGCCTGGGACGATCCTGGCACCTATAACTTCAGTTCGTTTTGAAGTCCGGCCTGCTCTTTCCCAGTCACCAAAGATCAGGACCTTTTAGGACTTCTTCTTGGAACTGGAGGAATGTCCCTGTGTTGCCAGCGTACTGGGACAGTACAAAAGAACTGTACATGGCAACCTGTACTAAGTGTACTGCAACTTTTTTTTTGTACCATACCCGTGTTTTCCGCATGGCCATGTATGGCTTGAGGACTTGATCATAAAGATCAACTCCCCCCATATACCGATTGTAGTCCAGAATACAATCGGGCTTGGGGACCGTTGTTGCGGTACCTCGCACAGGGACAGGTGAGCTGCCGTTACCATGAATTGTGGTCAGCATAAGGACATCCCTCTTGTCCTTATACCTGACCGGCAGAAGGTTTTCATGGGTAAGGGCACGGGACTCACCCTTGGGGATAGGTGTCTGGAGAAAATTTAGAGGGAGGCCTCTCTGGTTTTTCCGCACTGTCCCACAAGCGGACGTGGATCTGGCGGCAAGGGATGTGAACAGAGGGATGCTGGTATAAAAGTTGTCCACTTAAAGGTGGTAACCCTTATCCAGCAATGGGTGCACAAGGTCCCAAATGATTTTCCCGCTAACACCCAGAGTGGGGGAACAATCTGGGGGTTCAATACGGGAATCTTGTGCTTCATATACTCTCAACTTGTAAGTGTACCCGGAGGTACTCTCAAAAAGTTTGTAGAACTTCACGCCATACCGCGCCCGCTTCGAGGGAATATACTGGCGGAATAGGAGTCTCCCCTTAAAACTGATAAGAGACTCGTCTACCGAGAGCTCCCTGAAGGGTATGTAGGCCTCCAAAAATGTGGCCCCAAAGTGATCGATAACCGGGCTCACTTTGTAAAGGCGGTCATACGCGGGATCACTTCGGGGTGGACATGCCTCATTATCGGTGTAATGGAGGAATTTCCGGGGGAGTGTGTAGTGTGTGCTTCGTGTTAACTTTATCTATAACAGTGTGTGATTAAAGTTCACACACCGATATATAGGTAGGAAAAAAAGCAAAAAAATGGGGGCAAATCGCAGTGCTGTTAACCCCTCCCCTGACTGCTGATATTGGCTGGACCAGCCAATGGCAGCGATCCTGGGGGTGGGGGGGTGACTAAATCGCCACCTCCCCATAGACACAAGAGGTGATTGGGGGTGTATCTCCGGGTCCGTGACCCGAATCGCGGCAGATCGCTGGTGTGAATTCACCAGCGATCGCCGACATTGGGGGGGTGTCTGATGACTCAGCAGTTTTGGCGTATCCAATGTAATCTTTTTATTTTTATATTTACTCTGACCGTGCAGGATTAGGAATGTGATCATGTAATAGTTTTGCCTAATATATAATCACACTTTGAAAAGGGGTAGTTTTGAAACTTTTTTTATTTTGTATTTTTTTTTTTTTTTTTTTGAGAAAGGGTGACTAGGTGCAGCAGTGGCCAAGTGCTGAGCTGTTACATGTAGTAAGCTGCAGGGCAAAAGTAGAACATCAGTTTGTTGATTATAATATCAAGTTCTCCTAAGAGGAGATATATGTGTGTGTGTGTGTGTGTGTGTGTGTATGTGACTGTGTGTATATGTGTGTGTTTTTTTTTTTTTTATTTATTTATTTATTTTTAAGAATAATACTAAAATATATATATATTTTTTTCCCCAATTGCAGATCGAAGGCAGAAATGCGGCATACCTGTCGGGGTACGATAAACCTGGCTACAGCCAACATCTCTGTGGAAGATTCCTGTAACTTTGTGATTTCGAATGGTGGAGCCCAGACATATCACTTGAAGGCAAGCTCAGAAGTGGAGCGTCAACGGTGGATTACAGCCCTAGAGCTGGCCAAGGCCCGGGCTGTCAAAATGCAGGCAGAATCAGGTGAGCAGGACTTTATGCTACAGGCACTTGCTGGGTTATTGCTACTGAATATGATCATTATAATGATTGTCACTCACAGATGACTCTGGAGACGAGGATCCCACCTCTCAGACTGATAAAGCAGAGGTCCACAACACCCTACGTGCTCTCTCAGGGAAAGTTGAAGATCTGGGCACATGCAATGATCTTATCGCGAAACATGGAACTGCCCTTCAACGCTCTCTGAGTGAGTTAGAGAGTCTGCGCCTTCCTCAAGATAGCTCCGAAAAGATCAAGCAGGTCAACGAGAGAGCAACACTGTTCAGGATCACTTCCAATGCTATGATAAATGTGAGTGTGGTCAAAGAAGTAAAAGTATTCTAGCAGCATACTAAGGCCAGGGCTTCTTTCCTTTATATTAATAGATGTGTGTTCTTGTGTAATAAGTATACATTTTAAAATATGTACATACATATAGATTATTTCTCAACTTCTTTTAACCCCTAATGACATAACACTTTTAAATTTAAACTCATCCCTTGTGAGTCCCAGGACAATAATTCAATATCCAAACCCTTTGGAGGGTTGACCCTTCATGGGGACAAATACCCTTTAATAGGGTCCCACTAAAAACAATCTTTATTGGTATGCTCTAAAATTTATTGTGTGAAAGAAAAGAAATAGTTGTTTTAAATTATCAGAGAACTCACTATATTGTCTAGCTTTAGTAAACTCTTCTAGGAGCTTTATCTCTTGTATAGGGCGAGTCCAAAACTGACAAATATTGCCTCAATTCAGTACATACATTTTTTGACACCTTTTATAAGGTTGAAATTACACTTTATAGTGCAATTTATTGTGTGCTGAACTGCTGCATCTCAGGATTCCAATATCCTATAAAAAGGCACTACCGGGGGTCTTAAATGCTCTCTATTTATTGTTATGCACTGTTAATGAATAGCGCTATGGTGGGTCTATCATATCCACCATACGCCATACAGTGCTATCACCGCTTCAATGCAACTTGGACATTTTTGGGAGTCTCTCACACCCTCCACTAAATGCCTGTGGTGCTTTAAGGAGTACTATGCTCCACAATGAGGTTCATACTGGCGAGTTCCTACTACTATCTACATTTCTTATTGCTGCAATAGCGTATTCGTGACTTGCAGTATGAACCTCATTGTGGAGCATAGTACTCCTTAAAGCACCACAGACATTTAGTGAATGCACCACAGGCTTAGTGAACAAGTGATCCTCCACACACACACACCACCCCTTCCCCCCCAGAGAATCCTAGTAACCTGGCCATCAGTGCTCCCCGTTCTATGCGCGCGCCCGTGTGCAGCATAGAACAGGGAAGGGCAGAAGTATTATTCGGCGGGCTTCAGCTGATGTCACGCCCACTTCTGCCCAGGAAAGCTCACAGGCAGTGAGCAAGCTTTGAAAGAGGATTATTAAGGAACTACAGGGTGAAAATGAAAAAGAAAAACTGGTGGGCAGGTAATGAATATAGGGCAACATAACAGCAGCATAATATGAAGGAATAGACATGGTGGCAGGTACTCTTAAAAAATTTTTAACCATAAAATCATACTGACCCATAATAAAGTTAGCATGTCAGTTTTCCATATTGTGAACGCTGAAAAAAAAATTGAGCCATAAAATTGCGCTTACATTTTTTTTATTTTTTTTACTTTGCCCTACATATTTCTATTTCTGGCTTCGTAATACGTTATAATCAGTGCGCCAATGAAAAATACAACTTCGTCAATGAAAAAATAGAAATGTTATGGGTCTTATAAGGAAAGGAGGAAGAGAAAACGTAGGCCAGAAATCAAAATTCGAATGATCTTGAAAGGATTAAAACAAGTATTAACCCCTTAAGGACTCAGCCCATTTTGGCCTTAAGGACTCAGACAATTTAATTTTTACGTTTTCATTTTTTCCTCCTCGCCTTCTAAAAATCATAACTCTTTTATATTTTCATCCACAGACTAGTATGAGGGCTTTTTTTTGCGTGACCAGTTGTCCTTTGTAATGACATAACTCATTATATCATAAAATGTATGGCGCAACCAAAAAACACTATTTTTGTGGGGAAATTAAAACGAAAAACGCAATTTTGCTAATTTTGGAAGGTTTCGTTTTCACGCCGTACAATTTATGGTAAAAATGACATGTGTTCTTTATTCTGAGGGGCAATACGATTAAAATGATACCCATTATTACATACTTTTATATTATTGTTGCGCTTAAAAAAAAATCACAAACTTTTTAACCAAATTAGTACGTTTATAATCCCTTTATTTTGATGACCTATAACTTTTTTATTTTTCCGTATAAGCGGCGGTATGGGGGCTCATTTTTTGCGCCATGATCTGTACTTTTTTTTGATACCACATTTGCATATAAAAAATTTTTAATAATTTTTTTTATAATTTATTTATTTTTTTATAAAATGTATTAAAAAAGTAGGAATTTTGGACTTTTTTTTTTCGTTCACGCCGTTAAAGAGATATACGGGATCGGGATCCTTAACATTTTATTTTAATAGTTCGGACATTTACGCACGCGGCGATACCAAATATGTCTATAAAAAATGTTTTTTACGCTTTTTGGGGGTAAAATAGGAAAAAACTGACATTTTACTTTTTTATTGGGGGAGGGGATTTTTCACTTTTTTTTTTTACTTTTACTTTTACATTTTTTTACATTTTTTTTTTACACTTGAATAGTCCCCATAGGGTACTATTCATAGCAATACCATGATTGCTAATACTGATCTGTTCTATGTATAGGACATAGAACAGATCAGTGTTTTCGGTGATCTTCTGCTCTGGTCTGCTCGATCACAGACCAGAGCAGGAGACGCCGGGAGCCGCACGGAGGAAGGAGAGGGGACCTCCATGCGGCGTTATGAATGATCGGATCCCCGCAGCAGCGCTGCGGGCGATCCGATCATTCATTCAAATCGCGCACTGCCGCAGATGCCAGGATCTGTATTGATCCCGGCACCTGAGGGATTAATGGCGGACATTGCCGGCGGGTCCCTGGCTGCGATCAGCAGCCGGGATCAGCCGCGCATGACACGGGCATCGCTCCGATGCCCGCGGTTATGCTTAGGACGTAAATGTACGTCCTGGTGCGTTAAGTACCACCGCACCAGGACGTACATTTACGCCCTGCTTCCTTAAGGGGTTAAAATTAAAACAAGGCTTAAAATTATCTTAAGGGTATGTTCACATATACAGCATCTGCTGCATATTCTCTGCAGCTGATTTTGCTACCCATTGAAGTTAATGGGTAGCAAAATCGGCTGCACAAAAAATGCGGCCGTATAAGGGCTATACAAGCAGATCTTCCTTGGCAGGCACTAAGGCAGCCTTCAGCTGCCATTGTGAGAAATGGGCACAAAATGGTCACAATGCAGCAGGGCCAGTCAGACACATGACAGGTGTGGCACCTGTCATTAAGCCTTTAATATGCTGCTACTGATCGCAGCATTTAAGGGGTTAACTCCTTCCCGCTATGTGACGTATGCTATGTCCTATCTGCAGATAAGTCCCCACAATAAAACATATGCATACATCCTATTGATCTCCTGCTCTGCGTGATGCACTGCAGGAGATTGACGGTGCTGCAGCTGCTGAGGCCAGGATAACTCTGGTAGCCTCCTGTCTGCCATATACGGCAGCCTATGAGGTCCAGCCATAGGCTGGATCTCACAGGCTGAGTGTCGAGTAAGGGTGGGTTCACACTACGTTTTCTCCCATACGGGAGCGCATACGGCAGGGGGGAGCTAAAACCTCGCGCTCCCGTATGTCACCGTATGCGCTCCCGTATGTCATTCATTTCAATGAGCCGGCCGGAGTGAAACGTTCGGTCCGGTCGGCTCATTTTTGCGCCGTATGCGCTTTTACAACCGGACCTAAAACCGTGGTTGACCACAGTTTTAGGTCCGGTTGTAAAAGCGCATACGGCGCAAAAATGAGCCGAACGTTTCACTCCGGCCGGCTCATTGAAATGAATGACATACGGGAGCGCATACGGTGACATACGGGAGCGCGAGGTTTTAGCTCCCCCCTGCCGTGTGCGCTCCCGTATGGGAGAAAACGTAGTGTGAACCCAGCCTTATACTGACCCAATCTGCTTTCCCAATTAAGCCCTATATTATCACAAAAAAAATAAAAATAATCAAGAAGCAAATCTATACATAATAGGAATTGCCATGTTTGTAATGACTTTTACAATTAAAGGGGTACTCTGGTGGAAAACAAGGTTTTTAGTTTTATTTGTTTTTTTGTTTATCCTGCGCTGGACAGTTCCTGACAGAGGTGTCAGCAGAGAGCACTGTGATCAGACAAAAGAAATTCAAAAAGAAAAGAACTTCCTCTGTAGCATAGCTGAAACACTACTGAAAGGGTTAAGATTTTTTTTAAATTTTTTTTTATAGAAGTTATTTACAAATCTGTTTAAAGGAGAACTCAAGAATAGAAAAACTGTCCTTCATACTGCCGGCAGTAAAAAAATAAAGAGGTACATGCCTTCCTTCGCTCCTCCAGTAACCCACTCCGGTCTCTGCCGCGATGCTCTTCCTGGTTGCCGGTGGTCGGCGAGTCATACTGCACTCAGCCAATCACCGGCCGCAGCGAAGTCTCAAATCGGCCGGCGATAGGCTGAGGGGCAGTGTGACGTTTTCGGGACTTCGCTGTGGCCGAGGGAGCGGAGGAAGGTATGTACCTCTTTATTTTTTTTACTGCCGGCAGTATGGAGGACAATATTTCTATTTCTATTTTTCTCCTTTAACTTTCTGGCACCAGTTGATTAAAAAAAAAATGATAATGATAATGTTATTTGTTCACCGTGAACGCAGTAAAAAGAACAACAAAAAAGTGCCATAATCGCTAATTTTGGTCCAAAACGTGGAATAAAAAATGTAATCATGAAAATGGAACCAATAAAAAGTACAGTTCGTCCCTCAAAAAATAAGCCCTCACACAATGCAATCAAACCAAAAAAAAATTATGGCTGTTGGAACAAGGGAACACAAAACGAGGAAAAAAGTATTTTGTTATGAAAAACATAAATGGTTATATAAATTGGGTTTTGCCATAATTGTACTGACCCACAGAATATAGATAACAAAATTTTTATCACACAGTGAACCCCAAAGTTTTGTTTTGTTTTCTTTTTTGTTTAAATTTTTATTTTTTTTTTCCCATTTTAGGCCTGTCGAGATTTTATGTCTTTAGCAGAGAGTCACAGTAAGCGCTGGCAAAGAGCTTTGCAGTATGAGCGAGATCAGCGGTTACGTCTAGAAGAGACCCTGGAACAGTTGGCAAAGCAGCACAACCACTTGGAGCGGGCTTTCCGTGGGGCAACTGTGCTGCCTGCTGAGACTCGTGTTGGCGCTTCTAAAGGTGTGATAATTTGATCTTCTCTAGAATACTAACGATTGGGCAGAACCCAGATAAAAAGTATTGGCATAATAAATGCAGCACTGAATCTGCCTGGCTTTCATTGTTGCCAAGCAGCACTGAGATCCTATGCTCAAATACAGCCAAGAAAGGCTTCTACATTGAGTCTGTGTTTATACGGCTTATACTCGAGTGAACTCTCCGCCTCTCCAGTGGTCTTCGACCTGCGGACCTCCAGATGTTGCAAAACTACAACTCCCATCATGCCCGGACAGCCATCGGCTGTCCAGGCATGCTGGGAGTTTTAGTTTTGAAACATCTGGAGGTCCGCATGTTGAAGACCATTGCGGCCTTCGTCATCATCCACACTCCCCCCTTAAGTTTTCTACTCGCCTTCCCTCGTTGGGAAGGAAGGGTGAGCTGGTCCGGGCCATCTATGCTGCAGGGACCATACGGTGGGGAGGGTTGGTCGTTTCGGGCTGTCCATCTTCACCGGGAGGCCCTCTTCTCCGCTCCGGGCCGGCCCCGGACTAGTGACTCTGCCTTGACGACTACGCACAGGGACGTCCCTGCGCATGAACGTCCTTGTGCGTCGTCAAGGCAACGACTAACCCTCCCCACCGGACGGTGCCTACAGCATAGATGGCCCGGAGCAGCTCACCCTTCCTTTCCACCGAGGGGAGGTGAGTAGAAAACTAAAGGGGGTCTGTATGATGACGAAGGCCACAGTGGTCTTCAACATGCGGACCTCCGGACGTTTCAAAACTACAACTCCCAGCATGCTGGGAGTTGTAATTTGCAACATCTGGAGGTCCGCAGGTTGAAGACCACTAAGAAGTGATTGACAGGCGGTGATGATGAAGGAGTGGGGGGGGGGGGGGATGATGACAGGGTGATGATGATGGGGGGCGTTAATGCCGGGTGTCTGGAGGGTGATGGGGGGGGGGGGGGAATGATGATGTATTTCCCACCCAAGGCTTATAGTCGAGTCAATAACTTTTTTTTTTTTTTTTTTTTTTTTTTTTTCTTGGTTTTTGGGGGTGAAATTAGGGGCCTCGGCCCCTAACTTACATAGTTGAACTTACATAGTTAGTATGGTTGAAAAAAGACATACATCCATCAAGTCCAACCAGGGAATTGAAGGGAAGGGTGTAAGGGGATAAGGGAAAGGGATGTCGTTTTATAATTCTGCAAAAGCATTAATGTTATTTTGTTCCAGGAATGTATCTAACCCTGTTTTAAAGCTGTTAATTGTTCCTGCTGTGACCAGTTCCTGAGGTAGACCGTTCCATAAATTCACAGTCCTCACGGTAAAGAAGGCGTGTCGCCCCTTTAGACTAAACCTTTTCTTCTCCAGGCGGAGGGAGTGCCCCCTCGTCCTTTTGGGGGGTTTAACCTGGAACCGTTTTTCTCCATATTTTTTGTATGGGCCATTAATATACTTATATACGTTTATCATATCCCCCCTTAAACGTCTCTTCTCAAGACTAAACAATTGTAACTCCTTTAATCGCTCCTCATAGCTAAGATGTTCCATGCCCCATATTAGTTTAGTCGCGCGTCTCTGCACCCTTTCCAACTCCGCAGTGTCCCTTTTATGAACAGGCGACCAAAACTGAACAGCATATTCCAGGTGAGGCCGTACCAATGCTTTATAAAGGGGGAGTATTATGTCCCTGTCCCTCGAGTCCATGCCTCTTTTTATACATGACAATATCCTGCTGGCTTTGGAAGCAGCAGCCTGACATTGCATGCTATTCTGTAGTCTGTGATCTACAAGTACACCCAGATCCTTCTCTATCAGTGACTCTGCCAGTTTAATCCCCCCTAAGACATACGATGCATGCTGGTTATTAATACCCAGATGCATAACTTTACATTTATCCACATTGAACCTCATTTGCCAAGTGGATGCCCAGACACTTAGTCTATCCAAGTCATCTTGTAACGTATGCACATCCTCTATAGACTGTACCGTGCTACAAAGCTTGGTGTCATCTGCAAAGATAGAAACAGAGCTGTTAATACCATCCTCTATATCAGTGATAAATAAATTAAACAGCGGGCCCAGTACAGAACCTTGGGGTACACCACTAATAACCGGGGACCAATCAGAGTACGAATCATTGACCACCACTCTCTGGGTACGATCCATGAGCCAGTGTTCAATCCAGTTACAAACTAAAGTTTCCAAGCCCAAAGACCTTAACTTACCTGTCAGGCGTCTGTGAGGGACAGTATCAAACGCTTTGGCAAAATCCAGAAACTTCCATCCTTAGTAAATCCATGCTGGCTATCACTTTATAATACTATTATCCCCTATGTATTCCTGTATGTAATCCCTTATAAGTCCTTCAAACAACTTACCCACAATGCACATTAGACTTACAGGTCTGTAATTGCCTGGCGAAGACCTAGAGCCCTTCTTAAAGATTGGTACCACATTCACCTTGCGCTAGTCCCTTGGCACAATACCAGACACCAGAGAATCTCTAAATATCATGAACAAGGGTACAGATATTACTGAACTTACCTCTCTAAGAACTCTTGGGTGTAGTCCATCCGGCCCTGGAGATTTGCTTACATTTACTTTACTTAACTTACCTTGTACCATCTCTACATTAAGCCAGTTCAGTACATTATATGATGTGTTACCAGCACTGACATGGCCAATGTCAGCTCCTTTTTCCATAGTGTATACAGAACTAAAGAACCCATTCAGTAACTCCACCTTCTCTTGATCGCCCGTGACAACCTCCCCATTATCATTATTAAGGGGTCCTACATGCTCTGTCCTTGGTTTTTTTTGTATTTATATATCTAAAAAAATATTTAGGATTAGTTTTGCTTTCTTTGGCCACCTGTCTCTCATTTTGAATTTTTGCTGTTTTTATTACATTTTTACAGATTTTATTAAGCTCCTTGTACTGTTTAAATGTTATAGATGACCCACCAGATTTGAATTTTTTGAAGGCTATTTTTTTGTTGTTTATTGCTCTTTTAACCTCATTTGTCAGCCATGTAGGATTTAGTTTTAATTGTTTATATTTGTTCCCCTTTGGTATATATTTAGCTGTATAGTTATTTAGAGTTGATTTAAAGATGTCCCATTTACCTTCTGTATCAGTATTTGAGAACGCCTCCCCCCAGTCTATGTCCTGTAGTGCAGCTCTCAGCCCAGGGAAATTTGCCTTTTTAAAGTTATATGTTTTTGCTTTCCCCGTCTCTTTGTTTTCTACATTTTAAGTCAAAAGTAACTATATTGTGGTCGCTATTACCAAGGTTTTCCCGCACAGTTACAGTTACTGGTAATTGATACATGGTTTATCCAGTCAATCTGTTGCTGGGTTAAAAAAGGCAGCAAATCTGCACACTGTTATCACACATTACCCATGTAAGGATATATTTATGATGGTATGTTTTTTCCTTTTTACTCTTAGACCCTTGCGGGGCAGGGAAGGGAGACCTAAGTGATGAAGATGATGAAAACGAATTCTTTGATGCTCCTGAAATTCTTAGCAGCCCTTCCCAAGTTGGCTTGGGACACAAGTAAGTTGGTGGGGGGGCGGTTAAAATGGGGGACCTGACCACTAACGGTCAATAAAATAGAAGCTTTGTCATGTCCTTTCTGCTTTCTATGGACTATACACCTGTCCCCCAGCATTGCAGTTTTTCTGTTATTGGTCCTCAACTGTAGATCTTATAAGAAATATTCAGCACTATGGAAGAGATCCATTAAAACTTGTGCAGAGGAAAAGTTGACCTGTGGCCCATAGCAACCAATCAAATTGCTTCTTTTATTTTTCAGAGGCCTTTTCAAAAATGAAAGTAGTGATCTGGTTGCTATGGGCAACTGGTCAACTTTTCTTTAGCACAGGTCTTGATAAATCTCCCCTTATGTGATTATGAGGGGAATTCATCAATACTTGTCTACTTTTTTTTTTTTTATTTATTTTTTACAATTTCAGTCATGAAAAGTCGCATTTTTTTTTTTTTTTTTTTTTTAACTCCCTGCACCAAATTCATGAAGTCATACGCCCCTTGATGAATTTGGCACTCGGGAACATTACTGAAAAATTAACTCACAGTTCTACATTTCCCACCTGTTCAGGCATCTGTTCTATAATCATCTGTCCCTGTCTGGAGATTGAACCCAAACCTTATGGGATCAGCTAGTCAAAATGCAGTTTATTTGCCCTCTGCATCACTGCTTTTGCTTTTAATTGAGTTGTTTCAGGACTGATCCTTTAAATTCAACATTATGGTACATACTAAGATTTTAAATGGTGGTTCCATGCTGAACTTTAGGGGTAAGTTCTAAATTAAAGCAGTGGCTCGGAGGGCAGGTGGACTGTCTTTTAAGGAGATGATTCCACAAGGTTCTGGGTTCAATCCCCAGATACCTGATAATGATAGAATAACATTTTCTATTTTTATTTTAAAAGTAGTTTAAAGGCCAGAGGCATTGCGTTGGGGTCCCTGGCACACAGCGCAGCGGAGACCATATATACAGCAGCCGCTGCATTTATGTGAAAAGTTTTGTATTAACACATCGGGCCGGCCAGGGACCCAGCGCAATGCCGCCGGCTTCCCCAGCCAGCGCTATGTGCTAGTACAGTACTTATTACACATAGCACAGCAGGGACGTGTGTATGTGTGTGTGTATGTGTATATATTCTCTCTCCCAAAAAATGATCGCAGCACACACAATTCTGGCAAATTCAAGTGAAATTTATTCCATCCTCAGCACAATAAAACAAGGTGCAGCGTTTCAACGATCTCACATTCTTTCTCAAGCATGATGCTTGAGAAAGACTATGTGAGATCATTGAAACGTTGCACCTTGTTTTATTGTGCTGAGGATGGAATAAATTTCACTTGAATTTGCCAGAATTTTGTGTGCTGCGATCCTTTCTTTGGATCTTTTGACCAGGGTTCAGATGACGGCGAGCACCTACTGGTTGGCTTTCTGTGAACTTGGATGTGCAGCTTTTTTTCTATTTTATTTACATATATATATATATGTCCGGGCCAATTTTCGCTTTTACGCTCTCATATTTTTCCTCCTCGCCCTATAATAGCCATAACTACCTACTATAAGGATACCTTTTAATTTTTCAATAACATATTCTCTGAACCAAAAAAAAAAAATATATATATATGTGTGTGTGTGTGTGTATGTATATATATATATGTGTATATAATTAAGGGAAGTGAAATTTAAATAGTAAAAGATAATTTTGCAGATTTCTTTTCTGCGCCATTTACCTTGTGGTTGAGGTAACATGTTATTTTTATTCTTTAGGCCGCCTGATTACAGCAATACCAGATATGTATCGTTTGCGTCCTGTTATACTAATTCTGAACTTTTTCAAATTTTTTTAATTGCCATTTTTTTTAACCCCTGTAGCTTTATTTTTGTTCCGCATACCAGGCTGTATGAGGGCTCATTTTTTGCGCCATAATCTGTTTTTTGTATCTGTACCATTTTGGTATTGATCTGACTTTTTAATCGCTTTTTAACTTTTTTTTTCTAGGATATTATAAAAATTGCAAATCTGTGGCTTGGTATTTTTTTTACATTTACCGTACGGGATACATAATGTTATATTTTAATAGGTTGTACAATTACGCACAAAGCGATACCAAATATATTTATTTTTATTATGTTTGCATGTTTTTATATAGGAAAAGGGGGGGATTTTAACTTTTAACATGGAAGGGGTTAATGCAGCGGTCTTCAAACTGTGGCCCTCCAGATGTTGCAAAACTACAACTCCCAGCATGCCCAGACAGCCAACGGCTGTCCTGGCATGTTGAGAATTGTAGTTTTGTAACATCTGGAGGGGCACAGTTTGAAGACCACTGAGTTAATGTGTGTCTTTCAAACTTTTATTAAATCTTTTTTTTTTTTTTTTTTTTTTTTACACTTTATTACACTTATATGAATAATCATTAGATTCCTCATACAGATTAATAGAGTTCAATTGAACTCTATTAATCTGTGTGCTCTGTGATCCATTGATAGAGCCTGGTCCAGCCAGGATCTATCAATGACAGAGCCGGGACAGGAGGGAACAGAGGTAAGCCCTCCGGCTACCTCTATAGTGGATCGCCCCCCCCCCTGCGATCGTGCTGCGGGGGGGGGAGGGGGGGCGGTTTTGCGATCCACCCCACTAGCCCACCAGGGAGCATACACGTGTCCCTTTAGCCGCATGCTGGCTATTAGCGGTGGCCCCCGGCTACTGAGAACAGCTGGGGGCTGCAGAGTATGGAGCTGGCAGGAATCCCGAGCCCGCTCCATACTCCCCTGGGGGCGCCGCAAGCATCTCCCCGTGCAGACGCGCCTCCTCCCCTAACCTCTCCGAAGCTACAGCTGGGGGGAGCGAAGGCAGAGGACGCAGGTCTGCACGGGGAGAAATAAGCCACGCCAATACGTGACCACCAATAGCAGATCGGGGGCGGGGGGGTTAACTTTCGTTTTCCCCGTCCTGCCCACCCACAATAGGCGGGGCAGGACGTGGAAACCCGCCAGGGACTGGCGCCGATTATCCACTTACCGATCCAGAGGCTGCGGGCGACGGAGATCGTCGGGCGGCGACGTCGTGTGGCTGGATCCTACGGAAGTCGGTGAGTTGCTTAGCGACATCTGGAGGGTACAGTCTGAGACCACTAGATAGTGGTCTCTAACTGTATCCCTCCAGATCTTGCAAAACTACAACTCCTAGCATGCCCAAACAGCTGTTTGCTGTCCAAACATGCTGGGATTTGTAGTTTTGCAACAGCTGGAGGACCACAGTTTGGAGATCACTTTGCAGTGGTCTCTAAAACTGTAGCCCTCCAGATGTTGCAAAACTGCAAATACCAGCATGCCCAATCAGCTGTCTCAGCATGCTGGAAGTTGTAGTTGCGTACCTCCAGCTGTTGCATAACTACATCTCCCAGCATGCCCTTTGGTGATCAGTACATGCTGGGAGTTGTAGTTTTGCAACAGCTTGAGGCACACTGGTTGGAAAATACTGAGTTAGTTAACAGATCCTAACTGAAGGTTTTCCAACCAGTGTGCCTCCAGCTGTTGCAAAACTACAACTCCCAGCATGCACGGTCTGTCAGTACATGCTGGGAGTTGTAGTTTTGAAACAGCTGTAGGTTTTTTCCCCGGGTGAATGTACAGGGTACATTCACACAGGCAGGTTTACAGTAAGTTTCTTGCTTCAAGTTCTCCTAGCGGGAAACTCACTAACACACCAGTGCGAACGTACCCTAAAACACTACACTACACTAACACATAATAAAGAGTAAAACACTACATATACACCCCTTACACTGTCCCCCCTTCCCCCCCCCCAATAAAAATTAAAAACTTATTGTATGGCAGTGTTTCCAAAACTGAGCCTCCAGGTGTTGCAAAACAACAACAACTCCCAGCATTTCCGGACAGCCACTGACTGTCCAGGCATGCTGAGAGTTTAGCAACAGCTGGAGGCACCCTGTCTGGGAATCACTGGCGTAGAATACCCCTATGTCCACCCCTACGCAATCCCTAATTTAGATCTCAAATGCACATGGCGCTCTCACTTCAGAGCCCTGTTGTATTTCAAGGAAACAGTTTAGGGCCACATATGGGGTATCTCCGTACTCGGTAGAAATTACACTACAAATTTTTTTTTTTCTTCTCCTTTTACCCCTTATGAAAAGGAAAAGTTGGGGGCTACACCGGCTTGTTAGTGTAAAAAAAAATAAAATAAAAAAAATAAAAAATTTTACACTAACATGCTGGTGTTGCCCCATACATTTTATTTTCACAAGCGTTAAAAGGAAAAAAGACCCCCAAAATTTGTAACGCAATTTCTCCTGAGTACAGAAATACCCCATATGTGGTTGTAAAATGCTCTGCGGGTGCACAACAAGGCTCAGGAGTGAGAGCGCACCATGTACATTTGAGGCCTAAATTAGTGATTTGCACAGGGGTGGCCGATTTTACAGCGGTTCTGACATAAACGCAAAAAAATAAATACCCACATGTGACACCATTTTGGAAACTACACTCCTCACGGAATGTAATAAGGGGTACAGTGAGCATTTATGCCCCACAGGTGTCTGACAGATTTTTGGAACAGTGGTACGTGAAAATGAAAAATGTAATTTTTCATTTGCACAGCCCACTGTTCCAAAGATCTGTCAAACGCCAGTGGGGTGTAAATACTCACTGCACACCTTATTAAATTCTGCGAGTGGTTTAGTTTCCAAAATAGGGTCACATGTGGGGGGTCCACTGTTCTGGCACCACGGGGGGCTTTGTAAACGCACATGGCCCCTGACTTCCATTCCAAACCTTTTTTTTTCCCAAAAGCTCAATGGCGCTCCTTCTCTTCTGAGCATTGTAGTGCGCCAGCAGAGCACTTGACGTCAAACACCTGTGGGGTGTTAAGGCTCACTGGACCCCTTGTTATGTGCCTTGAGGGGTGTAGTTTCCAAAATAGTATGCCATGTGTGTTTTTTTTTTTTTTTTTTTTGCTGTCCTGGCACCATAGGGGCTTCCTAAATGCGACATGCCCCCCAAATACCATTTCAGCAAATTTTGCTTTTCAAAAGCTAAATGTGACTCCTTCTATTCTGAGCATTGTAGTTTGCCCGCAAAGCATTTTACGTCCTAACATGGGGTATTTCCATACTCAGAAGAGATGGGGTTACACATTTTGGGGGTCATTTTGTCCTATTATCCCTTGTAAAAAAAATTAATTTGAGGGAAAACCAGCATTTTAATGAAAAAAAAAAAAAAAAATAATAATTTACACATCCAACTTTCACGAAAAGTCGTCAAACACCTGTGGGGTGTTAAGGCTCACTGGACCCTTTGTTACGTGCCTTGAGGGGTGTAGTTTCCAAAATAGTATGCCATGTGTGTTTTTTTTTGCTGTTCTGGCACCATAGGGGCTTCCTAAATGTGACATGCCCCCCAAAAACCATTTCAGAAAAACTCACTCACCAAAATCCCACTGTCGCTCCTTCCCTTTTGAGCCCTCTACTGCGCCCGCCGAACACTTGACATACACAGAGGTATTTTCTTACTCAAGAGAAATTGGGTTACATATTTTAGGAAGATTTCTCTCCTTTTACCCCTTGTAAAAATTCAACAACTGGGTCTACAAGAACATGCGAGTGTAAAAAATGAAGATTTTGAATTTTCTCCTTCAATTTGCTGCTATTCCTGTGAAACACCTAAAGGGTTAACAAACCTTCTGAATGTCATTTTGAATACTTTGAGGGGTGCAGTTTTTATAATGAGGTAATTTGTGGGGTATTTCTAATAAGAAGGCCCTCCAAATCCACTTCAAAACAGAACTGGTGCCTGAAAAATTTCGATTTTGAAAATGTTGTGAAAAATCGGAAAATTGTTACTATACTTTGAAGCCCGCTGATGTCTTCCAAAAGTAAAAACATGTCAACTTTATGATGGAAACATAAAGTAGACATATTGTTTATGTGAATCAATCTATAATTTATTTGGAATATTAATTTTCCTTATAAGCAGAGAGCTTCAAAGTAAAAAAAAAAAATTTCAATTTTCAATTTTTTTCATCAAATTTTGGAATTTTTCACGAAGAAATGATGCAAGTATCGACAAAATGTTACCACTAACATAAAGTAGAATGTTACGAAAAAACAATCTCAGAATCAGAATGAAAGGTAAAAGCATCCCAGAGGTATTAATGTTTAAAGTGACAGTGTCCTACAGTGAAAATTGGCTGGGTCTTTAAGGGGTTAAGGATATTTATTTAATACTTTGTACAAAGAAGCCTTTGTCAGTAATGACCATTTCAAGATAAAAAGTCAAATGCATTGATCGTATGATTTTGGCGCATTCTTCCACACAAGTAGTCTTGAAATCTTGAAGGTTCTGTGGACCTCTTGTAGGAATCATGATATTCACCCTTCATTGTTCCACCTTGCTTAATCTTCATTAACCTGGTAGATGGTATGCGCTGGTACTTTGCACACCAGAATGTACATTTACATCCTGTACATAAAGGGGGCGCAGGAGCTGTGCTCTCTTCATGCACGGCAAGTTCCGGCTATCAGCAGCTGGGGACCTGCCAGTAATGGTGGACATCAGCGATTGTGCTGATGCCCGCCATTAACCCCTTAGATTCCCTATCATATCCCCTTTCTCTTGTCTGTCTTTAAAGCTGTAATTAAGTTCCTTTTAACTTTCCTGGTAAGTTTTATCCTGCAATCCATGTACTAGTTTAGTAGCCCTTCTCCTAAAGGGGATATTTGTCAAAACCTGTGCAGAGGAAAAGTTGCTTATAGCAACCAATCGGATTGCTTTTATTTTTGAGAGGACTTTTTATAAATAGGAAATCTGGTTAGTTGCCAAAGGCCACTGGTGAACTCTTCATCTGCACAGGTTTGGTAATTTCCCCCATGGTGGACAGTAAATTCCACTTTAGTGATTAGTCCCAGGAAGCTGCTGCGGAAACTAACTAACACGTGGTATGTATTGAGAGAGGCATAGAGGCTTGTGACCAGAACATAGTTTTGCCTCTGTATAAATCATAAGTCAGACCGCACATGGAGTATTGTCTTCAATTTTAGTCACCTGTATATAAAAAGGACATGGTTGAACTGGAGAGGGTGCAGAGGAGAGCGACAATGATAATTAATGGTATGGAAGGATTACAGGACCAAGACAGATTTGGAGGAAACACTTCTTAGGGGAGATTTGATCATTGTACATATATATGAATGGACAGTACAGAGATCTTTCTAGTGATTTTTTTTATACCTAGGCCAGTAACCATGACAAGAGGGAACCCTCTACATCTAGAGGAAGGAAGGTTTCACCATCATCACAGATTGATGCTTTACTGCAAGAGCAGTGAGACTATGGACTATCTGTCGAATGATCTTGTGATGTCGGACTCAAACAAGTTTAAGGCGGGGCCTGGATGTTTTTCTAGAAAAATATAATATTACATGTTATGGATACTAGATTCATATGGGTAGAATGTTTATCCACAGATTTATTCTGATCCCCATATTGGAGTCGGGTTGGATTTATTTTTTTTCTGTCATGGGGCAATTGGCATCAGCCTCATGATGTTTTTTTATTTTTATTTTAATGGCAACGAGCAGGGGGGACAGCGGGTACCTCTGTCTAGTCCCCTTAATGCTATACTGTCTGTATGTCCATATTTTAATGAAAGTCTGGCTGTCAGGTTAGAATAATTATCCAACATATATAGTTTGCACGTAATCTGAACTTTACTAAACATACAGTACATCTGCCTGTTATGAACCCACATTGGTACCGATCATGATTTTAAGATTTTCAATCCTCCCCTTTTACTCCCCCCATCTTAATAAACCACCACCTGCCTTTATTTTTATTTTTCTACCTTGATATTGTTCTGTATCTTCTTGCTCAGTCACAGTGAGCTCCGCAGACTTGGAAGGGGCATTCCCCAGCAGGCGGGACATAATCTAAAGCCCTGCTGGAAAGAGCTTCCACCCTCACTCTGCTACATACAGCCAAGGTTGCTGAGACCGCAACCCCAACCCCCCCCCCAGCTCTCGGAACAGAACTTTACTGTGTGCTCAACTCTGCCCAACAGCTGCAAATACAGTCTAGCTATAGGCTAATCTATAACATACAGTGGAGCAAAAGAGTATTTAGTCAGCCACCAATTGTGCAATTTCTCCCACTTAAAAAGACGAGAGGCCTGTCATTTTCATCATAGGTATACCTAAACTATGAGAGCCTGAGAAAAAAATCCATAAAATCACATTGTCTGATTTTTAAAGAATTTATTTGAAAATTATGGTGGAAAATAAGTATTTGGTCAATAACAAAAGTTCATCTCAATACTTTGTTATATACCCTTTGTTGGCAATGACAGAGGTCATATGTTTTCTGTAAGTCTTCACAAGGTTTTCACACACTGTTGCTGGTATTTTGGCCTATTCCTCCATGCAAATCTCCTCAAGAGCAGTGATGTTTTGGGGCTGCCGCTGGGCAACACGGACTTTCAGCTCCCTCTAAAGGTTTTCTATGGGGTTGAGATCTGGATACTGGCTAGGCCACCCCCAGGACCTTGAAATGCCTCTTACGAAGCCACTCCTTTGTTGCCCGGGCAGTGTGTTTGGGGTCATTGTCATGCTGAATGACCCAGCCACGTTTCATCTTCAATGCCCTTGCTGATGGAAGGAGGTTTTCACTCAAAATCTCATCATACATGGCCCCATTCATTCTTTCCTTTACACGGATCAGTCGTCCTGGTCCGTTGGCAGAAAAATGGCCCCAAAGCCTGATTCTTCCAACCCCCCCATGCTTCACAGTAGGTATGGTGTTCTTTGGATGCAACTCTGCATTCTTTCTCCTCCAAACACGATAAGTTGAGTTTTTTTCCCAAAAAATCTACTTTGGTTTCATCTGACCATATGACATTCTCCCAATCCTCTTCTTGATCATCCAAATGCTCTCTAGCAAACTTCAGATGGGTCCGGACATGTACTGGTTTAAGCAGGGGGATACGTCTGGCACTGCATGATCTGAGTCCCTGGCGGCGTAGTGTTACTGATGGTAGCCTTTGCTACTTTGGTCCATGCTCTCTGCAGGTCATTCACTAGTTCCTTCCGTGTGGTTCTGGGATTTTTGCTCACCGTTCTTGTGGTGATTTTGACACCACAGGGTGAGATCTTGCGTGGAGCCCCAGATCGAGGGAGATTATCAGTGGTCTTATGTCTTCCATTTTTGAATAATCGCTCCCACAGTTGATTTCTTCACACCAAGCTGCTTGCCTATTGAAAATTCAGTCTTCCCAGCCTGGTGCAGGTCTACAATTTTGTTTCTAGTGTCTTTGGTCTTGGCCATAGTTGAGTTTGGAGAGTGACTGTTTGAGGTTGTGGGCAGGTGTCTTTTATACTGATAACAAGTTCAAACAGGTGCCATTAATACAGGTAACAAGTGGAGGACAGAGGAGACTCTTAACCCCTTAACGACACAGGACTTAAATGTACGTCCTGGCGCGGTGGTACTTAACGCACCAGGACATACATTTATGTCTTGTACATGACCGCAAGCATCAGACCTTTTTTTGAACCGTGATCTGTTTTGTATCTGTACCATTTTGTTATTGATTGTACTTTTTGATCTTTTTTTTTTTTTTTTTTTTTTTTTTTTATAAATTTTTTTTTTTCTCGGATATGATGTAATAAATACACTTCTGTTTTATTTTATTTTTTTATTTTTTTTTTAATTTATGACGTTCACCATACAAGTCCTTAAAGAATAGAGACCTTGAATCTGTTAAGTTATGGGGGGAGTTTTATCAAAACCTGTCCAGAGGAAAAGTTACTGAGTTACCCATAGCAACCAATCAGATCAATTCTTTACTTATTGAAAATGCCTCTAAAAATTGCAAGAAGCAATCTGGTTGCCATCAGAAAGCAATTCGGCAACTTTTCCTCTGCGCAGGTTTTGATAAATCTCCCCCCATGGTGTTCTAAGCGTATAGTAATGTGCTTGACCACCACTGCGTGCTGGGGTACACACTTGCTCAGTTACTGTCCCCACACCCAGGTCTCTGCATAGTTATCCCCTGCTCACTGCTGGGCTGCCGAAACAAATAACTTTCTGCTATATAGCTGAGAAAAATCTTTATTTACAGCTGTTAGAGGCGGGAGAAGACTGTTTGTCCAAAGCCTGCTCCCAGCAGAACAAATTAGTATCACCAAGGAAAAGGTTATAGATGATATAGCTTTTAGAACATTTTTGGACTTTGTATTAAATAATTTGATTTAAAACTCTTTATTTTTTTATGTGCCTCTTTTAAGACCTTTCATCTCTTCTATGCAGACGATCTGGTAGCAACATCAGTGCCGCAAGCTGCGATATTATGGAGGAGCAGGTGAGTGCTTTAAATATCACTGACATTTATTTAATAAAAAACAAAAAACTTTTGATCATTAGGGTCTAAGGGGGAGATTTATCAAAACCTGTGCAGCGGAAAATTTGCCCATAGCAATCAATCAGATCGCTTCTTTCATTTTGCAGAGGCCTTGTTAAAAATGAAAGAAGCAATCTGATTGGTTGCTATGGGCAACTTCTCCTCTGCACAGGTTTTGATAAATCTCCCCCTAAGTGTTTAGACCCCCACAACATTTACATATAGCCATGAGAAGCGTGCAGTTCAGTGCTACACTCTTAATTTGAATATGTGTGTGTAGCAGTGTGCCAAGCCAGAGCCCTGCTCTGTACTACTGAGGGACAATCACTCCAAAACTGCGGTCTATGGGTATTCTCTTTTTCTGGAGAGGTTTCTGTTTTGCATATATTTCCAGTTTTTAAGACACCTGGTTAGAGTGAAACACTGTTTAGAGTGAAAAAAATATCTGAGAAAAAACTGGAGAGATTTTACCCACATCAACCAGTCCTAGTTGTGATTGGTTGCTGTGGGCATAATCTCTCTAGTTTTTATCTTGCACATTTTGTAATCTGAGTCTCTAACTTTAACGGAAAGCTACATGTAAAAGGTAGCATGAGATCTGCTTTGCATATCCTTTTTGTTAAGAGATATCTATCTACACTGCTCAAAAAAAGTAAAGGGAACACTTAAACAACACAATGTAACTCCAAGTCAATCACACTTCTGTGAAATCACACTGCCCACTCAGGAAGCAACACTGATTGACAATCCATTTCACATGCTGCATTGTTGCAAATGGAACAGACAACAGGTGGAAATTATAGGCAATTAGCAAGACACCCCCAATAAAGGAGTGGTTCTTCAGGTGGTGACCACAGACCACTTCTCATTTCCTATGCTTCCTGGCTGATGTTTTGATCACTTTTGAATGCTGGTTTGCGTTTACTCTAGTGGTAGCATGAGATGCAGTCTACAACCCACACAAGTGGCTCAGGTAGTGCCACTCATCCAGGATGGCACATCAATGCGAGCTGTAGCAAGACGGTTTGCTGTGTCTGTCAGCGTAGTGTCCAGAGCATGGAGGCTCTACCAGGAGAAAGGCCAGTGCATCAGGAAACATGGAGGAGGCTGTAGGAGGGCAACAACCCAGCAGCCTGGCCGCTACCTTCACCTTTGTGCAAGGAGAAGCACTGCAAAATGACCTCCAGCAGGCCACAAATGTGCATGTTTCCACTCAAATGGCCAGAAACAGACTCCATGAGGGTGGTGGGGGGTTGTGCTTACAGCCCAACACCGTGCAGGATGTTTGGCATTTGCCAGAGAACACCAAGATTGGCAAATTCACCACTGGCGCCATGTGCTCTTCACAGATGAAAGCAGGTTAACACTGACCACATGTGACAGATGTGACAGTCTGGAGACGCCGTGGAGAATGTTCTGCTGCCTGCGACATCCTCTAGCATGACTGGTTCTGCGTTGGGTCAGTAATGGTGTGGGGTGGCATTTCTTTGGGGGCTGCACAGCCCTCCATGTGCTTGCCAGAGATAGCCTGACTGCCATTAGGTACCGAGATGAGATCCTCAGACCCCTTGTGAGACCATATGCTGGTGCGGTTGGCTCTGAGTTCTTCCTAATGAAAGAGAATGCTAGACCTCATGTGGCTGGAGTGTGTCAGCAGTTCCTGCAAGAGGAAGGCATTGATGCAATGGACTGGCCCACCCATTCCCCAGACCTAAAACCGATTGAGCACATCTGAGACATCATGTCTCTATCCATCCACCAACGCCACCTTGCACCATAGACTATTCAGGAGTTGGCGGATGCTCTAGTCCAGGTCTGGGAGGACATGCCCAGGTGTTGTAGGGAGGTCATACGGGCATGTGGAGGCCACACACACTACTGAGCCTCATGTTGACTTGTTTCAAGGACATGACATCAAAGTTGGATCAGCCTGTAATGTGGTTTTCCACTTAGATTTTTAGTGTGATTCCATATCCAGACCGCCATGGGTTAATAAATTTGATTTCCATTGATAATTTTTGTGTGATTTTGTTGTCAGCACATTCAACTATGTAAAGACAAAAGTATTTCATACGATTAGTTCATTCATTCAGATCTAGGATGTGTTATCTTAGTGTTCCCTTAATTTTTTTGAGCAGTGTATTTGTCTCTATATAATCATATTTACTGGCCACTGTATTAAGTGTACTTTGCTAGTACTGGGTTGGACCCCTTTTGCCTTCAGAACTGCCTTCATTCTTCGTGGCATATTTTCTACAAGGTGCTTAAACAGTCTTCTGAAATTTTGGTCTAAATGGACATGATGGCATCCCATAATTGCTACAGATTTGTGTGATCCACATCCATGATGCAAATCTCTCATTTTGCCAAATCCCAAAGATTCCCTATTTGACTAAGATCTGGTGACACTGGAGTCCATTGGAGTACAGTGAACTCATTGTTATGTTCATGAAACCAATTTGAGGTATGAGCTTTGTGACCTGGTATTATCCTGCTGGAAGGAAGGAGGAATAACAAAAATGAAGAGACGCACCTTTGTGTAGTATTTAAATAAGGTGTATGCTATATTATCCTTGTCTAGTTGTGCTATGTGATAGGTAAAACTCTATAGGAAACATATAGGGTTTGGGCACCCCTCGCAAAAAAATTTTTTCGCGAGGCACCCCTACCGAATAATATTCAACACGCGAGAAAAAATGGCTAAAAAGAAACAATACACATCACCTATATATCTGTTAGGTATGTAAATTACAGTGCAGCAATATACAGGACTCACAGGTGATGTCTTTTCTGATCGGAGTCGTTCACTTTTCTTTTCCATCTGGCCTAGACCATTATGATGGTTTCACCACAGAACCTTTTCAAAAAAAAAAAAAAAAAAATAATAATAATAAAATAAACGTATTAGGCTCCATACTTTTCTAGCATCATCCTATCTTTTTTTTTTTTTTTTTTACCACAAGTACCTTCAGTCTCACACACAATGCCCCCAGCAGCCTCACACACGCACACAATGCCCCCAAGCAGCCTTACACACGCACACAATGCCCCCAAGCAGCCTGACACAAGCACACAATGCCCCCCAGCAGACTGACACATGCACACCATGCCCCCCAGCAGACTGACACACGCACATGCAATGTCCGAGTGCAGGATATACTCCTGTACAGTACTTAGGCCCTGTCAGGGTGAGTCCTTCATTGTCCTAGGGGCTCTCCTGCAGTGTCTCCCCCATAGTAGTAGGTCTAATGTTATGTATAGTGTTGTGAATATAGTGCAGAATGTTATGTATAGGTATATAAAGTATTAAGGACCTTTTGGAGGTATCACTTTTTATGTTCACATGTGTTATGTTACCCAGAGAGCACCAGTTGACCACCTGACCTCCAGCTTGACCTATAGGCTTCTGGCTCAGCTCCCCTTTATAAGAGGGAAATCACTCCTGCTGAGAAACAGCAAAGCACATACATCACAGATCCTGTGTCCAGTACACCTGGAGGCCATAAAGCCTGCACTCAGCCATATTGTCACTAAGTCAACTCATCTATGTCTGCTGTCTCTACCAGAGTCAAGTCACTAGTCAAGTCAATTATAGTCAGTGGCTGTATTGAAGTCTGACCCAAAAGTACTGCAAGTCCCAGCAAGATGCAAGGCCCTTTCCGTGTTACTGGTCAACTCTCTGGGATTCTGGCCGAGCTGTAAAGACTTTAACAACTGTCTAACCTCAGCGAAGCTACCGTTAACCCTTATCTGGTCTTGGACTATTATTGCCCTGCCTAACCTTGGGATAGCGGTGCTACCGTTCGGGTGGTTACCGGAAAAACCACTTTGGCGTCACGAACATTAGGGGTTAATAACACCTTGAACCTGGGCTATACCATCTGCTCCATCCACCTACACCCTTCACACCGGAGGTCACACCACAGCTTTGGCGTCACCACACACACAATGCCCCCCACAGTTTCACACACACACAATGTCCCCACCAGCCTGACACATGCACACAGGAATTGCAAGCGGAAATTCCATAGTGTGAACCTAGCCTTACAGTAATATGGGGAATGGGAGGACTACAGTACCCAGAAAGATTATCAGAATTAGGGTTATTTAGTTTAGAAAAAGAAGGCTTAGAGGCGACCTAATAACTATGTATAAATATCAGGGGACAGTACAGAGATCTCTCCCATGATCTATTTATACCCAGGACTGTATCTATAACAAGGGGGCATCCTCTACACCTAGAGGAAAGAAGGTTTCTACACCAGCACAGATGGGGGTTCTTTACTGTAAGAGCAGTGAGACTATGGAACTCTCTGCCAGAGGAGGTAGTCATGGTGAACTCTGTAAAATAATTCATAAGGGGCTGGATGCATTTTTGGAGAAAAATAACATTGATGGTTATGTATACTAGATTTATAGGGACAGAACGTTTGATCCAGGGATTTATTCTGACTGCCATATTTGGAGTCGGGAAGGAATTTTTACCTCTAGTATGAGTTTTTTTTTTTTTTTTTTGCCTTCCTCTGGATCAACGCCACTCATTAGGGACTTATTAGGGGTATAGGTTGAACTTACATAGTTACAAAGTTAGTACGGTTGAAAAAAGACATACGTCCATCAAGTTCAACCAGGGAATTGAAGGGTAGGGGTGTGGCGTGATATTGGGGAAGGGATGGGATTTTATATTTCTTCATAAGCGTTAATGTTATTTTGTTCCAGGAATGTATCTAACCCTGTTACATTTTCCTGCTGTGACCAGTTCCTGAGGTAGACTGTTCCATAAGTTCACAGTTCTTATGGTAAAGAAGGCGTGTCGCCCCTTTAGACTAAACCTTTTCTTCTCCAGACGTAGGGATCTACCGATTATTGGTATGGCCGATAATCACGATTTTGGGCATTATCGGTATCGGCAATTACCTTGCCGATAAGCCGATAATGCACCGCACCCCCGACCCGCCGCGCCGCATCGCGTAAAACCCAGCGCGTCGCACCCCCCACCGTATTGCTGGGCGGTATACCGGTATGGATTTTTGCCTATACCGCTATACCGGTCGGGCCCCTCCCCCACCCTCCGAGTCCAAAAAAAAATAAATTAAAATAAACTTACCCGTAATGGGGGGTGGTCCGGGCCATCCATCCTTCCTTCCTGTAGTGTCCGGCGGCATTCCGGGTGGAGGGTGCATCTGTACGGACTGTCCTTCTCCGGGGGTCCTCTTCTCCACTCCGAGCAGGCTCCGGCCTAGTATGCTGCATAGACGCCGCTACGCCGGGACATCAGGTGCGTCGCTGCGTACGGGCGTCACTGTGCAGCGGCGTCTATGCTGCGCTACTAGGCCGGAGCCTGCCCGGAGTGGAGAAGATGACCCCCGGAGAAGGACAGCCCGGACCGGAGCACCCTCCACCCGGAATGCCGCCGGACACTACAGGAAGGAAGGAAGAATGGATGGCCCGGACCACCCTGACAGGTAGGGGAGAGAAGCGGGTGGCGGCCTATGGCACCGCAAAAGCCACTGCAGTGCATTGATTTAAAGCGCCCGCTTTAAATCAATGACCTGCAGCGGTGTCGGGGGGGGATAAATAGCGAATAACTTATACCGGAATATTGGTATAAGTTATCGGCTATCGGCCCTAACTTCCACTGATTATCGGTATCGGCCCTAAAAAAACGATATAGGTCGATCCCTAGTAGGGAGTGCCCCCTCGTCCTTTGGGGGGGGGTTTAACCTGGAACAGTTTTTCTCCATATTTTTTGTATGGGCCATTAATATACTTATATACATTTATCATATTCCCCCTTAAACGTCTCTTCTCAAGACTAAACAATTGTAACTCCTTTAATCGCTCCTCATAGCTAAGATGTTCCATACCCCATATTAGTTTAGTCGTGCATCTCTGCACCCTTTCCAGCTCCACAGTGTCCCTTTTATGGACTGGTGCCCAAAACTGAACAGCATATTCCAGGTGAGGCCGTACCAATGCTTTATAAAGGGGGAGTATTATGTCCCTGTCCCTCGAGTCCATGCCTCTTTTTATACATGACAATATCCTGCTGGCCTTGGAAGCAGCATCCTGACATTGCATGCTGTTCTGAAGTCTGTGATCTACAAGTACACCCAGATCCTTCTCTACCAGTGACTCTGCCAGTTTAATCCCCCCTAAGACATACAACGCATGCATGTTATTAGTACTCAGATGCATAACTTTACATTTATCCACATTGAACCTCATTTGCCAAGTGGATGCCCAGACACTGTCTATCCAAGTCATCTTGTAATCTATACACATCTTCTATAGACTGTACCGTGCTACAAAGCTTGGTGTCATCTGCAAAGATAGAAACAGAGCTGTTAATACCATCCTCTATATCATTGATAAATAAATTAAACAGCGGGCCCAGTACTGAACCTTGGGGTACACCACTAATGAACGGGGACCAATCAGAGTACGAATCATTGACCACCACACTCTGGGTACGATCCATGAGCCAGTGTTCAATCCAGTTACAAACTAAAGTTGTCAGATGTCTATGAGGGACAGTATCAAACGATTTAGCAAAATCCAGAAACACTATCGGGGACATTTATCATCGTTGATTTGGTAAGCAAGTTCTGTAGTCATAGGGTCCCCCCTATTTTTATTCTAGGCCCAGGAGCGCTATTTTTGACGCTCCGGGCCTATTGGTACCAGCTCTTCCTGGCACCCATGTGGCGTTGGGTACCGGGGTAATAATTGGGGGTTAGTGCTAGCTGTTTTTGTGGCTAACGCTAAGCCCGGCTTAGTAATGGACTCCGTCTGTAAGACAGCTTCCACTACTAAGCCTGTCAAGTAAAGTAAGGAAAAAAACACAAGTTTAAAAATTTATTTTTTTATTACAATAAAATCTCCCCCACAAGCCCTCGTTAACCATTTTATTAAAATCAAAGAAAAACGCTGGTCATCGAAGTAGTCCACCGAATCCGAAGGAGTCCACAGGATGCGCGGATCTGAAATGAGGAGAAAAAAAAATGGGTTAGTACATTTATTATCACCTGCTCGCACATCTCCCGCCCCGCACGACTACAACTCCCTGCATGCCCTTACAGTAAGGACATTCTGGGAGTTGTAGTTGTGTGGGGCAGGAGATGTGTGGGAAAGTGACAAGCTTGTCCCCTGCCCCGAGCTGCAGGACTACAACTCCCAGCATGCCCTTACAGTAAGGACATGCTGGGAGTTGTAGTCCTGCAGGTGGGGGCAGGGGACAAGCTTGTCATTCGCCTGCACTGCACAACTACAACTCAGAGCATGTCCTTACAGTAAGGGCATGCTGGAAGTTGTAGTCCTGCAAAGGGAACCCGAGCACACACACAGTCTCACACACACACACACAGTCAGTCAGTCACACACAGACAGACTGACACACACACTCACTCACCCATCCAGCACAGCGATCCCTCTCTCAGGGCGCCCTGCGAGGGACGTCAGGCAGGCACAACCGAAGACGTGGGAGCGGAGGCCGGGCACAGTGCAGGTGAAGGCCGGGGGGGGGGTGAGAGGGGTGCTGGTGGGGGCGGAGGTCGGGGACAGTGATGGTGAAGGCCGGCGGGCGGGGTGGGGGGGGGGGGCCGGAGGCCCGGAACAGCGCAGGTGAAGGGGGGGGGGGGGGGGCGGCTTTGCTGACGGACAGCAGGGGATTTTGACAGCAGGGGATTTTGGAGTCTGCGGTGCCGGTAGAAGTTATAAGGAGCCCTCCCCGCTACCCTCACTTAATAATGATGGGGACACTGATATACATCCCCCCCCCCCCACTTGTCTCCCACCCGCGCTGCTCAGCACCCGCTGCTACAAGATTGCAACTCCCAGCGTGTCCTCCTCACCGTAAGGGCATGCTGTGACTTGTAGTCTTGCAACAGTTGGCAGATGGATGGGAGTTGTGTGGCGCTGGCAGGTGAGAGGGGTGGGATGTAAATCACTGCATTGTCCCTGTAATGAAGTGAGGGTAGCGGGAGAAAGTATGTCGGAGCCCGGGCGGCAGTAGCTTTTCCTGCTCCGTGTTGGAGCTGGAGTAAATATAGTCAATTTTTACAGCCGTTGAGACATTTTAATGCGCAGCTGCGACTGCCGCAGTTAATAAATACCTAACTAAACCAAATCCATTTTGAAAAATTAACTACATAAGCAAGTTTGAATTTTCTTGCTTTTCTTGTTCTTCACGCAAATTGTCGCACGAAAACACACGTAGTCTAAACCCCTTGATAAATGTCTGTCTATATCCACAGCCATTCCTCTGTCAATGCTTCTACTCACATCTTCATAAAAGCAAATTAGATTGGTTTCACAACTTCTATCCTTAGTAAACCCATGCTGGCTATCACTTATGAACTTAGTTCTCTAAGAACTCTTGGGTGCAATCCATCCAGTCCTGGAGATTTGCTTACATTTATATTACTTCACTTACCTTGTACCATCTCTACATTAAGCCAGTTCAGTACATTACATGGTGTTACCAGCACTGACCTGTCCAATGTCAGCTCCTTCTTCCTTAGTATATACAGAACTAAAGAACCCAATCAGTAGCTCTGCTTTCTCTTTATCGCCTGTGACAACCTCCCCATTATCATTATTAAGGGGTCCTACATGCTCTGTCCTTGCTTTTTTTTTTTTTTTTTATATACCATAAAAAATATTTAGGATTAGTTTTGCTTTCTTTGGCCACCTGTCTCTCATTTTGAATTTTTGCTGTTTTTATTAAATTTTTACAAATTTTATTAAGCTCCTTGTACTGTTTAAATGTTATAGCTGACCCATCAGATTTGTATTTTTTGAAAGCTATTTTTTTGTTGTTAATTGCTCTTTTAACATCATTTGTCAGCCATGTAGAATTTAGTTTTAATCGTTTATATTTGTTCCCCTTTGGTATATATTTAGCTGTATAGTTATTTAGAGTTGATTTAAAGATGTTCCATTTACCTTCTGTGTCAGTATTTGACAACACCTCCACCTAATCTATGTCCTGTAGTGCAGCTCTCAGCCCAGGGAAGTTTGCCTTTTTTTTTTTTAAACTCAGTAACTTTTTATTCACTTTTCAATAAACAAAGACAACATATCCACAAAATCAGTCTACAGGCTACAAGATATTGCAATCAACAGGTAAAACTTAACTTACAAATAACAATACAGTCAAGCTCCTTCTGAAGTACTATAGCAGAACAATACAATCAGCGTCCCGTGGGATATTGAATAGAGGGGTAACCAATAGCAGTGGACAGATACTCCAAATCAACAGCCAGACCGAATGGCTAGGTAAGTATTACAACAGGAATGTACCATAATATATCCAGCTACAAAGTGCAATTTAAAATGGAGAGCCAAATGAGCCAGAGGTAATCATAGAAGTATAAGCTGAGGGGGAGTACCGGGCCCACACTTTATTAAACTTATCAGGACAGTTTCTGTGCTTGTAAACCAACTGTTCATATGGGACAATATTATTGACCAACTTGAGGGGGGTCGAGGATCCATCGTAGCGCAGTGGCCTTCCTAGCCAGGAAGAGCACCTCACGGAGAAAGATCCTCATGTGATGTTGCCAAGACTCCTCTGGTAAGGCTCCGAAGAGACACACCATGGGATCCAAGGGCACAGGGATAGAAATAAGGGTAGATAAGGGTGGTCCCTATACCACTGTAAAGTGACATGGAAGTGGTCAGTATATTCAAAGTTTACCACTCTACCTGCCATGGTATGTAATCATTGCAGTGCTGTGAAGGGCAGGTGCATACCAACGCAGAGCCCACTCACATTTCAGTAGCAGATGATGCAAGTCAGAAAAGGAGGGTCACACATCGCTGATATTGTCCACAAGACACTTTATTGGAGACTGCTCAGACCAAATACCATGTTCTTCCGTCTGAGCAGTCTCCAATAAAGTTTTCTTGCGGATGATACCAGCAGTGTGCAACCTTCCTATTGGAATTATATTCTCAAATTAATTATAAGCAGACTTTTAAGCAGAATAATAAGCAGACCCCCCCCCCCCCCCATACCGTATATGTCGGTGTATAAGACGACCCCCAACTTTTACAGTTAAAATGTAGAGTTTGGGATATACTTGCCATATAAGACTACCCCTTCTACCGCAATGTACAGTACCTTGTAGTTCCCCCCCACATTAGGTAGGCAGCATGTTCCCCCCCACATTAGGTTGGCAGTATAGTTCCCCCCACATTAGGTTGGCAGTATAGTTCCCCCCCCACATTAGGTTGGCAGTATAGTTCCCCCCCCCCACATTAGGTAGGCAGTATAGTTCCCCCCACACTAGGTAGGCAGTATAGTTCCCCCCACACTAGGTAGGCAACCTGTTCCCCCACATTAGGTAGGCAGCATGTTCCCCCCCCCCTCCCAAATTAGGTTGGCAGTATAGTTCTCCCCACATTAGGTAGGCAGTATAGTTCCCCCCACATTAGGTAGGCAGCATGTTCCCCCACATTAGGTTGGCAGCACCCCCCTCCCCTCCCTCCCTCCCTCCCTCCCTCCCTCCCCACAGACATACAGCCTCCAGCCATATACAGTGTATGGCTGGAGGCTGTATGTCTGTGTGCTGCCCCCACTGTGATCCGGTCACCGCTCCTCCGGCCCGGGGTCACATCTACTGCTATGGCCTATGGACCATAGCAGTAGCTGCCAGGACCGGTTGAGCGGTGACTGGAACGCTGAAGAAAACGCGCCGCCGGTCACTTACCAGGGCCTGCGCGCGTCCTCCTGCGATGATCCTGCCATCCTCCTGTTCCTCCCGTGTCTCTATGGTTGTACGCACGTGACTTCACTGACATCCCGTGCGTACAACCATAGAGGCAGGGGACCAGGATGACCGACGGAGGATCGCCACGCATGCCCTGAAGAGGCGGCTTTCTTTAAAAACAAAAAAAAAAAACGAGATTAAAGGTGAAGGCTGGCGGCGGGCCACATGACGAGGTCTGGCGGGCCGGATTCGCCCGCGGGCCGGGTGTTTGACACCCCTGGTCTAGACATTGGAGGTGTTGTATGAAAGCGGGCCAAAAGGGGATCAGGGGTTAAAGTCACCCAAGCATAACACTCAGGCAGGGGGAAAACCAGCAGCGAACAAGGCCGCCAGATGCAAAACCTCCAGCGTAGCAGGGGGGGGGGGGGGGGGGATTATACACTCCAAGGAGGACAAACTGGGCATTATTGATAAAGGCATGTACAAAGATATACCGTCCCACCGGGTCCACACGGACTTGATCCACATCAACGACCTATGCACCAACAGGGAAACTCCTCTCGATTAATTAGAGTAACAAGAGTGGCTAGCCCACTGAACCCACTGCTTACGAAAAATACGAAGATTATCGGGAACTATATGGGTTTCCTGAAGGCAGATAATATGGGGGTTATGGACTCTCAAATGTGAGAAGACCAGGGCCCTCTTCTTAGGTGTTCCCAGTCCCCTGACATTCCAGGTAAGAAATTTCAGATTAGCCATACAACCGGTGGAAAAACATGTGTATGCAGAGACTAAAACATGAGGTGAGGTAGCAAATCAGGGAGTATCTGCCCTTAGAGTCATAGAATATGAGGAATCCCACAAGAAGTTTGCCTTTTTAAAGTTATATGTTTGCCTTCCCCGCCTGTCTTTGTTTTCTACATTTTAAGTCAAAAGTAACTATATTGTGGTCACTATTACCATGGTTTTCCCGCACAGTTACATAACCAACCAGCTCTGCGTTGTTGGAAATGATCAGATCCAACAAGGCATCACTTCTTGTTGGGTCCTCCACAAACTGTCCCATAAAACTATCCTGCAATAAATTAAGGAATTGTCGCCCCTTTGTAGTTTTAGCCAACCCCGGACCCGAATCTATGTCTGGATAGTTAAAATCTCCCATTATTACCACTGTACCTGCCCGGGCAGCCCTTTCTTTGTTTATACAGCCGACCTTCTATCTCTTCAGTGATATTAGGGGGTCTGTAGATTACACCAAATATTATTTTTTCAATATTTCCCACCTTTTGTAATTCTACCCACAGTGATTCCACATCCTCAGAATCATCACACACTATGGCATCGTTCACACTGACTTTCATACCACTTCTAACATACAGACGTCTCCACCACCTTTTCTGTTCATTCTATCCTTGCGAAACAATGTAAACCCCTGCAGATTAACAGCCCAGTCATGCGAGGAGTCCAGCCATGTCTGTGACCCCAACTATATCAATATGTTCCTCCAGTATCAAGGCCTCAAGCTCCCCAATTTTATTTGCTAGGCTTCTGGTATTTGTGAACATACACTTTACATTTCCATCCTTTGTTATTGGGGTTAATGGGATTCAACTTGATGTGGACTCTGGTCTTTTTTCAACCTTATGAACTATGTTACTATGTAGTATATGATGACATCAAGGTGTTTTTGTCCACATTACTATCGCTCACTTGATATTTTCTCTTTATTGTGCCATACTGTGTAAACTCTAGAGATGGTTGTGCATGAAAATCACAGTAGACCAGTAGTTTCTGAAATACTCAGACTAGCCTATCTGTCACCAACCACCTTGCCACGTTCAAAGTCATTTAAATTCCCCTTCTCTATTTTTGTGGTTGATTCAAACTTGAGCAGGTTGTATTGCCCACGCCTATGTGCCTAAATGCACTGAGTTGTAGCAGTTGAACATGTGTAACTAATAAAGTGGCCAATGTGTGGGTAATATGTATGTACAAATCCAAATAAATTACATAAAACTGAATCCTTTCTAAAAAAAATAAAAATAAAAAATAAATTTTTAAAATAAATAAAAATATAAAACTGTCCGTCTATTGACCTCATGGGTTACTAGGTATGGTGGTCAAAGTAGCCAGAGGTCAAAAGACCCTGTGCTGACCTAATGTATACAATCTACTAGATTGCATGTGTACTTGTCTGTCATCCACTGCTGATTTATACTTGTTCAAGATATTTTACTGTAGTAAGACTATATCACTACTTGACTGTAGTTTTGTCTAAAGATGTAGGCAATTGCTAATTACTTTTAACTCAGCCTCCTATGTATGTTTTAACTAAAGGTGCGCCCACCATCAGAAGATGCAAGGAAGGAGAGACGCACAAGAATTCCACATAAACCCAACTACAGCCTTAATTTATGGAGTGTCATGAAGAATTGCATTGGGAAAGAGCTGAGCAAGATCCCAATGCCTGTAAGTATGGAACATATGGTATTTTATTTCTCCTCTCCCTTTCATACTCCTGAAGTTGTCCTACAGTGTTTGGCATAAGATGTTAGCAGAAGATGCTTTAAAGGGGTACTCCAGTGGAAAACATAAATTTTTTTTTTTTTTTAAATCAACTGGTGCAAAAGAGTTAAATTAAATATATTTGTAAATTACTTATATTTAAAAATCTTAAAGGGGTACTCTGCCCCTAGACATCTTATCCCCTATCCAAAGGATAGGGGATATGATGTCTGATTTCAGGGGTCCCGCCGCTGGGACCCCCGCGATCTCTGTGCCAAACCTGGTGTTCATTTAGAACGCTGGGTGAGAGCGGCGGGGGTCGTGACATCACGGCCACTTCCCTTGTGACATAACACCATGCCCCCTCAATTGAGGGGGCGTGGTGTGACATCACAAGGGGGCATAGCCGGGAGGTCATAACCCCCGCCGCCCGCTCAAAGCATTCGGAACAAAATGTTCCGAACGCTGGGGCAGCGGAGTACCCCTTTTAAGCCTTCCCGTATTTATACAACTTCCTGTGAAGCATCTGATTTTTTCAGTTGTCTGTGTTAGGAACATTGCCCAGAACATAACATTGTATCTACCAGCTTGCCTTGCAATAATGCATAAGCAAACTAGACCACATTCTTACATTGCTCTGTTGTCCAGTTCTGATCCTCATGTACCCATTGTTAGCACTTTTGGTCAGGGGTCAACATGGACACTCTAACTATTCTGTGGCTACACAGCCTCGTATGCAGCAAAATACTGTGCTTTTTTTGTTGTGACACCTTTCTATCATTAACCAGCAATAACTTTTTACAGCAATTTGTGCTACAGTATATCTACTGTTGAATTAGACCAGACTGGCTATCCTTCATTCCCCATGTGAATCAGTAATGTCACAAAAAGGAACCTAATATCACTTTACTTCTGCCTGAATAAAGTCAATTAGGTGGTCCCCAGAAGCTTTATTCCTTCCATATTGTCCTTGGTTGGTTGATCCCTTCCTGTTTGGGTTTAAGGAGAGATCTATAAATCTAATAGAGCAGGGAGAAACTTTTGAAAACTTCGCCGGTGACTCATGGTTCAAATGATCCCTTTTTAAAATGTTACAATCACTTTTGACATATCCTGCAGCTCACTGCTTAACCCCTTAAGGATCAAGGGCGTACCTGTCCACCCGTGGGAATTTCTGTCCCTGCCGCGTGCCGTGCGGGGACCGGACGGGGGTGACTGCTGATATCTATCAGCAGGCACCCCGCGCAAATGCCCAGGGGGGTCATCAGACATCCCCCCCAATATGTCGGCGATCGGCGCAAATCGCAAGTGAATTCCCACTTGCGATTTGCGCCGATTCCGGGTCATACGGGTCTATGGTGACCCAGAAAATTAGGGGGATCGCGGTTGTCCTAGACACCCACGATACCCTTGAAGGGATAGGAATGAGGTGGCAGGGGTACCACCCCTCCTATCTCTGCTATTGGTCGTCTAGACGCGACCACCGATAGCAGATCGGGGGGCTTTATTTTCTGTTTCCCCGTTCTGCCCACCCACGGGGAAACGACAGAGGACCGGCGCCGACGTCCACTTACCCTGCGGGCGAGGCTGCGGGCGACCATCGGTGGAGGAGATGCCTAGCAACATCTGGAGGGTACAGTTTGAGACCACTATACAGTGGTCTCTAAACTGTAACCCTCCAGATGTTGCAAAACTACAACTCCCAGCATGCCCAGACAGCTGTTTGGGCATGCAGGGGTTTGTAGTTTTGCAACAGCTGGAGGGCCACAGTTTGGAGATTTCTAAATTGTAGCCCTACAGATGTTGCAAAACTGCAAATCCCAGCATGCCCAAACAGCAAACAGCTGTCTCTGCATGCTGGGAGTTGTTGTTGTGTACCTCCAGCTGTTGCATATCTACATCTCCCAGCATGCACGGTCTGTCAGTGCATGCTAGGAGTTGTAGTTTTGAAACAGCAGGAGGCACACTGGTTGGAAAATACTGAGTTAGGTAACAGAACCTAACTGAAGGTTTTCCAACCAGTGTGCCTCCAGCTGTTGCAAAAGTACAACTCCCAGCATGCACGGTCTGTCAGTACATGCTGGGAGTTGTAGTTTTGAAACAGCTGGAGGTTGCCCCCCCCATGTACAGGGTACATTCACACGGGCAGGTTTACAGCAAGTTTCCTGCTTCAAGTATGAGCTGCGGCAAATTTCTCTCACTTTGGAGCCCTGTCGTATTTCTGGGAAACAGTTTAGTGCCACATATGGGGTATTCCTGTACTCGGGAGAAATTTCACTACATATTTTGGGGGCTTTTTCTCCTTTTACCCCTTATGAAAAAGAAAAAAGTTGGGGTCCACACCAGCCTGTTAGTGTAAAAAAAAAATAAAATAATAATAATAATTTACACTGACATGCTGTTGTTGCCCCATACTTTTTATTTTCACAAGAGGTAAAAGGAAAAAAAGACCCCCAAAATTTGTTATGCAATTTCTTCTGAGTACGGAAATACCCCATATGTGGGCGTAAAATGCTCAGCGGGCGCACAACAAGGCTCAGGAGTGAAAGCGCACTATGTACATTTGAGGCCTAAATTGGTGATTTGCACAGGGGTGGCTGATTTTACAGCGGTTCTGACATACCGTATATACTCGAGTATAAGCCGACCCGAGTATAAGCCGAGACCCCTAATTTCAACCCAAAATCCCAGGAAAAGTTATTGACTCGAATATAAGCCTAGGGTGGGAAATACCTCATCCCCCCCTGTCATCATCCAGACCCGTCATTAACATCCTCATCATCATCCCCTTGTCATCATCCCACACATCCCCCCTTCATCATCCCCTTATCATCCCACACATCCCCCCTTCATCATCCCCTTATCATCCCACACATCCCCCCTTCATCATCCCCTTATCATCCCACACATCCCCCCTTCATCATCCCCTTGTCATCATCCCACACATCCCCCCCTTATCATCCCACACATCCCCCCTTCATCATCCCCTTGTAATCATCCCACACCCCCCCCCCTTCATCATCCCCACCCCCCTTCATCATCCCCACACCCCCCCTTCATCATCCTCTTCTCATCATTCGCCCTCAGTGGTCTTCAACCTGCGGACCTCCAGAGGTTTCAAAACTACAACTCCCAGCAAGCCCGGGCAGCCATCGGCTGTCCGGGCTTGCTGGGAGTTGTAGTTTTGAAACCTCCGGAGGTCCGCAGGTTGAAGACCACTGCGGCCTTCAACATCATCCAGCCCCCCTCTCACCCCTCTTTAGTTCTGAGTACTCACCTCCGCTCGGCGCTGGTCCGGTCCTGCAGGGCTGTCCGGTGAGGAGGTGGTCCGGTGAGGAGGTGGTCCGGTGAGGAGGTGGTCCGGGCTGCTATCTTCACCGGGGGCGCCTCTTCTCCGCGCTTCCGGCCCGGAGTAGAGGCGTTGCCTTGACAATGACGCAGAAGTACGTTGGCAATGAACGCACCTCTGCGCCGTTGTCACGGCAACGTGACTATTCTGAGGCCGGGCCCGAAGCGCTTAGAAGAGGCCTCCCCGGTGAAGATAGCAGCCCGGAACCACTATCCCACCGGACCACCTCCTCACCGGACAGTCCTGCAGGACCGGACCAGCGCCGAGCGGAGGTGAGTACTCAGAACTAAAGGGGGTGAGAGGGGGCTGGATGATGTTGAAGGCCGCAGTGGTCTTCAACCTGCGGACCTCCGGAGGTTTCAAAACTACAACTCCCAGCAAGCCCGGACAGCCGATGGCTGCCCCGGCTTGCTGGGAGTTGTAGTTTTGAAACCTCTGGAGGTCTGCAGGTTGAAGACCACTGCGGGTGGGGGAGTTCACTCGCGTATAAGCCGAGGGGGGTGTTTTCAGCACGAAAAATCGTGCTGAAAAACTCGGCTTATACTCGAGTATATACGGTAAATGCAAAAAAATAAATACCGACATGTGACCCCATTTTGGAAACTATACCCCTCACGGAACGTAACAAGGGGTATAGTGCGCCTTAACACCCCACAGGTGTTTGATGAATTTTCATAAAAGTTGGATGGGAAAATGAGAAAAAAAAAATGTTTTCACTAAAATGCTGGTGTTAACCTAAATTTTTCAATTTCACAAGGGAAAATAGGAATAAAGCCCCCCAAAATGTGTAGCCCCATTTTTTCTGAGTAAGAACATACCCCATATGTGGATGTAAAGTCCTCTGCAGGCGAACTACAATGCTCAGAAAAGAAGGAGCGCCATTGGGATTTTGAAGAGAAAATTTGTCCGGAATTGAAGGCCACATGTGTTTACAAAGCCCCCATGGTACCAGAACAGTGGACCCCCCCAAACATGTGACCCCATTTTGGAAACTACACCCCTCATGTAATGTAATAAGGGGTACAATGAGCATTTACGCCCCACAGGGGTCTGACATTTTTGGAACAGTGGTCTGTGAAAATGAAAAATAAAATTTTTCATTTGCTCAGCCCACTGTTCCAAAGATCTGTCAAATGCCAGTGGGGTGTAAATGCTCACTGCACCCCTTATTAAAATCTGGGTTACAAATTTTGGGGGTAATTTTCTCCTATTACCCCTTGTAAAAATGTAAAAATTTGTGGAAAAACCAGCATTTTAGCAAAATTTTTTTTTTCATTTACACATCCAAATTTAACAAAGACGTGAAATACCTGTGAGGTGTTAAGGCTCACTGTACCCCTTGTTATGTTCCTTGAGGGGTGTAGTTTCCAAAATAGTATGCCATGTGGGTATTTTTGCTGTTCTGGCACCCTATGGGCTTCCTAAATGCGACATGCCCCCCCCCCCCAAAACCATTTCTGCAAAATTTGCTTTCCAAAAGCCAAATGTGACTCCTTCTCTTCTGAGCATTGTAGTTCGCCCGCAGAGCATTTTACGTCCTAACATGGGGTATTTCCATACTCAGAAGAGTTTGCAGAGTCAGGAAAAAAGGTTCCCGGGATGTTCGGCGCCAACCGTGGATGGAATGAAGATTCTCAGTATATTTAAAAAATGTTCTTTATTGCCGTATCAGATGCGTTTCGAGGTCTTGCACCTCTTTATCAATGATTATGGCATACATACATAAAAGCATTATCACTGGCTTTTTATAGTTTCTAAAAAGGGCACCAGAGAATACAATTGGATAGATTAAAAAGGTGTCATAGGGCTGCGCTCTGGTGTGTTGTAGTGGCGCTGTCCGATGACGTAGGGGTGTTTCCTTCATAAAATTCAAGGCGAGTGTTTTTGTTTCGTAGTAAAAAATTACCATACATTAAAATCAAGGATTGCGAAAATATTCCATGTTATTTGAGGGGGTAGAGTGTTATACGGTGATGCGAGTGTGTGAGAAAATTCACATTGGGTCCGGAGATACAGTTTTCTGTAATGTGTGTATGCATGTGTTATATCAAATGTGTTGGAATTAATGTTAGTGAACTTGATGGAGTGGATCTGCTGTGTTATCGGTTGCCGGATGATGCGTATCAAATGCCGTGTAGTGGAAATGTCCTATTGGCGGAACTGCCGCGTAGGATGTCATATGCCGGGTTGCTGCTTCATTCAATGCTAGATGATAGGTACCGTGGCTGGTATGATTTTCCAATTGGTATTTGTTCACAGTGTTGTAGATGATTATTTTATTCACAGGTTTCTTTGGTGTTGACCGGATTATGACTGTTTTCATTGTTAGAAAAAGGTTTCGGTCCTTGATGCGGTGTGTCTCCTCTTTCCGGATAATCGGACGGAGATTGCTGTGCTTGTTGTTGCCGGATGATTGGTATAGTAAGTGGTATTTTTTGTACTATTAGCACAGATGTGTGGATGGCAGAGGATGCTGTGGTGCTGTCATTGTGTCGTATGTTGAGAGGGGTTTTGTTAGCGCAGGTGTATATAATTGTGACAGCAGCAGTGGTCTCATAGTACTGCAGCGCTTTAGAATATGGGGGCCTGTTGGTGGGTTTTGTATGGAGAAACATGTGTACTGTTCATTTTTTTGTTGTGGATGGCATTCTGTGTGTGACAGCAGCAGTGGTCTCAAATGATGGTAGTGCTGCGCTTTTAGAAATTGGGGGCCTGTAGGTGGGTCTGATTTAGAGAAACATGTGTACTGTTGATTTTTTGTTGTGGATGGCATGCTGTAAGCTATGTGTGTTGGATTGATCGTGTCCAATGGGTTGCATGTGAAGAAAACCCACCAACAGGCCCCCATATTCTAAAGCGCTGCAGTACCAGCATATGAGACCAATGCTGCAGTCACAATTATATACACCTGCGCTAACAAAACCCCTCTCAACATACAACACAATGACACACATCTGTGCTAATAGTACAAAAAATACCACTTACTATACCAATCATCCGGCAACAACAAGCACAGCAATCTCCGTCCGATTATCCGGAAAAAGGAGACACACCACATCAAGGACCGAAAGCTTTTTCTAACAATGAAAACAGTCATAATCCGGTCAACACCAATGAAACCTGTGAATAAAATAATAATCTACAACACTGTGAACAAATACCAATTGGAAAATCATACCAGCCACGGTACCGATCATCTAGCATTGAATAACGCAGCAACCCGGCATATGACATCCTACGCGGCAGTTCCGCCAATAGGACATTTCCACTACCCGGCATTTGATACGCATCATCCGGCAACCGATAACACAGCAGATCCACTCCATCAAGTTCACTAACATTAATTCCAACACATTTGATATAACACATGCATACACACATTACAGAAAACTGTATCTCCGGACCTAATGTGAATTTTCTCACACACTCGTACACTCTCATCACCGTATAACACTCTACCCCCTCAAATAACATGGAATATTTTCGCAATCCTTGATTTTAATGTATGGTCACTTTTTACTGCGAAACAAAAACTCACCTTGAATTTTATGAATGAAACACCCCTACGTCATCGGACAGCGCCACTACAACACACCAGAGCGCAGCCCTATGACACCTTTTTAATCTATCCAATTGTATTCTCTGGCGCCCTTTTTAGAAACTATAAAAAGCCAGTGATAATTCTTTTATGTATGTATGCCATAATCATTGATAAAGAGGTGCAAGACCTCGAAACGTGTCTGATACGGCACTAAAGAACATTTTTGAAATATACTGAGACTCACCGAATCTTCATTCCATCCACGGTTGGCGCCAAACATCCCGGGAACCTTTTTTCCTGACTCTGTAAACTTGCTTAATCGAGTGTGCTGCCACACATCTCGAGCAACCTGGACGGCTGCACCGCAAACAGGATCCGAAGGGATCACATATACCAGACGTTCACAAGGTTGTTGTGTGCCAACACAACCTTGCAAGGTGAGATCATTACTTATATCCACCTTATTGCTTTCACCAAGTTAAAACATACTGCCCAATAGGAAGCTCTGTTTTTGTATTTTTGAATACTCAGAAGAGATGGGGTTACAAATTTTGGGGGGCATTTTCTCCCATTACCCTTTATAAAAATGGTAAATTTGGGGGAAAACTTTAGTGAAAAATTTTTTTTTTCATTTACACATCTGGCTTTAACGAAAAGTCGCCAAACACCTGTGGGGTTTAAAGGCTCACTGGACCCCTTGTTATGTGCCTTGAGGGGTGTAGTTTCCAAAATGGTATGCCATGTGGGGTTTTTTCTGCTGTTCTGGCACCATAGGGGCTTCCTAAATGTGACATGTCCCCCAAAAACCATTTCAGAAAAACTCACTCTCCAAAATCCCACTGTCGCTCCTTCCCTTCGGACCCTCTACTGTGCCTGCCGAACACTTGACATACACATGAGGTATTTCCTTACTCCAGAGAAATTGGGTTACAAATTTTGAGAGGATTTTTCTCCTTTTACCCCTTGTAAAAATTCAAAAATTGGGTCTACAAGAACATTCGAGTGTAAAAAATGAAGATTTTGAATTTTCTCCTTCACTTTGCTGCTATTCCTGTGAAGCACCTAAAGGGTTAACACACTTACTGAATGTCATTTTGAATACTTTGAGGGGTGCAGTTTTTATAATGGGTCGTTTGTGGGGTATTTCTAATAAGAAAGCCCTTCAAATCCACTTCAAACCTGAACTGGTCCATGAAAAATTCTGATTTTGAAAATTTTGTGAAAAATTGGAAAATAGCTACTGAACTTTGAAGCCCTCTGATGTCTTCCAAAAGTAAAAACATGACAACTTTATGATGCAAACATAAAGTAGACATATTGTATTTGTGAATCAAAATATAATTTATTTGAAATGTCTATTTTCCTTACAAGCAGAGAGCTTCAAAGTTAGAAAAATTCTAAATTTTTTTCATCAAATTTTGGAATTTTTCACTAAGAAATGATGCAAGTATTACAAATACCATAAAGAAGGATATGTCGGGGAAAAAACAATCTCTGAATCAGAATGAAAGGTAAAAGCATCCCAGAGTTATTAATGCTTAAAGTGAAAGTGGTCAGATGTGCAAAAAAACACTCTGGTCCTACAGTGAAAATTGGCCTGGTCCTTAGGGGGTTAAAGAGGTACTCCCGTGGAAAATGTTTTTTTATTTTTTTAATCAACTGGTGCCAGAAAGTTAAACCTATTTGTAAATTTACTTGTAATAAAATATCTTAATCCTTCCAGTACTTCTTAGCTGCTGAATACTACAGAGGAAATGGTTTTGATTTTGGAACACAGTGCTCTCTGCTGACATCTCTGTCCATTTTAGGAACTGTCCAGAGCAGCATATGTTTGCTATAGTGATTTTCTCCTACTCTGGACAGTTCCTAAAATGGGCAGAGATGTCAGCAGAGAGCACTGTGGTCATGATGTCAGAGATGTCTCTCTGTTCCAAAAAGAAAACCTTTCCTCTGCAGTATTCAGCAGCTAAGTAGTACTGGAAGGATTAAGATTTTTTAATAGAAGTAATTTAGAAATCTGTTCAACTTTCTGCCACCAGTTGATTTAAAAAAAAAAAAAAAAAAATTGGACGGGAGTACCCCTTTAACCCCTTAAGGATGCAGGACGTAAATGTACGTCCTGGTGAGGTGGTACTTAACGCACCAGGACGTACATTTACGTCCTAAGCATAACCGCGGGCATCGGAGCGATGCCCGTGTCATGCGCGGCTGATCCCGGCTGCTGATCGCAGCCAGGGACCCGCCGGCAATGGCCGACGCCCGCGATCTCGCGGGCGTCCGCCATTAACCCCTCAGGTGCCGCCGGGATCAATACAGATCCCGGCATCTGCGGCAGTTCGCGATTTAAATGAACGATCAGATCGCCCGCAGCGCTGCTGCGGGGATCCGATCATTCAGAACGCCGCACGGAGGTCCCCTCTCCTTCCTCCGTGCGGCTCCCGGCGTCTCCTGCTCTGGTCTGTGATCGAGCAGACCAGAGCAGGAGATGACCGATAATACTGATCTGTTCTATGTCCTATACATAGAACAGATCAGTATTAGCAATCATGGTATTGCTATGAATAGTCCCCTATGGGGACTATTCAAGTGTAAAAAAAAATGTAAAATCCCCTCCCCTAATAAAAAAGTAAAACGTCCGTTTTTTCCTATTTTACCCCCAAAAAGCGTAAAAAACATTTTTTATAGACATATTTGGTATCGCCGCATGTGTAAATGTCAGAACTATTAAAATAAAATGTTAATGATCCCGTACGGTGAACGGCGTGAACGAAAAAAAATAAAGTCCAAAATTCCTACTTTTTTAATACATTTTATTAAAAAAAAAATTATAAAAAATGTATTAAAAGTTTTTTATATGCAAATGTGGTATAAAAAAAAAGTACAGATCATGGCGCAAAAAATGAGCCCCCATACCACCACTTATACGGAAAAATAAAAAAGTTAGAGGTCATCAAAATAAAGGGATTATAAACGTACTAATTTGGTTAAAAAGTTTGTGATTTTTTTTAAGCGCAACAATAATATAAAAGTATATAATAATGGGTATCATTTTAATCGTATTGACCCTCAGAATAAAGAACACATGTCATTTTTACCATAAATTGTACGGCGTGAAAACAAAACCTTCCAAAATTAGCAAAATTGCGTTTTTCGTTTTAATTTCCCCACAAAAATAGTGTTTTTTGGTTGCGCCATACATTTTATGATATAATGAGTGATGTCATTACAAAGGACAACTGGTCGCGCAAAAAACAAGCCCTCATACTAGTCTGTGGATGAAAATATAAAAGAGTTATGATTTTTAGAAGGCGAGGAGGAAAAAATTAAAACTTAAAAATTAAATTGTCTGAGTCCTTAAGGCCAAAATGGGCTGAGTCCTTAAGGGGTTAAAGGTCCAGTCCTGAAAAACGTATCCCCTATCCTAAGGTTTCAGATCGTGGGGGGGGTCCGACCACTGGGGCCCCCCACTATCTCCTGTACGGGGCTCCAGCAGCCCATGGGAAGGGGGGTTCGTTGACCACCGCACAAAGTGGCGGCCGACACCCCCCCTTCAATACAGCGCTGTGGCAGAGCCGGAGATTGCCGAAGGCAGCGCGCCGGCTCTGCCATAGAGCTGTATTGAGGGGGTGTGTCAGCCGCTGGTTCATACGGTGGTCAACACGCCCCCTTCCCGCGGGCTGCTGGGACCCCGTACAGTGGTCAGACCCTCGCGATCTGATCTGAAACTTATCCCCCATCCTTAGTAGGGATGTCCCGATACCATTTTTTTAAGACAGAGTACGAGTACCGATACTTTAATTCTAGTACTCGCCGATACCAAGTACAAGTACTTATATTTTAAAGGGAATCTGACAGCAGGGTGACGCAGTCTTTGGTGCTGTTAACCGTATGATATGTGGGTCCTTGTTGTGTACAATGAAGGCGGCTGCTGTAGTATGAGCCCAGATTTATCTCTTCTCCATTGGGCAGAACAGGGAATTTGCATTGGTAGCGAGACCGATGACTCACATGGTGAGCAGCGGTAGAAACCGGGTCATCTGCACTATCTACATATAAATTCAAGTTAGTACAGGTGACTCTGCTGTAAGATTGTCTTTAATAGTAGGTAGTATCCCCTTACAGACATTAGCAGCAGCAGGGCCCCCCCTTTAGACATTAGCAGCAGCAGGGCCCCCCCCCTTTAGACATTAGCAGCAGCAGGGCCCCCCCCTTTAGACATTAGCAGCAGCAGGGCCCCCCCTTTAGACATTAGCAGCAGCAGGGCCCCCCCTTTAGACATTAGCAGCAGCAGGGCCCCCCCTTTAGACATTAGCAGCAACAGGGCCCCCCCTTTAGACATTAGCAGCAGCAGGGCCCCCCCTTTAGACATTAGCAGCAGCAGGCCCCCCCCTCCCTTTAGACATTAGCAGCAGCAGGGCCCCCCACCCCCCCCTTTAGACATTAGCAGCAGCAGGGCCCCCCCCCCCCTTTAGACATTAGCAGCAGCAGGGCCCCCCCCCCTTTAGACATTAGCAGTAGCAGCCCCCCCCCCCCTTTAGACATTAGCAGCAGCAGGGCCCCCCCCCCTTTAGACATTAGCAGCAGCAGGGCCCCCCCCCCTAGACATTAGCAGCAGCAGGGCCCCCCCCCTTTAGACATTAGCAGCAGCAGGGCCCCCCCCCCTTTAGACATTAGCAGCAGCAGGGCCCCCCCCCCTTTAGACATTAGCAGCAGCAGGGCCCCCCCCCCCTTTAGACATTAGCAGCAGCAGGGCCCCCCCCCCCTTTAGACATTAGCAGCAGCAGGGACCCCCCTTTAGACATTAGCAGCAGCAGGCCCCCCCCCCTTTAGACATTAGCAGCAGCAGCAGGCCCCCCCCCTTTAGACATTAGCAGCAGCAGGGACCCCCCTTTAGACATTAGCAGCAGGCCCCCCTTTAGCCATTAGCAGCAGGGCCCACCTTTAGACATTAGCAGCAGGGCCCCCCCTTTAGACATTAGCAGCAGCAGCAGGGCCCCCCTTTAGACATTAGCAGCAGGGCCCCCCTTTAGACATTAGCAGCAGCACACAGCTCACCTGCGGCTGTCCCCCGTCGGGTGCTACCGCTCCACTGCCCCGTTCTTCCGTCCTCCCGGTCCGCATCATGGCATCCTATGAAGTAGCATGTGACATACACGACACTCCGCTTCCTCTGTAGCGTTACGCTGGGCGCAGGGGAGGAGGCAGAGTGACGTTGTGTCACATGCTCCTCCATGGAAGACTATGAAGCGGACGGGAGGACCGGAGAACGGGGCAGCGGAGCGGCACCAGGTATCGGGCATGGAATCGGGGACATTAAACGAGTCCCCGATACCATGTAAATGGCTATCGGCCCCGATACCGATACCGATACTAGTATCGGTATCGGGGCATCCCTAATCCTTAGGATAGGGGATACATTTTTCAGGACTGGACTACTCCTCCTTTAATCTCATATGGCACAAGAGATGGGCTCCATAGACTTACAGTAGTAGTTTCTCATACAAATGACATCTTTTGTGGTGATATACACAGGGAAGTTTTAAAACCCCACATTTACTAGATAAAAAGATGCTATATGGAATTGTATTGATGCTGTAGTTATTCGGACTGTTAAATCAATAACTTAGTTCCTACCTGGATATATCGCCACTGAGAGAAGTAGCAATATTTTTTGATACTGCAGAAGGATTCAGGGTATTTGCATTAGGTGCAGCCTATGTATTTGATATTAAAGAACTTGCATATTATAAAATAGACAGCTAAATCCCTATGTTAAGTGAAATTACTGCCAATAGTCATGTTTACACACCTTACGTCTTCTGTGTTCACGACCATGGACCCGGTCAGTGGTAGTTAACCACCTTTTTTCTGAGATTGAATATATAATACTAAAATATATATTTATTATCTCAATGTGTGTATATGTTCCAGCATCACGTCCAAATGGCTAAAGATATGAACATGAAACTTGGCACACATGTTACTTATATGTCAACAACAAACATACGATAGGTGATTTAACACTTATCCCCCCCCCCCATTTTCCTAACTGCATAACTTCCAAACGGCTGGAGATATTTCGGTAATACTTGGTCACATGTTGCTTATATGTCCACTTAAAATATAGGATAGTTAATTTAACCCTTAACTACCCCCATTTGTGAGGGTCTGGGTTTAAATGTGTGTGTGTGTGTGTGTGTGTGTGTGTATATATATTTTATCTTTTATAAGGACTGTAAGGAGTGACTAGTGCCACAGATGTTAAAGGAGTACTCTGGAAAACAAGTTTTTCAAATTAACTGATGCCAGAAAGTTAAACGGACTTGTAGTTTACCTCTAGTACTTATCAGCTGCTGTATGCTCCAGAGGACATTGTGTAGTTCTTTCCAGTCTGACTCCAGTGCTCTTGGCTGCCAGCTCTGTCTGTGTCATGAACTGTCCACAGCAAGAGAAAATCCCCATAGTCAATCCTGGTCTGCATAGTTCCTGACCCGGACAAAGGTGGCAGCAGAAAGCACTGTGGTCAGACTGGGAAGAATTGCGACTTCCTCTGGAGCATACAGCAACTCGTAAGTACTGGAAGGCTTACGCTTTTAATAGAAAGTTATACAGATATGTAATTTACTTCTGTCACCAGTTGACTTGAAAGCGTTTAATGCTTTTACTTAAAGGGGTTATCCACCATAAGGTGGTTTTAGTATGCACCTTCCAGACAGTAATGGACATGCTTAGGAAGGATTTGCGCTTGTCTTGGGGCTCAATGGCTATTTTGTGAGATCACCATAATACTGTGGCTAGCTTTTTGTGAACTGGTATTTCCTGTTTGAGTTTTTTTTTTTTTTTTTGCCTACAAATCCAATAATTCCATTTTCCTCCCTCCCACACATCAGCCACCCCACCTACTGAAACATAAATGAGCTGCATCCATTCAAAAGACCTGTGGTTTTCAATCATGGCGCCTACAGCTGCTGCATTAGTTGCAGATTGATCTCTTTCCCACCAAGCGATCACTCCACCCATTGAAGCAGACAGGCTCCCTGTCATCAGCTGACTAGTGAGGTCAGGTCTCGGCCGCATTGCAACCTGGGAAAAATCTGAGACAACAGTCATTTTCTATGCTGTTAAAAATAAATATTGGGGTGAAAATCACATAAGCATTGTGAGAAAACCGTCACAATCAGGTACACACACTATACTATGAACTACACTAACTTCACTGCCCCTGTAGCATAGTCAAATAAAAAAAATCTTTATAATAATTTAATGAAGGAATCCAGCATTTAAAAAAAAAAGTGTTCCCTTGTCACAGGATAGGGAATTTGTGTCTGATCGCTGGGGGGTTTGACCTCTGTGAACATTGGTCATCTGCAAAATAGGAATCTGATTCTCCCTGTTGCAGAGCACTGGAGATACATGAACACTGTACTCGGGTATATGCAACACTCCCATAGAGTAAGTACCTTTTGCGCACAAAATATCGACTTTTGACAAAAGTTGCAAATGATAAATATGTGACCACTGCATGGTTAAAAAGAAAAAGTTCTACGGGTAGGCAAAAAAGAGTTAAACTGTCTATATCAAAATACGCATAAGTCACTAACTATGCTGCTTACGCCTGAACTGCACCAAAACATAGACACAAAAAATGCTCTATAAGCAATGATAAATCTCCCCCTTTATGCTTAGTCATTATTCCTGTTGTCAACACACACATACACTTTGTGTCCATTTGCTGTAAAATGTATCCCATCCTTGCACTGTCCAGAGATAATATATGTTCTTTCACTTCAGTGTTCACTTTATTGTTGTGGTTGACGTTACTTAATATGTGAGATGCTTGAGTGACCTACTGTGAATCTATTTTAATCCTTTCACCCATTGATTCCACTGTTGCTTTTACCTTTCTATTACCTGCCTTGTGTATAACCTATTACGAGAGATTGTGTTTTCCACAAAGAGTATCCTGAGGATTGCACTTAAACCACTGTATGCTCCTATATAGTTATGTTAGGGATTAGACTGGGCTAGTGGAAAGACTAGAAAAATAAATTGAGTTTTTCGGCAGATTTCTAATGTAGTGTACATATTCATGATATTAGTAGTGGTTTAAAAATATTTCCGGTCTCATTTGATTTCCTCTACTTCACCACCACTAGGTAAATTTCAATGAACCACTCTCGATGCTTCAGCGTCTGACCGAGGACATGGAATACTACACCCTGCTGGACCGGGGAGCTCAGTGCGAGAGTGCTCTAGAGCAGCTATGTTTAGTTGCTGCTTTCACTGTATCGTCATACTCCACCACAGTCTTCCGTGTCAGCAAACCTTTCAATCCACTCCTAGGAGAGACATTTGAGCTGGATCGAACGGAGGATTGTGGCTATCGCTCGCTATGTGAGCAGGTCTGTTGTACTTTGTTTTTTTTAAAAAAATTTCTTAACGGGTCCCTAAAGTAAGCCTGTACAATTGAAGTAAAGTGTCCATAATGAGCTGCATAAAAAACAAATTCCTTTAACCCTTTCATGATCAGGCATCTTTTGGCCCTTTGTGGTGAAAGCTAAGTTTTCCTTTTGGAATTACGCATTTTAACCCCTCCAGAAAGTTAAACAGATTTGTAAATTACTTCTATTAAAAAATCTTAATCCTTTCAGTACTTATGAAGTGGAGTTGTTCTTTTCTGTCTTAAGTGCTCTCAGATGACACCTCGGGAACTTTCCAGAGTAGAAGCAAATCCCCAGATCAAACACTTTCTAGTCTGTGCAGTTCACGAGACAAGCAGAGTTGTCACCAGAGAGCACCGTTGCCAGACGGAAAAGAACAACTCAATATCAGCAACTGATAATTATTGGAAGGATTAAAAATGTTTAACCCCTTCATGACCCAGCCCATTTTCACCTTCATGACTTGGGCATTTTTTGAAAATCTGACCACTGTCACTTTAAACATTAATAACTTTGGAATGCTTTTACTTATCATTCTGATTCCGAGATTGTTTTTTCGTGACATATTCTACTTTATTTTATCGGTAAAATTTCACTGATATTTGTATCCTTTCTTGGTAAAAAATCTAAAAATTTCATGAAAATTTTGAAAATTTTGCATTTTTCTAACTTTGAAAGTCTCTGCTTGAAAGGAAAATGGATATTCCAAATAAATTACATATTGATTCACATATAAAATATGTCTACTTTGTGTTTGCATTAAAAAATTGACAAGTTTTTACTTTTGGAAGACATCAGAGGGCTTCAAAGTTCCGCAGCAATTTTCCAATTTTTCTCAAGATTTTCAAAATCTTAATTTTTCAGGGCCCAGTTCAGGTTGGAAGTGGATTTTAAGGATCTTCATATTAGAAATACCCCATAAATGACCCCATTATAAAAACTGCACCCCCCAAAGTATTCAAAATGACATTCAGTAAGTGTTTTAACCCTTTAGGTGTTTCACAGGAATAGCAGCAAAGTGAAGGAGAAAATTCTAAATCTTCATTTTTTACACTCGCATTTTCTTGTAGACCCAATTTTTTTATTTTTACAAGGGGTAAAAGGAGAGAAATCACCCTAAAATTTGTAACCCAATTTCTCTCGAGTAAGGAAATACCTCATATGCGTATGTAAAGTGTTCGGCGGGCGCAGTAGAGGGCTCAGAAGGGAAGGAGCGACAATGGGATTTTGGAGAGTGAGTTTTTCTGAAAGGGTTTTTGGGGGGCATGTCCCATTTAGGAAGCCCCTATGGTGCCAGAACAGTGGACCCCCCCACATGTGACCCCATTTTGGAAACTATACCCCTCATGGAATGTAATAAGGGGTGCAGTGAGCATTTACACCCCACTGGCGTTTGACAGATATTTGAAACGGTGGACTGTGCAAATCAAAAATTTTATTTTTCATTTTCACAGACCACTGTTCCAAAAATCTGTCATACGCCAGTGGGGTGTAAATGCTCACTGCACCCCTTATTACATTCCGTGAGGGGTGTAGTTTCCAAAATGGGGTCACATATGGATATTTATTGTTTTGCGTTTGTCAGAACTGCTGTAACAATCAGCCACCCCTGTGCAAATCGCCTCAAATGCACATGGTGCACTCTCCCTTCTGGGCCTTGTTGTGCGCCCCCAGAGCACTTTGCGCCCACATATGGGGTATCTCCGTAGTCGGGAGAAATTGCGTTACAAATTTAGAGGGTCTTTTTCCCCTTTTACCTCTTGTGAAAATGAAAAGTATAGGGCAACACCAGCATGTCAGTGTAAAAAATTTATTTTTTTACACTAACATGCTGGTGTAGACCCCAACTTCACCTTTTCATAAGGGGTTAAAGAAGAAAATACCCCCCAAAATTTGTAAGGCAATTTCTCCCGAGTACGGCGATACCCCATATGTGTCCCAAAACTGTTGCCCTGAAATACGACAGGGCTCCAAAGTGAGAGAGCGCCATGCGCATTTGAGGCCTGAATTAGGGATTTGCATAGGGGTGGACATAGGGGTATTCTACGCCAGTGATTCCCAAACAGGGTGCCTCCAGCTGTTGCAAAACTCCCAGCATGCCTGGACAGTCAATGGCTGTCCGGCAATACTGGGAGTTATTATTTTGCAACAGCTGGAGGCTCCGTTTTGGAAACAGTAGCGTACCAGACGTTTTTCATTTTTTGGGGGGAGGGGGGCTGTGTAGGGGTATGTGTATATGTAGTGTTTTTTACTTTTTATTTTAGGTTAGTGTCAGTGTAGTGTAGTGTTTTTAGGGTACAGTCACATGGGCAGAGGTTCACAGCAAGTTTGCCGCTGGAAGTTTGAGCTGCAGCGCAAAATTTGCGCCATCTCAAACTTGCAGCACTCACTGTAAACCTCCGCTCATGTGAGTGTACCCTGTACATTCACATTGGGGGGAGGGGGCAAACATCCAGCTGTTGCAAACTCCGAGCATGCCCTTTGGCTGTCCGTGCATGCTGGGAGTTGTAGTTTTGCAACAGCTGGAGGAACACTGGTTTGGAAACACTAAGTTAAGTAATAAACTTTCAAGTGTTTTGCAACCAAACTTAGTGTTTCCAAACCAGTGTGCCTCCAGCTGTTGCAAAACTACAACTCCCAGCATGCATGGTCTGTCAGTGCATGCTGGGAGTTATAGTTTTGCAACAATTGCAACAGCTGGAGGCACTGAGGTAGGAAACGGACAATGTTTCCCAACTAGTGTGCCTCCAGTTGTTGCAAAACTACAACTCCCAGCATGCCCAGACTGCCAAGGCATGCTGGAAGTTGTAGTTCGGCAATATCTGAAGGATCAGATGTTGCCGAACTACAACTTCCAGCATGCCTGGGCAGTCTGGGCATGCTGGGAGTTGTAGTTTTGCAACATCTGGAGGTCCACAGTTTGGAGACCACTGTATAATGGTCTCCAATCTGTGCTCTTCCAGATGTTAGAGAACTACAACTCCCAGCATGCCTGGACAGACTGAGCATGCTGAGATTTGTAGTTTTGCAACATCTGGAAGAGCACAGATTGGAGACCATTATACAGTGGTCTCCAAACTGTGGACCTCCAGATGTTGCAAAACTACAACTCCCAGCATGCCCAGAAAGCCAAAGGCTGTCTGGGCATGCTGGAAGTTGCAGTTTTGAAACTCTCAGAGGCAGCAGTGAGATCGCTTTACGGCGATCTCACTGCTGCCAATGAAGATGCTGCACTGCTTCCGGAAACTCACCTCCGGGACGCAGCGCAGCCGGGACCGCACGGAGGACGCCGGGACCGCACGGAGGATGCCGGGACCGCTCGGGACACCGCTCCGACGGGTAAGTGACGCCGGGGGACGGGACAGGGACACTTAGCAGAGCGGTGTGTGTCCCGATCCCCCTGATCCGGACTCACACACCGCGCTGCTAAGTATTCTGATAGCGAAACGCTGCTATCAGCTAGTCAGATTTGACCAGCTGATAGCAGCGATCGCTGGGGGGGGTGGGGGACGAAACCCCCCGTGGTCGCACGGTAAGATGGCTGGCTATCAGTGATAGCCACCATCTTACCAGGCGCTGCTGGATGCCGCGAGTAGCGGCAGTAATGTCCATGACATACCTGTATGTCATGGGTCGGGAACACCTTGCCACCCATGACGTACAGGTATGTCATAGGTCGGGAAGGGGTTAATAGAAGCAATTAACAAATCTGTTTTTATCTTTCTGGAACCACTTGATATAAAAAAAAATATTAAAATTTTCCTGGAATACCCCTTTAAGGAAAGGGCTAATTTAAATTTTTGCATTTCCTCCTCACCTATTAGGAGGCATAACTTTTATTTTCCCATCCACAGGGCCATATGAGGGCTTGTTTTTAATGTGATGAAGTGTGCTTTGCAATGAAACCTTTCATTTTACCATAAAATGTACAGCAAAGCAAATTTCCGGGAGGGAGAATAGGGAAAATGCACAATTTTAGGAGTTTTTTTTTTTAACCCCTTAATGACCAAGCCCATTTTCACCTTGAGGACCAGGCCAATTTTATTTTAGTGTTTTTCGTTTTTTCCTCCTCGACTTCTAAAATCCATAACACTTTTATATTTCCATCTACAGACCCATATAAGGGCTTGTTTTTTGCGTGACCAATTGCACTTTGTAATGAAACCTCTCATTTTACCATAAAATGTACGGAGAACCCCAAAAAAAAAAATTTTTTTAGGGAGGAAATTAAAATGAAAACCAAAATTTTGCACATTTTGGAGGGGTTCGTTTTCACACTGTACAATTTAAGGTAAAAATGACATGTGTTCTTATGTGGGTCAGTACGATTAAAATGATACCCATGGCTAGATACTTTTATATTTTTGTACCGCTTAAAAAAAATCTAAAACTTTTTGTACAAAATCGGTAATCTAAAATCGCCCTATTTTGACCACCTATAACTTTTTCCTTTTTTACCGTATATAGGGCGGTATGAGGGCTCATTTTTTGCGCCGTCATCTGTACTTTTTTTAGATACCACATTTGCATATATAAAACTTTTAGATCATTTTTTTAATTACATTTTTTTGAATAAAATGTTACAAAAAAGCAGCATTTTTGGACTTTTTTTTTTATTTCTTAAGTTTACGCCATTCACCATACGGGATCATTAACATTATACGCTTTTTGGGGGTAAAATTGGAAAAACTGACAATTTTCATTTTTATTGGGGGAGGGGATTTTTCACTTTTTATTTTTTACATTTTTCAACTTTTTTTTTTTAACACTTTTTATGTCCCCATAGGGGACTATCTATAGAAATCCATTGATAGCTAATACTGTGCAGTGCTATGCATAGGACACAGCACTGCTCAGTATTATCGGTTATCTTCTGCTCTGGTCTGCTCAATCTCAGACAAGAGCAGAAGACCCGGGAGACGGCCGGAGCCAGGTGAGGGGACCTCCGGCCGCCATGCTGGATGATCGGATCGCCGCGGCAGCGCTGCGGGCGATCATCCAATCAAAGTACCGCAATGCCGTGATCTGTATTGATCAAGGTATCTGAGGGGTTAATGGCGGACATCCGCGCGATCGCGGATGTCGGCCATTACGGGCGGGTCCCCGGCTGCTGCTAGCAGCCGGAACCTGCAGTGTATAATGCGAGCACCCTTCCGATGCGAACACCCTTCCAATGCTCGCGATCATACACAGGACGTAAATGTACATCCTGGTGCGGGGAGTCCCGCCAAACCAGGACGTACATGTACGTCCGTGGTCGTTAAGGGGTTAAGCAATGCACTACCGACAAAAAAAAGTAAATGTTATCTTTGGTGGGTCAGTAGGATTACAACAATATCTAAATTTATGTAGTTTTTCTATCATTGTACTACATTAAAAAAAAAATAGTTTTTGCTTAAAATTGTCTGTGGGGCTGTTTTCTGCATGCAGCATTCTACACTTTTTATATCTCTTTCATTCAGTCATTAGATTGCAGTATGCTGATCAGTACTATCGTTGATCTTCCTGATCAGCCTGCCTGGGCAGCCTACTCAAGATCGGCCATCCTGCATGCTGGAGAAAGGGAAGAAACCTCTGGGTATATGCTCTTGCCACTAGGAGGGGCTGACACTAGGGGAAAAAAAGTCAGCTCCTCCCTGGCAGGATATACCCGTCCACCTGCAGTGAAGTAATCAGTTTTAGCTAGTGTCAGCTAGGAGGCAGACACAAGTCTGGGAGCTCCCAGACCTGGTCTTTTTATTATCTTCTAGTAAGGGCTGTTTAGTTAGTTTCTTTACTCCCTTTTGTTTTCAGGTGGGGGTCCAGGAGCATGGCGCTACCTGTTCCCCCATATGCGGCTTAGGGGCACGGGACATAGCAGTATGCACAGTTAACCCCTTCCCGGCTACGGACAGCGCCTGGAGGGTGTACCCTGGGTCCGGGTCCCCCACTGCCCCTGCTCGCCCCGCTATCTTAGCCTGGTATGATGCAGCGTGGCCATAAGCTGGTTAAAGACGCCTGAGTTGAGTATAAGAAGACGTCTGCAGGTGAGTATGTTGGGTGAGGGGGTGTCCCCCCAAGCCCTCCCCCCCCCCTCTCTCCTCTCAAGGGTGACAGACGACCACCTAAAAAGGACTCTGTCCTTTATTGGGGTCCTTATGTGTGGGTGCCGTGTTTTATGCACTGGGACTCACTGCATGCTTCACTGAACTGCACGCTGGGTGAGGGGATCATGGCGGCACATGGCTCCGCCCTTCTTCTCTCCTGTGCCAGTGCTCGTTCCGGGGGTTAAGATGGCAGCGCCGCTCGTTCGCTCAGTGGCGCCGTCTGCTCCCTGAACTGCGGCCTGGCGGGAGCTCCTCTTCTCCAGGCCTGTCATTTTCCTAGCCTGTGAGCTAGGTGGCGGCTTAGCAGGCGCTCCTGAGGCTACCACTGTGTCTGTGAGACTTTGGGGAACTCATTAAAGTTAAAGGAGTTAAAGTCCCCAGCAGACACATAGAGGTCAAATTGACAGGGAGCAAGATTTATATAAAACAGCAGGGAAGTTTATTTAAAAAAAAATAAAAAAAATTCCTGGTCACACTGACCATTTGGTGTAGTTTAGCGCCCTCTTTTAGCCAATTCTTGTAATTGCACTCTAATTTTATAGCAGCCTTGGCCTGACGGCCATATCCGCTATAAACTATGCATGAGCTGCTTACCGTATCCCTCTGGCGTCACTCTCCCTGCATTGTTGCTGTGGCAGGTTGTTGCCCTGGATGTACAGTCCCTTGGCAACTATAGGGGATATATTCATGCATTCTTTTCTCCTACCACTGAGTGCCATACTTTGTCAAACTCCTTAACGTTCCTGACAGACACTCAGGCCTCTTTGAGGTTCCTCATCTGTCATGTCTGACGACCACCCATCCTGGGGTGTTCCTGGCATTTCATACTGTGTGATCCCTTTTCCACAGGCTACGGCATCTAGGGCTCCATCCAGCGCTAGGCCATGCGTAGGCATGGTTTGGACCGGTTATTACTGTGCAAAACAGTGGTCTCGCCGGTTACTCATCTCACAGCTGCCGTGGCAGCTACTGACCATCCGGCACCCCACTCCTAGAAGTCTCCTAGGGACCCATACCAGTCATTCTAGGTGGTCTGCATGGCTTCCTCTGCCGCCTGTCACATTTCACACAGCCGCTATCTGCGGCTGGATTCCGGTCCCTCATAACTGTGTGAGGTGTCCGATGGCATGACTCCTTGTCGGCTCTGGACCGTTACCAGTACGCCAGACACTGTTCTGCATGGTTTCCTCTGCCGTCTATCACACATCACATGGCTGATGTACACGTGGCTGGAGTTCCCCACTGCTGAGTACGGTATACAAAGCACTGGCCCAGTGTGCTCTACCGGACCCTATGTCTCGTTGTCTACTACAGACCCATACCAGTACACCAGATAGTGGTTTACATGGTTTTCTCTGCCGCCTGTCGCACGCTACACTGCTGATTTATCCGTGGCTGGAGTTCCGATACCCCTCTGCTGAGTGTGGTATACGAAGAACTGACCCAGTGTGCCTTACGGGACCCTATGTCTCGTTGTCTATTACGGACCCATACCAGTGGTTTACTACACCGCCTGTCACACATCACACGCCTGATGTATCTGCTCCTTCCACCTATGGCAAAGGGCACAGTTATCGCCTGTCTGCCTGTTTCCTTTTCACCATCCCTCTGGGGGTGTTCTTGTTCATCCAGGCTCCTCTCTACACTGTTTCCACCGCCATCGGTCTTTAACCTCAATGCTGCCGCAGACTTAGCCAGGTTTCCCGTACCTCACTGCTAGGTGAGGGTTCTGGAATATATCCCTACAGGTTTACGGGATTGAGGCCGGTCGGACAATGCCTAGTCTGTTGATTTTCTACGGCAACAGGGTGCCCCTTGGTTGGGCCGCACTCCAGGGAGGGTTGACTGGAGTGACCCTGGGTGCTCAGGACTCCTATACTTGCTGACCAGTCGGTTTTTCGGCATGGCTCGCTACTACGTCGGGTCACCTACCATACACTTCCACTGTGGACGGTAGTTCAGGTTACCCACTGCCATGAGATGGTTTCGAGTGAGTCTCCCCATCTTACCCCCTGGGGCTTATACAAGGCACCACATACTAGGTTTACAGGGTTGCGTTCTTGGACAGGTCCCTCTCTGTATGCCTGCTCTTCTGTCTACAGGCTGGTATCTCACTCCACGATGTGCTTCCGTATACGGGACCCGGCGTGGCAGTGGTCCATTTGCCACATAGTAAGACTGGGTCTGCATGGTGTTCTAATCAACCTGGTTACCTCCCCGGGTCTGTTGATGCGCAGCCGCAGTCCGGTGTCTCTCTTTCCAGGTGCGGTTCCGCAGTGTGTGTTCCTGTTGGTTCTTGGGGCCCCTTCTACCGGTCAGCCACACTGTCTGCGTTTTTGTCCTGCTCCACACTCCTTTTTCCTCTCCTGAGTCTGCGTCTGCAGCCTTGGTGTCTGGCACCATTAGGAGATGGGGTGTGGGCTTCTTTTCGGCAGGCACTTTCTCAGCAACTTAAGCATCACTCTGTTCTCCTTTCTTAGGTTGCACTGTCGGTCTGCTTGAAGCATACCTCCTTTCCTGCTGGTCCCTTGCATCTCGGCGGTTTACTTTGTGTCTGCAGTCTTAGTACCCCACCGCTGTTGGTGGGTACCTATGTCTGTGTTCCTACATATGCTAGGACCACGCTTTCAGTGTTGAGCCCACCTTCCTTTTGTTCGGTGGGGTGTGCCTCGGGGCTTCTGGGGATTTTTGTTCTGCGGTGGTTGAGCGCTTCTGTTCTGCCATGGGGCCTGCTGGGGCGTCAGTCAGTTCAGCTCCTCCCTATGCATCCAGGTGTGTTTCCCGGGGTTTCGTGCCGGGAGGGCTCAGATGCCTACTCCTCACTATCTGGAATTACTCTCCACATGTTTTGTACTTAAGTTTTCCTCTGGTCCACCCTTGTTTTCCCTCTTCTGGAGGGACTATTTTGTTCTTTTCTGCTGCCCAGACGGTGCCGTCTTGCTGTTCCCACTGTATAGGTGGAGTATCTGGCTGGGCCCTTGGATTTTGATGCCTGCGTTCCACAGGGCCCCTTTCTTTCCTGCCTAGGCTTGTGGGCTTCCTGTCCACTTTCGAAGCTTGGCTCTCTCCTCTGTTGGAGAAGTTTGTTCAGTCTGCCTGGAAGGGGTCTGTTCTTCCTTCCCTTGTCTGTGTCAGTTTTACTGCACTGACACCAAAGGTCTGGGGTCAGCCTTCCTTTGCCCAGACCCTGAGATTCCCAGTGGGTTCTCATTTGTTTCTCCCTCCGTTCCCATTCTGGCGGGATGTTTTTCTTAGTGTGCTCTGGTCCGCTCGGACCATCGGGTCTAGGACTGATTGGTCTCCTTGACTTGGACTCTGTCCTAGGATGCTGTGGCGTGCCTTCTTTTTAGGCGGCTATTCCGGCTCCTTGGGCCGGGGTGATGGTTCAGGCCTTGGGCATGTGTGGAGTTCTGGCCTAGACTCCTCCGCGATCCCATTGGTCGGGGCTTTTTTTTTCGGTTCTGGGCGACAAAACTTCCATGAAGAAGTCAGTTTTTTCTTACTCTTCAGGAGATTCCCACTTTCCAGGGTGTTTGTCACTTCTTTCTTCCTATGGGGTCCAGGTCCTCCCGAGTTGGAGGGCGTTCAAGTTTTCCGCATTACCCCAGTACTGCTCTTTCGCCTTCTGGATGCTCATGGCGGGCCCCTGGGACAGTGTTTTTTGGACCTGCAGCTGTTTCGGTCTTTGCTCTCATACACCGGCCCTTTCCAGATCAGCATCCAATCTTTCCTTTTTTTCCCTGTGGTTCCTTTTCTCGCTATATGACCCGGGTGCCTTGGGTCTCTACAGGGAGCGGCCTTTTCCTTGGCGTCCTAGTCCGTTTCCTTGGACCAGGGATCTGCCGAGAGTTCTATATCTGGGCCTTGTGTGTCTTCGTCGGGGGGGTCTCTTTCACAGGCCTTGTGGACACGTGAGTTCAGTCTCGGGACTGATTTCTTTTCTCTGGTGGTTGTTTTTTCCACCCTAGGGGACTACTTTGGTACGTCCCATCAGTAAGGTGTCCCCCAATGAAGAGCGACCGAGAAAAGGAGATTATTTTTTTTTTTTTTTGTACTCACCGTAAAAGCTCTTTCTCGTAGCTTTCATTGGGGGACCCCACACCCACCCATTCTTCCTCTTTTTTCCGATCGATTCTTTCCGGTTACATAGTTAGTACGGTTGAAAAAAGACCTACGTCCATCATGTTCAACCTTCAAGTTCTTTGTTTATCCGAGATTCCTTTCTAGGGTCCTTCGGACGTATTTCCTTGTTGGCGTCTCCTACTGCTTTGTGACAAAACTGATTATTTCACTGCGGGTGGGTGGGTATATCCTGCCAGGGAGGAGCCAGCTTTTTTTTCCTAGTGTCACTGCCTCCTAGTGGTAAGAGCATATACCCATCAATAATGTGTCCCCCAATGAAAGCTACTAGAAAGAGATTTTACGATGAGTACAAAAAAATCTCCTTTTCTCGATCATCTCCATTGGGGGACACAGACCATGGGGTGTATGCTGCTGTCACTAGGAGGCTTGACACTATGGTAACAAAAGAAGTCGGCTCCTCCCAGCAGGATCTACCCGCCTCCAGGTCACTGAGCTAATCAGTTTTAGCTTAGTGTCTAAGGAGGTGGTCATGGTCTGGAGTTCTCCAGACCAGGTCTTATGTTTTATTGTTTTCCTAGATTTAGGGATGTGTTAGTTTTTTTTATTCCGTTTCTGTTGTTTTCAGGTGGGGATTCAGAAACTGCGGCTCCCGGTCTCCCCATTGCGATTGAGGTGGCACAGACATCGCGTTATGTACTGTCAACCACCTCTCGCCAACGGTCAGTGCCTGGGGTTGTACCTCTTGGGTCCGGGTCCCCCTATCTTCCTGCTCGCCTCGCTCGCACATGGTAGCCCGGCGGGATGCAGGTGACAAAAAGCTGGAAGACTTCATTAGGTAAGTTCTTCTGACTGAGGTGGGTATATTTCCCTTTCTCCCTTAGGTGCGGATCTGCAACCTCTGGAGACCCTCAGTTTTTGGCCCATCTTTCTCATGGGTCTAATGGGTTGGCCTGGACAGGGGGTTCTTTATTACTGGGGTGAGCAGTGGCAGTTTGTATTGGGCACAGCTTATTTCTCACTTTATTCACAGATATGGGTATGTGTGTTTTTTACTTGAAGCGGCTGACAGCCGCGGCGTTGCTTCTATGTGGGCACACAGAGCGCCAGCTTACTTTAACTTTCAGCAGCGGCTGCTGCCAGCGACTTCTCGCCTGCTCAGTTCCCTCAGAGCGCATATGCATTTGCATGTGCGCTCGGGACAAGGAGCGGGCGCCATTACAGGGGTTCTTGTTGAAACTTAGAAGTCGAAGCTTCTGACCACCAATCGGCGCTGTGCGCGCGATTATGAGTGGCAGGGACCAATCAGCAGTACCTCTGCTCCTTGCACGCCCCTCTCTTGCTATTGGCCGGCATTTCTCCCCTCTCTGACTGCACTAGAGCGGAGTTCTCCTCACAGGCTGCCCTGGGGACACAGACTCGGGTGGGAGAGTTCTTTTTTCACTATGTCTGTGCCCAGAACTGTTCCTCCCTCTAAACAGACAACTGGAGTGTCAGTTTACCATTTTGTCTGTAAAAGCTGTAATTCAAAATTGCCCGGTTCTGCTGAACCCACTTGTTCTGCCTGCTTCACTGCTCCCCCAGACCCCCCGGCTGTTTCTTCCCCGGATGCTCTTTCAGACCCGGTGGATTCGGCTGCCCCTCCAGCCTGGGTTTCTTCCCTCTGCCAGTATATGGCTGATTTGACTTAAGTCTCCCGTTTGGTGGCTGAGGCCTCCCGTGACGTGGTGTCTGCCTTGGAGAGGTCTGCCTTGTGCCGGCCCTCTAGAGGGACCTGTTCCCCTTCTCCCCATGCTTCACGCTCTCACAAGCATACTAGGGGTGACTCTTCTGACTCTTCCATTGAGTCTTCAGGTAGACATGGGCGCTCCCCTCGTGGGTCCCACCCCTCCGCTTCATCTGGTCATAAACGTCGCTCCTCCGGAGGACGTTCCCGTGGTCGCCGCTCTACCTCTCCAGAGCCGCGTACCCGGTCAGTGTCTCCCTCCTCCAGGGCTGCCTCCACTCGTTCACATTCTCCTGGTGAACTTGCGGATGAGGCTGAGACGGTGAACTCATTGGTTGTGGCCATAACAGACACCTTTCACCTAGAGGACCCAGGATCTTCGGACGTGACTCCTGAAGTATCCTTTCATCGTGCTAGACCAGCACCTCAGATGTTCAGCTCTCACGCTGAATTTGACACCCTCCTGGTATCTGCCTGAAGGCATCCTGACAAGAGGTTTCCGGGAACAAAGAAGGTTCAAGCGTGGTATCCATTCAAAGGTGACCTCCCCTCCTTCAGTGGATACACCAGTTTCCTGCCTCTCTAAGGCTACTACTCTGCCGCTGGCGGATGCGGCTGCCTTCAAGGATCCGGCAGACAAAAAGGTAGAGTCCTTAGCGAATTATGCCTCTGAAGCAGCGGGCTCTTCCCTGCTTCCTGGCCTCGCCTCTGGCTGGGTGTACAAGGCCCTTACGGTTTGGTGTTCCCAACTCCGGAGAGGATCCCGAAAGAATACCCTGACGGAGGATCTGTCTGCACTGGTTCTCCAATGCTCAAAAGCTGGAGACTTTCTGTGTTCAGCTTCCATGCAGTCGGCCCGCTGTGCTGCCTTTGCTGTTGGTAACCTAGCGGCCCTCCGTCGCTCCATGTGGCTTAAGGCTTAGGATGCGGATGCTGCCTCCAAGAAGTCTCTCACAAAGCTTCCATTTGCTGGTACCCGTCTTTTTGGCAAGCGCCTTGACGAGATTATCTCTGAGGCGATGGGGGGCAAGAGTTCCTTATTGCCTCAAAATAAGGTGCGTACTACCTCCCATAGAAAGTCCTCTTCTTTACGGTCCTTTCGGACTTTTGGTCCCAATAAAGGGTCTGGGCAGGCGCCTTCACGGGACAAGAAGGCTCCCTCATTCCAGGTGCGCCCCTCTTGGAAGTCGGACACCAACTGTTCAGGCCTTTTTGCGGCCAAATCAGGCAACCGCAAACCCACTTCCACATAAAGGGAAGCCCCCACCCGCGGATTTTTCTCGGGTGGGATATCGTCTCTTATTCTTTCGAGACATCTGGACCACACAAATTCAAGACTCCTGGGTCAGGGACGTGGATACCGCATCAAATTTGCCTCCCTTCCGAGGGAACGATTTTATTTTTATTTCAGTCCCGGGCCCCCCAGTCTCCTTCACTAGCGAAGCAGTTTCGGGAGGCCCTCCAGTCCCTTCTACTTCAAGGAGTCATTGTCCCCGTTCCTTCCAGGGAACGTTTTCGGGGTTTCTATTCCTATCTTTGTGTGGTCCCCAAGAAAGGCGGTTCTGTGCGACCAATCTTGGATCTCAAGCGTCTCAACCGACATCTTCTCATTCGCCACTTCTTTTTTTTTTTATGACTCTTTTTTTTTATGCCAATATTCCAAAACAATTATTTTATTTAATTACCTGCAAAATAAACGAGGTAAATCACCTATCATTCGCCACTTCTGAATGGAATCTCTGTTCAGTAGTGGCGTCCATGGAACAAGGGGAGTTTCTTTCTTCGGTGGACATCAAGGATGCCTACTTCCATGTTCCAATATTTCCCGCCCACCAGCGGTACCTCTGCTTTGCGGTTCCGGAGGGTCATTTTCAATTTGCGCCTGTGATAGCCCTGTTACGGTCGAGAGGGATCTCAGTGATCTCTTACCTGGATGACCTTCTCATCAAGGCTCCCACCAGTGTCCAGACTCTGGAGAATGTTACTCTCCCTCTCCAGACCTTGGATCGCTTCGGGTGGATGGTCAACCGGGACAAGTCCGTCCTCTCCCCCACCCAATCTCTGGTCTTCTTGGGGCTTCAATTCAACATGGCCTCTACTCGGATTTGCCTTCTGCCGGACAAATGTCTGACTCTGTCAGGAGTCCGCTCCCTTCGGGCGCAGGTCCCGTGGCCGTGTCTTCACATCTCTGAGGCAGGGCCCAGCACAGAATGCCGGGGTCCCAGCTGTGGGACCCCTGAAATCATACATCTAATCCCTTATCCTTTGGATAGAGGATAACAACATGTGTAAGGCCGGAATACCCCGTTAAGATGTTAAACCTACATAATTATTTAGTATTTATAAAAATAAAAATAAATGTTTAAAGCAGTACATTAAAAAGGATACCAATGTTCAGATACTTTCCTATTAATCATTTTAATTGACCCACAAAATAAAGAAAACATGTCATTTTTACTGTAAATTGTACAGCGTGAAAACAAAACCTTCCAAAATTACGATTTTCTTTGTCCCCACACAAACAAGGTATTTTTGTTTTTTATCATACATTTTATGGTAAAAACAGTTATGTCATTACAAAGGAAAATTGGTCGCCCATAAAACAAAAATATTAGAGTTATAATTTTTAGAAGGCGAAGAGGAAAAAAGTAAAATTCTAAAATGGCTCTGTCCTCATCCGAGGGATAGAAGCGAAGATGTCTGATCGCGATCTTTGGCCGGTTCCCTGGTGTTTTGAAAATTTTTGTTCAGATGGCCGTGGTCGTGACTTCACACCATGCTCCCTCCATTCAGGTCTATGGAAGGAGAAATGACTCCTGTGGTCGCTCGTTACGCCCCCTCCCATAGACCTGAACGGAGGGGGCGTGGCATGATGTCCCTACCATAGCCGCCCAAACCCAGCATTCTGAACAAAAATGTTTAGAACACCAGGGTGCCGTTTGAAGATCACAGGGGGTGGGCCCAGTGGCCGGACCCCCTGCGTTCAGACATCTTATCCCCTATTCTTTGTATAGGGAATAAGATGTCCAGGGGCGGAGTAACCCTTTAAGGCCAAAATAGACTGTGTCCTTAAGGGGTTAAAATCCCCTAAGGGGACTAATAAAATGTAAAAAAAAAAGTTTAATAAAAGTTTTAAAAACACACCTTCCATATTTAAGTTTAAATCACCCCCCTTTTTTCCCATCTAAAAAGCATGTAAACATAATAAAAATAAACACATTTGGTATCCTTGCATTGTGCAATTGTCCAAACTATTAAAATATAACATTATATTGTCCATACGTTAAATGGCATAAGCATAAAAGAAAACCAACAAATCCCAGAATCGGTTTCTTTTTGTAACCTCATATCCCATAAATAAATTAAGTAAAAAATGTTCAGACAGTCAGATCATAAAATGGCAATTTAAAAAAAAAATTTAAAAAAATTAAAAATTCTTTTTTTTGTAACATTAGTAAAACATGACTGAAACTACACATACTTGGTTTTGCTGCAATCAGGCAGACCTAAAGTATTAAAATAACATGTTAGTTTGACCACAAATAAATATATGCAGTGACCCCCCGACCTACGATGGCCGTACGGACATTCTGCAGCAGCAAAGTCCCATTGGTTTAAATGTTGTTCTGCTGCTCTGTTCACGTGACAGATTTCCACTGCAGCAACATCTGCTGTGAAAATCCTGATTCCAGCATCCCTAAATTTTTTTTTAAAAAGGTTCAATGTTTTTGCAGATTTCGCAAGGAAATGCATTTCAGTCTGAGACGGAGGATTTTCAAGCCATCCTAGCAACGGCATGTTCTGCTGGCGCTCCGCTCTCACTGGAATGTCTGCACCATAATTGATCTGACTCTCAAACTCTTGAATTTTAACTTATTCCAATTAATTAACTCCTAAAAGCACCTGGCCAGGGCCAACAATGGAGATGCTCAAATCTGCCAAGCCAAGGGTTTGATGATCCAAGCCAAGTGCACCTGTTGTAGCTTAAAGACATTAAAAAGCTTGTATTGACTCTCATTCTAGCTAATGGATCCTAATAGTGCTGGCTCACATGCGACCAAGTTTGGACCAAAGCCCATACATTCCATGACCTTCCACAAGTAGGTCCACGCAACGCTGTCAAACGTCGGGTAGTGTTAAGGGTAAAAATGGACCTCTCGCATCATCTAAAGATTAAGAAATGAGCGACTAAAATTAACCACTGTGGATTTTATTTTTTGTATTTGCTGCGTCCCAAGTTAGCAGCTTTCCAGGTTTTGAGTTAAGCACTACAAACGAATCTCTAAAAGGCTCAAAGACAACCAATATAGAAGATAACTTGCTGGACTCTGGCAACCAAAGCAAACATTTTACTAGTACTTTCCCCACTCTCAAAATAGCACTGCTTAAAAAAAAACACTGTCATCCACACACTCCAAGTACAACTGGTACTCATTTGGATTGTGAAGATACCAATACTCAGCATCCAGCACTCCCTGATGTATCCTATCTTGTATCCGTTCTTGTGTCTTATGCCCACTGACGTCTTGTATATGAATACTCTGCAGTAATGTCTACAGGTGTGGAATCTGTACTAGTAGTAATTGTAATCTTCAGTCAGTTTTCAGACCTCAACACCTATAGTCACAATGGGTTAAGGCGCACCACAAGATGAGGCCTATAGCATCCTCCAGCACTCGCACATTTAGCATTAAGCGAGAATGGTCTGAAATACTCCTGGCCAGGTACTAAACTTTCAGAACCAGCCCAAGCATGCCATTTACTGACAGATCAAGGCTGGAGTGTGTCCCGTGGGACCCAGAGTAGCAGGAGAATTGGAGTGCGGCAGAGTTGCAATGTCAACAAGGCCCACTTCTTCCAAACCTCTTTACACCCAGTAGGCCCTAGCAGTAGGTAGAGCCTTAGACCCTATGAAGAAATATATCTAGACAGTTGTTAGGCTCCACACAGTAACATATGGGCTGTAGGAAACCTAGAGACCACTGTTAAAATGCTCTGCAGAGTCACTTTAGGAATTACTTAAAGACCCACTAAGATGAAGAGGTTGTGAGACAATTCTCTTAAAATACAAACAAAACAACTGTCAAGGTCAATAGATGTTTGAAGGGCATGAAGGTAAGGGACTAGTGGACAAGGACAATTATCCCTTAGCCAAAAGAGGATTTTGTAGCGTAGTATGACTGAACCATCCAGGCTCTATTAAGTTGAGTGGTAGTACCAGTCAAATGAATCTGTCAAAATAGTGGTCTGGAACTGGCTCCCAGAGTTAAATACATTAAAACCTTCTTAGAGGATCTCAAAGACATTCTAAGCAATCGCATTAACCCCTTAAGGACCTAGGGCGTATGGATACACCCTGGCTCCCTGGTACTTAAAGGGGTTATCCAGGAAAAAACTTTTTTTTTTTTTATATATATCAACTTTCTCCAGAAAGTTAAACAGATTTGTAAATTACTTATATTAATTTTTTTTAATCCTTTCAGTACTTATGAGCTTCTGAAGTTAAGGTTGTTCTTTTCTGTCTAAGTGCTCTCTGATGACGCCTGTCTCGGGAAATGCCCAGTTTAGAATAGGTTTGCTATGGGGATTTGCTTCTAAACTGGGCGTTTCCCGAGACAGGTGTCATCAGAGAGGACTTAGACAGAAAAGAACAACCTTAACTTCAGAAGCTCATAAGTACTGAAAGGATTAAGATTTTTTTTAATAGAAGTAATTTACAAATCTGTTTAACTTTCTGGAGCCAGTTGATATATAAAAAATATTTTTTTCCTGGATAAACCCTTTAAGGACCCAGGACGTATCCATACGCCCATGGGAATTTCAGTCCCCGCCGTGTGCCGGGCGGGGAACTGACCGGAGTGACTGCTGAAATCGATCAGCAGGCACCCCCGCGCAAATGTCCAAGGGGGGTGTCAACAGACCCCCGCCCCCCCCCCCCCATGTCGGCAATCGCTGGGAATATAAGGGGATCGCGGTTGTCAAAGACACTGACAATCCTCCTGAAGGGATAGGAGTGAGGTGGCAGCCCTCCTATCCCTGCTATTGGTCGCCAGAAGCAACGACCAATAGCAGATCGGAAAGGGGGGGGGGGTTTCCACAATAGGCGGGGCAGAAGGGGGAAACTGACAGGGACCGTCGCCGAAGTCCACTCACCCATCGGCGGCGGCAGCAGGCAGCGATCGTGGCAGTAGAGGATCCTACAACATCTGGAGGGCTACAGTCTGAGACCACTATACAGCGTTCTCTAAACTTTAGCCCTCCAGATGTTTCAAAACTACAACTCCCAGCATACCCAGACAGCTGTTTGCTGTGTGGGCATGCTAGGATTTGTAGTTTTTCAACAGCTGGAGGGCTGCAGTTTGGAGATCACTGTGCAGTGGTCTCTAAACTGTAGCCCTCCAGATGTTGCAAAACTGCAAATCCCAGCATGCCCAAACAGCTGTCTCGGCATGCTGGGAGTTGTAGTTGGGTACCTCCAGCTGTTGCATAACTACATCTGCCAGCATGCCCTTCGGCGATCAGTACGTGCTGGGAGTTGAAGTTTTGCAACAGCTGGAGGCACACTGGTTGGAAAATACTGAGTTAAGTAACAGAACCTAACTGAAGGTTTTCCAACCAGTGTGCCTCCAGCTATTGCAAAAGTACAACTCCCAGCATGCCAGTACATGCTGGGAGTTGTAGTTTTGAAACAGCTGGAGGTTTGCCCCATAACCATCTCCCCCATGGTGAATGTTCAGGGTACATTCACATGGGCAGGTTTACAGTGAGTTTTCTGCTTCAAGTTTGGTCTGCGGCAAATTTTTCGCCGCAGCGCAAACTCCTAACGGGAAACTCACTGTAAACCTCCGCCCGTATGAATGTACCCTAAAAACACTACACTACACTAACACATAATAAAGGGTAAAACACTACATATACACCCCCTTACACTGTCACCCCCCCCCCCCCCCCCCCCCAATAAAAAATGAAAAACTTATTGTACGGCAGTGTTACCAAAATGGAGCCTCTAGCTGTTGCAAAACAACAACTCCCAGCATTTCCGGACAGCCACCAACTTTCCAGGCATGCTGGGAGTTTGGCAACAGCTGGAGGCACCCTGTTAGGGTTATTCTACGCCAGTGATTCCCAGTGTCTACCCCTATGCAATCCCTAATTTAGTCCTCAAATGCGCATGGCGCTCTCTCACTTCGGAGCCCTGACGTATTTCAAGGAAACAGTTTAGGGCCACATATGGGGTATTTCCGTACTCGGGAGAAATTGCTCTCCAAATTTTGGGGGGCTTTTTCTCCTTTTACCCCTTATGAAAAGGAAAAGTTGGGGTCTACACCAGCCTTTTAGTGTAAAATTTTTTTTTTTATGTTTACACTAACAGGCTGGTGTTTCCCATACTTTTATTTTCACAAGCGGTAAAAGCAAAAAAAAGAACCCCTAAAATTTGTAACGCAATTTGTCCTGAGTACGGAAATACCCCATATGTGGGCGTAAAATGCTCTGGGGACGCACAACAAGGCTCAGGAGTGAGAGCGCACCATGTACATTTGAGGCCTAAATTGGTGATTTGCACAGGGGTGGCTGATTTTACAGCGGTTCAGACATAAACGCAAAAAAATAAATACCCACATGTGACCCCATTTTGGAAACTACACCCTTCACGAAAAATAACAAGGGGTATAGTAAGCCTTAATAACCCACAGGTGTTTGAAGAATTTTCATTAAAGTTGGATGGGAAAATGAAGAAAAAAAGAACATACCCCATATGCGGATGTAAAGTGCTCTGCGGGTGCACTACAATGCTCAGAAGAGGAGTGCCATTGGGCTTTTGAAGAGAAAATTTGTCCGGAATTGAAGACCACGTGTGTTTTACAAAGCCCCCATAGTGCCAGAACAATGGACCACCCTACATGTGACCCCATTTTGGAAACTACACCCCTCATCTAATGTATTAAGGGGTGCAGTGAGCATTTATGCCCCACAGGTGTCTGACAGATTTTTGGAACAGTGGTCCGTGAAAATGAAAAATTTAACTTTATTTACACAGCCCACTGTTCCAAAGATCTGTCAAACGCCAGTGGGGTGTAAATACTCACTGCACCCGTTATTAAATTCTGTAAGGTGTGTAGTTTCCAAAATGGGGTCATGTGGGGGGTCTTTGTAAACGCACATGGCCCCTGACTTCCATTCCAAACAAATTCTCTTTTCAAAAGCTCAATGGTGCTCCTCCTCTTGAGCATTGTTGTGCGCCAGCAGAGCACTTGACGTCCACACATGGAGTATTTCCATACTCAGAAGAAATGGGGTTATACATTTTGGGGGTCATTTTCTCCTATTACCCCTTGTAAAAATGTAAAATTTTGGGGAAAAACAGCATTTTAGTGAATTTTTTTTTTTCATTTACACATCCGACTTTAACGAAAAGTCGTCAAACACCTGTGAGATGTTAAGGCTCACTGTACCCCTTGTTACGTTCTTTAAGGGGTGTAGTTTCCAAAATAGTATGCCATGTGGTTTTGTTTTTTGTTTTTTTGTTGTTCTGGCACCACAACTAAATGTGACATTTTCACCATTTCAGCAAAATTTGCTTTCCAAAAGCCAAATGTGACTCCTCTTCTGAGCATTGTAGTTCGCCCACAGAGCATTTTATGTCCTAACATGGGGTATTTCCATACTTAGAAGAGATGGGGTTACAAATTTTGGGAGGGCATTTTCTCCCATTACCCTTTGTAAAAATGTAAAATTTGGGGGAAAAACAGCATTTTAGTGATTTTTTTTTTTTTTTCATTTACACATCCGACTTTAACGAAAAGTCGTCAAACACTGTGGGGTGTTAAGGCTCACTGGACACTGGACCCCTTGTTTCGTGCCTTGAGGGGTGTAGTTTCCAAAATGGTATGCCATGTGGGGGTTTTCTGCTGTTCCGGCACCATAGCGGCTTCCTAAATGTGACCTGCCCCACAAAAACCATTTCAACAAAATTCACTCTCCAAAATCCCATTGTTGCTCCTTCCCTTCTGAGACCTCTACTGTGCCCACCGAACACTTGACATACACATATGAGGTATTTACTTACTCAAGAGAAATTGGGTTACAAATTTTGGGGGGCTTTTTCTCTTATTACCCCTTGTAAAAATTCAAAAACTGGGTCTACAAGAACATGCGATTGTAAAAAATGAAGATTTTGAATATTCCTGTGAAACAGATAAAGGGTTAACACACAGTGTCATTTTGGATACTTTTAGGATTGCAGTGTTTATAATGGGGTCATTTGTGGGGTATTTCTAATATGAAGGCCCTTCAAATCCACTTCAAAACTGAACTGGTCCCTAAACAATTCCGATTTTGAAAATTTTGTAAAAAATTGGAAATTTGCTGCTGAACTTTGAAGCCATCTAATGTTTTCCAAAAGTAAAAACATGTCAACTTTATGATGAAAATATAAAGTAGACATATTGTATATGTGAATCAATATATAATGTATTTGGAATGTCTGTTTTCCTTACAAGCCGAGAGCTTGTAAGTATCGACAAAAATTTATCACTAACATGAAATAGAATATGTCACGAAAAAAATTTCTTGAAATCAAAATGAAAAGTAAATGCATCCCAGAGTTATTAATGCTTAGGCTAAGTTTCTACTTTTTTTTATTTTTTTTTGTCCTGCGTTTCGTGGGATGAAAAAAACGCCAGTGCAATGTTCTTCCTCTGGTGTTCTTTCATTTGTGTGGAAATTGCACTTTTGGCACCTTTTGGGGTGAGTTTTATTTTAATTTTTTTTTATTTATTTATTTTTTTTATTTTATTTTTTTTAAATTTGTTGGGTACCCAAAAGAAAAAAAGATGGAGCAGTGATGGAAAATTATTTATTCAACAAAATGTATATATTTTATAACAAAAATTTTTATTATTTTTTATAATAAAGTGTGTTTTTCACTTTTTTTCTCATTTTTTTTAAATTTTTTAGGTAGTACTACTACTCCCAGCATGGAACAGACTGTTCCATGATGGGAGTAGTAGTACCTGTACTAATAGACAGATCGCCCGGGTATCAGTCTGACACCCGATGCGAGCGTCCATTATATAGCAGAGATGCGGCTCTATACAGCGCTCACATCTCTGCTCTATACATTGAGTGATGTTCTATTCACATCACTGGCCGTTCATATTTCCCACCCAGAGCTGTGATTGGCCGAATGGTTGCAGCCAATCACAGCTCTCAGGGAAATCAACTGGCCGGAGTACAGAGCAGAGATGCGAGAGATGTATACAGTCGCTCCATATCTGCTATAGACAGGACGATAACAGCGGTTGTCAGTAGTGACATCCACTGTGATGTGTCCTTAACTCCAGGCACTACTACTCCCAACATGGAGCACACTCTGCTCCATGCTGGGAGCTGTAATACCTGCATTAATAGACAGATCGCAGCGAGTGTAACTTCTGACACCCGCTGCGATCTGTCTATTAATGCAGGTACTGCATCTTCCAGCATTGAGCAGAGTATGCGCCATTTTGGGAGTAGTAGTGCCTGGAGTTAAGGAAAGATCACAGCGGGTATCACTCCTGACACCTGCTGTGATCTTCCTGTATAATGTATAGATGCAGCGGCCGCTTTCCTATGGTCCCCTGCACTGACGTGATTGGCCGGAACCATCTGGCCAATTACAGCTCTCTGCGGGAAATATGAAAAGTTGTATATATATATATATACGTCAGTGCAGGGGACCATAGAAGATCGGCCGCATCTATAGATTATACAAGAGGATCACAACAGGCGATCTGTCAATTAGTACAGGTACTACTACTCTCATCATGGAACAGTGTGTTCCATGCTGGGAGTAGTAGTACTACCTAATAAAAATGTAAAAAAAAAAAAATAACTAAACTTATTGTTGGCTACATTTTAAGGTCCCCACCTAATAAAACAGATATATTTCGTTAGATACAATTTTTTCCTTCACTACTGTATCTTTATTTATTTTTAATGGTACCCTAAGAAATTTTATATAAAAAGGTATCTCCATCACTTTTTTGGATCGCTAAAGTCCAAAAAAGAATAAAAACCGCCTGCAAAAAGGCCAAAGTTAAAATCCACATATTTTCTTGGCCTTTTTTCACTCCCATAGTCTTCTATGGGAGAAAAACGCCACGATTTTGACTAAAAAAACACCAGTGGCTCAACATGCTGTGATTACCAACGATTTCAAAAACGCAAGAAAAGAGTGAAAAAACGCCAAAAGGATTTAAAAAACGCCAAGTGGAATAAGAATTTTGCGATTTCTCATTGATTTACAGCTAACATCTGGACGCAGCGTTTTTGCCGAAAAAACGCCATGCGGCAGAATTTGCGTTTTCTTGGCGTTTAAAAAAAAAAAAAAAAAAAGTGGAATCCTAGCCTTAAAGTGACAGTGGTCAGATGTGCAAAAAATGTCTGGGTTCTTCAGGTGAAAATGGGCAGGGTACTTAAGGGGTTAAAGTGAGACATTATCCAACAGTACAGAATGATACTGAATTGGGAGCAGGTGGTACATAGTAGAGACAGGAGAATACATACACTTGGAGACATACTTTTCCACTATGTGAAGGGAAGTGCCTGAAAGAGAGAACAGTAAATAAAACATACCAAATAGTAACACTTTATCAAGGCAACCAATTTAGTTACTGTAGCTTGCAGCTTTTTGGGTGCTAGGAAAATAGCTAAAGCCAGATAAACTAGACATAGGGTACAAAAATATAGACATGATATCGTACTATATAGCGGGAAAACCTAAGGCACAGATATGTAAATAGTGCACCAACCAATAGCATCTTCCTGAGTTTAAGCATACCTACTGCCAAAAGCAGGAGGTAGGTACATTCCAGTCAACAGATAAAGTGACATTAGGCATATATAACGGGCAACTTTTAAAACAAAGTCAAGTCTTCCCACCAAAAGAAGGACTCAGTCCCCAATGACGGGCAAAGGGCCACTGGCAGTACTACCGGTCACAGCCATCTCCAAACAGGAACGATCATCAGAAAAGGAAAGTGGAAGCTTTTTTTGCGCTGGAAATGTAACAAACACAGGGACCACTAAATCTTCCAAATAACTAATGCAGCTCTCTGCAACAGTAGTGGGGCATATCTCCTAGACTAGTGTAATGTGCTGGTCAGGAGAGTACAAACGCTGGGCCTTTTCAGTGGATGTGCCAGTGCCATCTTGAAAGGCATGATCCACATCCTTCTCCCAGCTTTTCTTTGAGCAGATATGGCAACGAGTGTGGACCAAGACACACTGGAGGACTCCAAGACAAGGAATACATAGGACCAGTGCTGATATCTCGTGGTAACAAAATAAATGGCACCATCAGCAATGGAGCTCAGAGATGCCTTTGCTCACATTAGTGGCTACGACATGCTTCCTTGAGGATCATTTCTACACAAGTGTGTACCTGTTCAAAGGTTTAGCCACTAAAAGACCATGGCCTTCCAAATACCCTTGAAAATTTAAAATAAAAAGGTCAGTGAAGGTTAGGGCCCTTTTTGTATTCAGGAATTGATCATGGTTTAATACAGAGACAAATGGATCTCTGCATGTTAACTTAAATCCATAGTGATGGAAGCAGCCCTTTACGTACGTGTGTGTGTGTGTGTGTGTGTATGTGTGTGTGTGTGGCAAATACCACCATGTCCAAAACTGTTCTGCATACAGCAATACAACAAACACATGGGAAGGTTGGCCCTGGTCAAGCAAATGTTGCAGCCCTATAGTACAGTGCGAGTCCAGGGTCTGGTAAAAATAATTCACTCCATCTGATGCAAATGGCTCTTCATAATTCATTCATAATGTACCAAAAGGCAGGAAACCGGAGTGTGTACCTGCACTACCAGGAGAAGGTCATTAAAAGCTTTATTTGTGGAGAACAGGGTGGAAAGACGAGGGCTACAACATCTAGTGGGCCAGCAGAGTATACCAGAGTACCATGACAGCACTTTCCATCCCAAGTTTCCCTCAGCTGCTAATATGAGACCCCCCCCCCCCCCCAGAAGAGATGCCTTTTCAGTTTTCACTGTGTGAAACTTGCCCAGATTTGTCTCTTCTGATGTTTTTATAACTTTTTTTATTTTCCATTTTTAAGTTCTGCTAAAATCCAATTTCAAGTGTAAATCAAGTATTTGTGTCCCACTTGTTGTGCAAAGATCGGTGCACAGAGACACAGCAGACTCTGGGCAATACAGTTCTTGAGACAATCTTTGCACATATTAGAGTTACACATTAAAAAAAAAAAAGTTTGGATTTCAACAAAATTAAAATTCTTAGTATAATCTTAGATATCTTGAGGGTTGTTGGTTTATAAATTCCTGAGCATTATTCCCTGGTTAGATTTCCTTCTGTCTCAATCTCAACTCGACCACGTTTTTGCCTGCGGTCGGGAAACCGCATACGACTGAAAAAGCAGCCGACCGGAGGCTGCGGTTCATTCCGGTCAGCTCATAGACATACATTAAATACGGTTCCCGAATACGGCTGAGTGCGGGAGCCGCGATTAAGCCCCGCCCCCCCTCCTCCCAGCCGTATACGGGAACCGTAGTTACAAACCGTAGTGTGAACCCAGCCTAAGACAGGTGGATATAGGTTGCTCAACACCAGAAAAAGAAAAGAATAGAATAGGACCAAATGAGGACTGGCACAGGAGAAAAAGTTATGAACCTAACACAACCTGAAAAAGCTTTATAATATTGGGTGTTGCTGTCCTCTAGTAAGGCCTATGAGGTCTGCTGTGAATAAAGATGAGTAGGTGTTGTATGAATATGCTGTAGGGCAGAACGTAAGTCCAATTAGGGTAATGGCAAAAAGTGTTAATTCACATGAAATTGCATTTAAAATAAATAAAAATTATGTAGAAAATATACCAGTAAATATCGATTTTTATACTGTGAACAGTCTATAGGGATATGCAAATGCTCACATGCATACAATCATCTTCCTTGAGCTGACTCCAGGGCCCATGCAGTAGCTTTTACTTATATACAGTTATATACTATAGACTTGGGATACATCAGTATATCATTTTCAAATATCACAATTAGGAACCAGTATTCACACATACATTAAACTGGAGCCGTGGGGTACTATAGACTCTAGGACAGTGATCTCTATCACTGCAAAAGTGGCCAATTATATGTTTGGACACAGTCTTACCTGGAATATGCTGTTCAGTTTTGGGCACCTGTCCATAAAAGGGACACTGCGGAGTTGGAAAGGGTGCAGAGACGCGCGACTAAACTAATATGGGGCATGGAACATCTTAGCTATGAGGAGCGATTAAAGGAGTTACAATTGTTTAGTCTTGAGAAGAGACGTTTAAGGGGGGATATGATAAACGTATATAAGTATATTAATGGCCCATACAAAAAAATATGGAGAAAAACTGTTCCAGGTTAAACCCCCCCCAAAGGACGAGGGGGCTCTCCCTCCGTCTGGAGAAGAAAAAGTTTAGTCTCAAGGGGCGACACGCCTTCTTTACCGTTAGGACTGTGAATTTATGGAACGGTCTACCTCAGGAACTGGTCACAGCAGGAACAATTAACAGCTTTAAAACAGAATTAGATACATTCCTGGAACAAAATAAGATTAATGCTTATGAAGAAATATAAAATCTCATCCCTTCCCCAATATCGCGCCACACCCCTACCCCTTAATTCCCTGGTTGAACTTGATGGACATATGTCTTTTTTCGACCGTACTAACTATGTAACTATGTAACTATATATACTTAATTATTGCTTATCCATTGAAGTAGAAGTCCTGTTTAAAAGGAAAAATATTTGAGAAGATCTAAGTAGCTGGAAGAAGTTTTCCACTTCTATTAAGTATAATATTACTATGGTGCTATGCACCTCCAGGGGTGTGGAAATTTAATAAAAAAACTACTTGTCCACAGCACTAAAACGGAGCAAAATCTACTTGTCCCTCATGACGATCCACTTGTCCGGACCAATTTTCACTTTTATACAAATTTTTTCCTCCTCGCCCTATAATAGCCATAACTACCTACTATAATGATGCCTTTTAATTTTTCAATAACCTATTCTCCGGAAAAAAAAATAGAGATAGATATGTATGTGAGTGTATGTATGTGTATATATATATGTATATATATATATATATATATATATATATATATATATATATATATATATATATGTATATATATAATATGTGTGTGTGTGTGTGTATATACAGTAACCCCTCGAGATACGATGGCCTCGACATACGTTATTTTAAACATGGCCGCTGAGAAGCCATCGTATCTTGAAAGCAGTATCGACATACGATACCTTTTTGTCGGGCCATCATGAAAATAAACGGTTCTCCAGCTGCGCTGGTTGCTGCAGCTGCCGCCGGGTCGCCGCGCCGGGCTGTTTCAATTGCGGAGCTTCAAATCTCCCGGGTATGTCATGTGACGTTACATCGTCATATGACATTACCGCGTCTCACTGAGATTCACTCAGTGACTGTCTGCTGCGGGCTGAGTGGTGAGTCCTCTCCCCAGCGCATTAACCCCCGAACCCCTTAACCTGTGTATACACGTCCATGTGCCATTAACGGGGTATGGCGTGGACTCCCGACTGGAGCCTGCACCATACCGGACGGCCCACAGCTGATTCCTGTAGCTGGGGGCCGGCATGAATAGCCGACATGCCGGGTCCGGCTACTAACCCTTTAGATTGCCGCTGTCAAAGCTGACAGCGGCGTCTAAAGGAAGCATTGAACGCTCCCTGGTGGTCCAGTGGGGTGGATGCCCCCCGCAGCGCGATTGAGGGGGGCGATCCACTGTGGAGGTAGCCGGAGGGCTTACCTTGGCTTCCATGCTGGATGCCGTGCTCTGAATGATACAGCCTGGCAAGGCCAGGCTTTATCAATAGAGCACAGATCACACAGATCAATATGGTTCTATGCAACCATAATGATCTGTATGAGGAATCTAATGATTCCTCCTAAAAAAAAAAAAAAAAAGTTTCAAAACACACATTAACCCCTTCCTTGTTTAAATCACCCCCCTTTCCCAAATTCCATATAAAAAATATCTAAACATAATAAAAATATGTGGTATAGTTATGTGCGTAAATGTCTGACCTATAAAAATTATATCATTAATTAAACCGCAAAAAATTCCAAAGCCCAAAACAGCGTATTTTTGGTCACTTTTTATACTATAAAAAAATTAAGTGATCAAAAAGTCCGATCAAAACAAAAATGGTACCGATAAAACTTTAGATCACAACTCTGAAACAAAGATGGTTTCAACATACAATGGTCCTCCCGGAACCAATTACCATCATATGTTGCGGGACCACTGTGTGTGTGTGTGTGTGTGTACATATATATATATATAATATATATATATATATATATATATATATATGTGTACATACTAGCTGAGTACCCGGCGATGCCCGGTTTTTCCTTCCTAATCCTTGTTGGGGAAGAAAATAAACAAAGGAGGAAGCTTTTGACTTCATATCACGTCCTCCTTTCCCCGACCTCCTTTCCGCGACCTCCTTTCCCCGACCTCCTATCCCCGACCTCCTATCCCGACCATCCCGTGCTCCTATCTTGACCTCTCATCCCGTCCTCATATTCCAACCTGTAATATGTGACCAGGTATTGAAATATCTCCAGCCGTACAGAAGTTATGTGGGAACATACATTTCCCATTGATTTGCATGGGACTTTAAACAAAAAACCCCACCCTCACAAATGGGGGTAGTTAAGGGTTAAATTAACTATCCTATATTTTAAGTGGACATAATGTTAGTCTTTTATAAACCTTTTTTTATTTATTTTTTTAACACTTTATTAGACTTTTAGGAGGAATCATTAGATTCCTCATACAGTCTGTTGAACTCCATTGATCTGTGTGCCCTGCGATCCATTAATAGAGCCTAGTCCAGCCAGGGTCTATCAATGACAGAGCCACAGACACAGGGAAGCAGAGGTAAGCCCTCCGGCTATCTCTCTAGGGGAATTCCCCCCCCCCCTCACCTGCCCAGCGTCCGGAACTGCATGTCCCGGGTGTCGGGTGATAGGAATTCCACATCCCTGACCTCTCACCAGCTCCAGGCGATGGTCCCTCAGCACTCTTGCAACTTACCCTCTGTGTATCCAGCCAGCTCTTTATGTCCGCTGCTGAGATGGGACTGCTGGCGAGCCCAGGGAGGGAGAGTTCTCTTCTCATGGTCCGTGTAGGTTGTTAGAAGCGGCTGTGTTTGCGGCGGCGTCTTCATGCGCTGTGCACGAAGTCTCTGTGGCCGGAGATGTCAGGTATAGCCTTCTCGCTATTAGCGGGGTGGCTCCTTAGTGGTGTATAGGTTCCAAGGTGGGCTAGATGCGTTTTGAGGTGCTCTTGGCCTCTTTCAATAGCTATAAGGGTGCTGAGTATATTTACATATTTTTATAAGAACTCAAATTCAGTGTAATTAGGTAAATAGAGAACAGTTGTGGATCTCTAGAGGGATATAAGACAAATAATGGTATGACTGGAAGGGAATCGGTGACATAGTGGGATGTAAAACAGCTTGCCCGAAGCAGGGCTAAATACCTGAAGAAATCACCTACCGATCACCTGCCATTTTATGTGATTTTATGTGAAAAAAAAACACTTTATTACCCTAATTGGACTCACGTTCTGCCCTACAGCATATTCATACACCTACTCATCTTTATTCACAGCAGACCTCATTGGCCCTACTAGAGGACAGAAACACCCAATATGCTGGATGAGCAAATGAAAATTTGGAGAGCAATTCTGCCTTAATTATCCAGCACTATGTATCCTATAATACACTAATTATGTTATTGGAGAGAGGGGAATTTACAACAAGGAAGCCGTGCCTCTCGACGCTGCTGGTGCATAAAGTGTAGAGTAAAATAAAACCGATTAGAGAAGTGGGTAACATTACAAAGTATACACCACTCTTTGAGAACCCGCAATTTATAGAAATAAAGAAATTTGCTTTGGGAGGTGAAAAAAGCGGGGGTACTATGGGTTTAAGGATGGGACTTTTAGATCCTTTAGGGAATTTCAGGAAGAATATCAACTTCCGCACCAGCTTTTTTCTTTTTCTGTATTCACAACTGAGACACGCTGTTAATGCTCAACGAAGGCTGTAATCACTGGGGTTATCCACCATAAGGTGATTTTAGTACGTACCTGGCAGACAGTAATGGACATGCTTAGGAAGGATCTGCACTTGTCTTGGGGCTAAATGGCTATGTTGTGAGATTACCATAATACTGTAGCTAGCTTTTTGTGAACTGGTATTTCCTTTTTGAGTTTTCTTCTTTTCCCTACAAATCCCAGAATTCCATTTTCTCCCTCCCACACATCAGCCACTCCACCAATAAAACATAAATCCACCCATTGCAGCAGACAGGCTCCCTGTCATCAGCTGACTAGTGAGTCAGGTCTCGGCAGCATTGCAACCTAGGAAATATCTGAGACAACAGTCATTTTGTATGCTGTTAAAAATAAATATTGGGGAGAAAATCACATAAGAATTGTGAGAAAACCGTCACATACAGGTACAGACACTATATTATGAACTATACTAAGTTTACAGCCCCTGTAGCATAATCAAATGAAATTTTTTTTTTTCCTGGGATACCCTTATAACCTCTTAACGACCAGGGACATAAATTCGGCGGTACTTCGCGCACCAGGACGTACATTTACGTCCTGTGTATGACCGCGAGCATCGACGCGGCACTCGCATCATACATGGCAGGTTACGGCTGCTATCAGCAGCCGGGGACCTGCCGGTAATGGCCGACATCCGCGATCGCGCGGATATCCGCCATTAACCCCTCAGGTGCCGTGAGCTGTACAGATAACGGCATCTGCGGCAATGCGCATGGTAAAATAGATGATCGCCATGGATATCATTTTAATCGTATTGACCCACAGAATAAAGAACACAATTTTTACCGTAAATTGTACAGTGTGAAAACAAAACCCTCCAAAATGTGCAAAATTGTGGTTTTCATTTAAATTTACTACCTAAAAAAATATTTTTCTGGGTTTGCTGTAAATTTTATGGTAAAATGAGAAGTTTCATTACAAAGTACAATTGGTCATGCAAAAACAAGCCCTTATATGGGTCTGTAGATGGAAATATAAAGGAGTTATGGATTTAAGAAGGCGAGGAGGAAAAAACAAAAACTCAAAAATTAAAATTGGCTTGGCTTAAGGTGAAAATGGGCTTGGTCCTTAAGGGGTTAATGACTCGGCACTAGATAGGATTGCAAGCAATAAGCGGTCTTTGGGGTTTATTTTAAAGGTATAAGCTTCTGCTTATCACATTTCTTGAACATCACCCAGTGTCAGCCTTCTTTCGATGGCAGACGGAAGCAGGTATAACAAATGAACAGTGGACCTCCATTCTAATAGAAGTGCCGAATCAATCTATAGGGGAGAGCGGGAGACTGTCTCAAATATATATTTTATTTAGGGTGTATCAAACTTAGTGGTTATCCAGGAAAAAAAATGTTTTTATATCAACTGGCTCCAGAAAGTTAAACAGATTTGTAAATTACTTCAATTAAAAAAAATCTTAATCCTTTCAGTACTTATGAGCTTCTGAAGTTAAGGTTGTTCTTTTCTGTATAAGTGCTCTCTGATGACACGTGTCTCGGGAACCGCCCAGTTTAGAAGCAAATCGCCATAGCAAACCTCTTCTAAACTGGGCGGTTCCCGAGACACGTGTCATCAGAGAGCACTTAGCCAGAAAAGAACAACCTTAACTTCAGAAGCTCATAAGTACTGAAAGGATTAAGATTTTTTGATACAAGTAATTTACAAATCTGTTTAACTTTCTGGAGCCAGTTGATATATAAAAAAAAGTTTTTTTTCCTGGATAACACCTTTAAACCTTTCTTTATAAAATTGGTGTCGGAAGGGACTCTATGTCCCCGCTGCTCACAGCCGGGGCGGATTTGCTGCATATACTGTGAAAATGTCCCTGCATGGAAGAATATTGGTTGTCTGTATTAAGCCATTTAAAATGCCTTTGATATAGTGGTCCCTAGTAAATTTAAAATATGTATCATGGGGTACACTAATGATCTCCCCCTCGATAATGCCCTTAATGAGGCAACTCCTTTCCAAAACACACACTCTTGAGATGGGGAAAACCGATATATAGCTGAATATCAAAAGATATGGTCACACTTGCTGGATAGTTGATTGTTGTTGTTTGGCAGCTGCAGTGCATTTTGGGGGTGGGGAAGGGTTCATAAACTGATACAAAAAGACATGGCAGTCTTTTTTTTTTTTATATATATATATATATATAAGCCCTTTTTGTATGGGCATATTATTTCCTTATTGTAAATACTAGCTATGTATGTTCTTTTTGACCTATATATTTTTTTTTTTCTTAATAAATATTAGGATTTTTTTTTCTTCTGTCCTGATACCGCAAGACCTCTGCAAACTTTAGGTCACACCTGAAAATGCTTGAGTCTAGAATTTAAAGGGGCACTGTCATAATCAAAAACTTTGTTTTGCATCTTAGAAACACAATACAATAGCCTTTCTAATATACTTTATAAAAAATGCTTTTTATAGAAATCGTTGCTTATAAAAAGACCACTATGGGTCCCCATACCATCTCAAATATAATCCTGTCCGGCTGCAGCATCATCTATGTCTCAGCTAAAGCACAGGCTGGAGCAAAGTCCAGTAAGTGAGGGCGGCAATAGCACTCTTCTGTGCTCACTCCTGTCCTGTCTGTCAGACTCCAGTCTGAAAACAGAGAAAAGGGGGTTGCAGAGCAGCCTGCAGTTATTGGATGAAGAGGCACAGCAGACATAGGGCAGAGGTTAATGCTTGGTGAATGAGGAAAAGTACAGTGCTTGCTTGGGTTATCCCCTTCCTGAGCAGTGCATTTCAGAATGAGTGAGCAGCAGAAGACATGTCAAGCATGACCTAGTGAGTAACATAAATAAGCAATATTTTTTTATGGAGGATAGAGATAGGAGATGCAATATTTGTTTTATAGGTTTTCCAGAGGCCGCTGGTGATAAAAATATGTGTGATTTCTTGGAGGGCTGGATCAAAGAAAATTTGCCAGAAGCCAAATTATAATCATTGTTTGGTATAGAGAGAGCGCACCGTATCCCTTTTAACTCCTTAAGGACCAGGCCAATATCCACTGTAGGACCAGAGCGTTTTTTGCACATCTGCCCACTTTCACTTTAAGCATTAATAACTCTGGGATGCTTTTACCTTTCATTCTGATTCCGAGATAGTTTTTTCGTGACATATTCTACTTTGTTAGTGGCAAATTTTTGTCGATACTTGCATCATTTCATGGTGAAAAATTCCCAAATTTGATGAAAAAATTTAAAATTTAGCATTTTTCTAACTTTGAAGCTCTCTGCTTGTAAGGAAAATGAATATTCCAAATAAATTATATCTTGATTCACATATACAATATGTCTACTTTATATTTGCATCATAAAGTTGACATGTTTTTACTTTTGGAAGACATCAGAGGGCTTCAAAGTATAGCATCAATTTTCCAATTTTTCACCAAATTATAAAAACTGCACCCCTCAAAGTATTCAAAATGACATTCAGTGTGTTAACCCTTTAGGTGTTTCACAGGAATAGCAGCAAAGTGAAGGAGAAAATTCAAAATCTTCATTTTTAACACTCTCATGTTCTTGTAAACCCAATTTTTGAATTTTTACCAGGGGTTAAAGGAGAGAAATCTTCCTAAAATGTATAACCCAATTTCTTTCGAGTAAGGAAATACCTCATATGTGTATGTCAAGTGTTCGGCGGGCGCAGTAGAGGGCTCAGAAGGGAAGGAGCGACAGAGTGAGTTTTTCTGAAATGGTTTTTGGGCGGCATGTCCCACTTAGGAAGCCCCTATGGTGTCAGGGCAGCAAAAAAAAAAAAAACCCACATGGCATACTATTTTGGAAACTACACCCCTCAAGGAACGTAACAAGGGGTCCACTGAGCCTTAACACCCTACAGGTGTTTGACGACTTTTCGTTAAAGTTGGATGTGTAAATAAAAAATGGAAAAAAAATTTCACTAAAATTTTACATCTTTACTAGCGGTAATAGGAGAATATGCCCCCCCCCCAAATTTGTAACCCCATCTCTTCTGAGTGTGAAAATGAAAATTTTTATTTTTTTACACTAAAATGCTGGGGTTACCCCAAATTTTTCATTTTCACAAGTGGTAAAAGGAGAAAATTTCATTGTAAATGTGTAAATACATTTCTTTGGAGTAAGGACATACCTCAAGTCTGGGCGTAAACAGCATGCCCACCGGTCTCAGAGGAGCAGGTCGCATTCAGGGGCCTTGAGCTTCTGCATTGCAGCCTATGGAGCCAGAACAGTGGGACCCCCCCCTCAAGGGGCATTACATGGGGTAAATAACTGGGGTACACTAAATAACTAAAATGGGGTACAGTGGGACATAAAATTATAAAACAGGTTATGTTCCCAGAATGATGACCCAGAGCATAGCCAAAACTAAAAAATATGCCCGCCCTAAACCCTGTGCTCTGAATCATCATTCTGGGAATGTGACGTGTGTGGCCATCCCTAACCTGTTGCCTCAAATGCGCACCCCGCTCAGGTGGGGAGAGAGCGCTGCGCATTTGAGGCAACAAAAAAAGTCCCCGATGATAGTGACTCAGTGACCCATGACCCAGAGGTCTTATCAGTTTTTTTTTTTTTTTTTTTTGATAAGTTTTTTTGGGAAATTTTGTGGTTTATGGTGTTAAAATTTGGAATGTACTCTGGACTTGGTACATTGGGGTCAAATTATGGAAAATTAAAATGAAGAGGGAAAATTTAGTACTGCATGGAAGTGTGATACTCCCTGAAGAAGTTTTTAATGCAGAGGGCCGGATGATCAAGGCAAGTGTCACATTGAGTGGTGGTGTCCTTCCGTATCCCCATCCTGTTACACACTCTGCATTTTTTCTGGGATCGTCCCTTCTTTCCAGTGTGGGGGACCTCACCTGGAAAGTGTTGGCCTGGGACTATCCTGGCACCTATTACTCCAGTTCCTTGGGAAGTCCGGCCTGCTCTTTCCTGGTCGCCAAAGATCAGGACCTTTAGGACTTCTTCTTGGAACTGGAGGAATGTCCCTGTGTTACCAGTGTACTGGGACAGTACAAAAGCGTTGTACATGGCAACCTGTACCAAGTAGACCGCAACTTTTTTGTACCATACCCGTGTTTTCCTCATGGCCATGTATGGCTTGAGGACTTGATCAGAGAGATCAACTCCCCCTATATACCGATTGTAGTCCAGAATACAATCGGGCTTGAGGACCGGTGTTGTGGTACCTCGCACAGGGACAGGTGAGCTGCCGTTACCATGCATAGTGGTCTGCATAAGGACATCCCTCTTATCCTTATACCTGACCAGCAACAGGTTTTCATTGGTAAGGGCACGGGACTCGCCCTTGGGCATAGGTGTCTGCAGAAAATTTAGAGGGAGGCCTCTCTGGTTTTTCCGCACGGTCCCACAAGCGGACGTGGATCTTACATAGTTACATAGTTAGTACGGTCGAAAAAAGACATATGTCCATCAAGTTCAACCAGGGAATTAAGGGGTAGGGGTGTGGCGCGATATTGGGGAAGGGATGGGATTTTATATTTCTTCATAAGCATTAATGTTATTTTGTTCCAGGAATGTATCTAATCCTGTTTTAAAGCTGTTAATTGTTCCTGCTGTGACCAGTTCCTGAGGTAGACCGTTCCATAAATTCACAGTCCTCACGGTAAAGAAGGCGTGTCGCCCCTTGAGACTAAACTTTTTCTTCTCCAGACGGAGGGAGTGCCCCCTCGTCCTTTGGGGGGGTTTAACCTGGAACAGTTTTTCTCCATATTTTTTGTATGGGCCATTAATATACTTATATACGTTTATCATATCCCCCCTTAAACGTCTCTTCTCAAGACTAAACAATTGTAACTCCTTTAATCGCTCCTCATAGCTAAGATGTTCCATGCCCCATATTAGTTTAGTCGCGCGTCTCTGCACCCTTTCCAACTCCACAGTGTCCCTTTTATGGACAGGTGCCCAAAACTGAACAGCATATTCCAGGTGAGGCCGTACCAATGCTTTATAAAGGGGGAGTATTATGTCCCTGATCTGGTGGCAAGGGATGTGAACAGAGGGATGCTGGTATAAAAGTTGTCCACGTACACGTGGTAACCCTTATCCAGCAATGGGTGCACAAGCTCCCAAACGATTTTCCCGCTAACACCCAGAGTGGGGGAACAATCTGGGGGTTCAATACGGGAATCTCGTCCCTCATACACTCTAAACTTGAGAGTGTACCCGGAGGTACTCTCACAAAGTTTATAGAGCTTCATGCCATACCGCGCCCGCTTCGAGGGAATATACTGGCGGAAGATGAGTCTCCCCTTAAAACTGATAAGAGACTCATCGACCTAGAGCTCCCTGAGGGGTACGTAGGCCTCCAAAAATTTGGCCCCAAAGTGATCGATGACCGGCCTCACTTTGTAAAGCCGGTCATAGGTGGGATCACCTCGGGGTGGACATGCCTCATCTGCATAATGGAGGCATTTCTGAATGGCCTCGATCCGCCTCCGTGACCATACTGTAAAGCGGGGTCTGGTAGAAGATGTCCCCGCTCCAGTACTGCCTGACACTTGGTTTTTTGACCAGGCCCGTATGCAGCAAGAGGCCCCAAAATGTCCTAATTTCTGCTGCATCAATGGCGTACCATTCATTGGGCCTGGCCAAAACAGAATCAGGGTGGTGGGCGATGAACTGCCTGGCGTACAGATTCGTCTGCTCCACCATGTGATTGACAAAACTGTCACTGAAAAAATAACTGAAATAGTCAATTTCAGTGAATCCAGAATTGTCAATCCGGATTCCGGTGTCAGCAACAAACTCCGAAACCCGTGGCTGATAACCCTCTGGGGGTCTCCAGTCAGATTCACCGGAAGGGGGCTCCGGTAAACTTGTCTGGGGGGTCGACTCCTAGTACGAGCGGCATCACCAGTTGCACTAGTGTTGGCCACTGGGCCACTATCATGGGGGGGTGCGTGGCCTCGCCTGGCGGCGTCTCCGCCGCCGTACAGGGGACTCATCATCAGTACTAGATGATGAGGAGGACGATGAAGAACACAGGAATGTAGGATCTTCATCGTACTCACTGAAGGAGTCGGAGGCAAGAAAAGCGTATGCCTACGCAGCCGAATATTCCTGGCGAGCCATCGCCTTTTTTCTACGGTGGCGGGGGGGGGGGGGGGGGGTTGAGTATGTAGTGTGTGTGATTGGTGTAACTGTAACTATATGGGGGGAAAGAAAGCGCTGCGGCCAAAAAAAATGCTGCGCCCTGAACACCTAATAGGGCCCGGGTCACACTAAAAAAAAATTGTGGCGGACTCTTTAGGTCCTATTAGGGGGGCGGGGGGGAATTTAACTTTTTTTTTACACTTTTTTTTTTTTTTTTTTTACTTTACTGGTTAACCCTACCTGTCCCTGGGGCTGTTCTCTCTCGCTGCTCTAAGGGGGGGTCTTCCTCTGTGAGGGGCTCCGATCTTCACAGAGGGGGGTCCCTGGCTCCTTCTCGCAGCTCTGCCCGCTGAATGAACTCAGGGGACTAGCAGAGCCGCGAGAAAGGGCCGTTAACCCCTCCCCTGCCGGCTGCTATTGGGCCGGCCAATAGCAGCGTTCCTGGGGGGTGACGAAATCGCCACCTCCCCATAGATACAGAGGGTGATAGGGGGTGTATTCTACACCCCCGATCACCTTGTATCTCCGGGTCAGCGGGTCACACGTGACCCGCATCACCGGAATAGCCGAAAATCGCAAGTGTGAATTCACTTGCGATTTTCGGCGATCGTCTACATGGGGGGGTCTGAAGACCGGCGAGCGGCAGGGACCGAAATTCCCACGGGCGTACAGGTACACCCTTGGTCCTTAAGTACCAGGGAGCAAAGGCGTACCTGTATGCCCTTGGTCCTTAAGGGGTTAAAAGAAACCTGTACCTGGGGGCTTGCCTAGAACTATACTGGCAAAAGTGTTATGCTGAAAGGATAGAGACATTATCTTGCATTCGGCAAGGGGCCAAGGAGAGTCATTGTGTTATAATAATTCTACAATCAGCCTGTTTCCTGACTTCTAAAGGGACACTCAATGAGAAAGGATGTCTTATAAGGGAGGTCAAGAAAAGGCTGGTGACGGCAGGAATCAAGTTTTCATTACTATTTCCAGCAAAGCTTAGAATTGTATATAAGGAATCAGTCCTCTTTTTTTCAGTCAGCAGCTGAAGCTTCGGCATGGTTGGAAGGGCAGGGGTTTTAAATATTAACTAATAGAGTGATTATAATGAGATATGTTAATTATTGCTAAAAGAAATTTCGTCTCTGTAAGGGGGGTGGGGCTATGGGTACATGGGAGAACGGGGGTCAGGAGTACCTAGTTGAGTCTCATATGTTAGGTGAGACAATATGGGGGGGGGGGGTGGCAGGGGTGTGGTTTTTTTTTTTTTTTTCCCCTCCTCTCACTTCTCTGTGTATTTAACACTAAATGGGAGTTAGGGGAGTAACATGGAATATCCGGGGACTTAAAGATAAGAGCAAAAGACGTGCCATTTTTTTATAGTATCAAACGACATTTACCAGCTATTGTGTGCCTTGTAGAAACTCCTTTCACCAAAGAAGTGACAGTGCTGGTTAGGAAAAAATGGGCAACACAGGAATTCCATGCGTTTGGTTCTAGTTTCTCCGCATGGGTCTCGGTCCTTGTCCATTCAGGCATTGACTTAGAGGTCCATTGTAAAGAAATAGATAGTAGTGGAAGGTATGTCTTTCTGGACTCGGTTATGGAAGGAAGACAGGTGATCTTTTGTATATATTCCTCCCCCTTTCCCTAATCAGGTGTTGGCCGCTTTAGTAGCCTTTTTGAAGAATAGGGATAGACATGAGCTATATATTTGTGGGGATTTCATCTGTATATTGGATAGCTCCCTAGATAGACTGTCACAGAGGGAATTGAGCAAAAAGTGGTCATCCCCTTTGGGGAAATTTATTGAGGAAGCTGGGTGGAGGGACGCATGGAGGGAATTGCATGGTGATAAGAAAATGTTCTTGTGTATTAGTAGCTCATATGATGCGGCTTCTCGCATCGATATGGTGCTATGCAATGATAAGGCCCTGGGGTATGTAGAAGGTCTAAAATATGAATCCAGAGGGATTTCAGATCATTGTAGTATGAATCTAAGAATATGTGGGGGAAAAAAGGAGAAGTACAACTAGAATGCTCAAGATCAACCCTCATTGGCTAAGTATCCTGGATGATTGGGAAAAGTTAAAAGGGGAAATAGACTAATTTTGGGCAGTCAACAAGGGCACGGCAGAGGTGGGCATAGTATGGGATGCCCTGAAAGCATTTATTAGAGGTTTGCTATATAGGGAGATCTGTAGGAAGAAGAGGGGGTTTAGTTTAAAAGAAAAAGAGCTGGAAAAAGAAATCGCTAGGGCAGAGGTTGAGCTGTCCAGGGATGCCTCTGTCGACAATTTAAATAAGTTAGAAAAAAAAAACCAGGATCTTAAAGTATATTTAGAAGAAAAAGCCTTAAATCAGATTTTTTTTCAAAATCAAAAATTATATTATGAAGGGGGGCGTCCAAATAAATTCCTGAGTCAACTCATAAGGAATCAGCAAAGGGGGAATTTTATAAAATCTATTAAGGATAAAGATGGCCTTCTCAGGTCCACTGCAGAAGAAGTGGAAGCGAGTTTTGTTTGTTTCTTTTCAGAACTTTGAGACAGAAGTGCAACATTCCAAGGAGGATATTGAAGAATTAAAAAAAAAGATCTAATTATCGAGTTCTGGGGCCGCCCAGGGGGTGGAGTTGGATACTAAAATTCAGCTCCATGAGCTGGAGCAGGCCTTGAGATCTTTTTCTGGGAACACAGCTCCAGGGATGGATGGGCTCCTGTTTGAGATATATCGTAAATTGGGTAAGTCATTGTTAGGGAAACTCCAAGAGGTGTTAGATGAATCCTGCAGACAGGGGTCCCTTCCGCAGTCAATGCGGGAAGCAATGATGGTATTAATCCAGAAAAAGGGTAAAGATCTAAGCGAGATGGCTCATATAGACCCATCTCGCTTTTAAATACAGACGCAAAAATGTTTGCGAAGGTATTAACGTTGCGCCTGAAGGGAGTGATTGGGAACCTGGTGGGGAGAGATCAGGTTGGATTTATGAAGAACAGCAATGGAATGGATAATATTAGGCGAGTTTTTTCGGCCACCCAGCTTGGGGAGACGGGGGGGGGGGGGGGGGGTCCGCTCCATCCTGTCACTAGACGCTGAAAAAGCATTCAACAGGGTGGAGTGGGCCTTCTTATGGAAAGCGTTGGAACAGTTTGGGTTGGGGCAGAGCTTTATAAATTATATTAAACTGTTATATGACCACCCCAGGGCAAGAATAAAAATAAACAATACTATATCTAGCCAATTTAGCCTAACCGGGGAACAAGACAAGGGTGTCCCCTGTCACCTTTATTATTTCTTTAATTTATTGAACCTCTGGCTGATTTTCTCAAAAATCATTCCCGATACCAGGGTTTTGGCCCAGGAGGAGATGAAGGAAAAATTGCATTATATGCAGATGATTTATTACTGTTTGTCAGGAACCCGAAGATCCATTTAGTTGACATTATTCAGGACATTCAGGAATTTGGTTGTATCTCGGGACTCTCAATCAACTGGAGAAAATCTTCATTAATGATTGTGGAAGGCATAGGTGAAGTGAATTAAAAGTAATAAAATATCCAGAGACCATGGAATACCTGGGGATTAGCATTAGTAGCAATCCAAAGGACTATATCATGTTAAATCTAGCCCCGCTGTTGGTAAAAATTAAAAAGAAAATTGATATCTGGTTAAAACTACCCTTGGGAATGTCCGATCGTATAGCATTGACAAAAATGGTGGTTCTGCCGCAACTTTTATACTATTTAACAGCATCTCCGATAATTATAGGTGAAGTATGGTTCAGAAAAAATGATGGTTTGGTGAATACATTAATTTGGGGTAAGAAAAAGGTTAGGATTAGATTAGACACATTCACGCTTCCCTGAGATAGGGGGGTTCCAAACTTTAGACTGTAATACTGGGCGGATTAGCTATCACAGCTCACGGGTGACCAAGGTCAGCTGATTTATGACCTCTTAAAATTTTAATAAAAGGTGTATAGGAAGCACGTGTTTGAAGTATTGGAAAACAATTAGAAATTTAATAAGAAGGATATAATTGGTGCACAGGCAAATTGGGTGTGGAAGAAAGGTAAAGGTGTTTTAAACATTATAGGAAGTGTGAAATTTACTTCACTGTGGGAAAATAATAATTTGAATGAAATAAGTAAAATTGAGCATTATGGTTTATGGTTAAGAAAGGGGATAGTATATGTTGAGCAAATGTTCAGTGAAGGAAAATTTAAAAAATTCGAAGATGTGCAGAGGGAGTTTGGGGTAGATGATAAATATAAATTTTGGTTTCCTCCAACTAGAACATGCTGTAAAGTATACTAAGGATACAAGGGCTCTTAGTATCCAGAACCATCCCTTGATTGAATTGGTGGATGGGGGTAGGAAATTGGGGCTGTCTACAGTATATAAAATTCTTCGATTAGGGAAACTAGAGGGGATGAAAGTTAAAAGTAAAGTAGAGTGGGCAAAAGGAGGAGTGCTTTCGGATGAGACCACTTGGAAGGGAATGACTGCGAGTGTGGTCCAGATGTCGGAAAATGAAAAATTTTGAACTTCTCAGTTTATGCTATTGCATAGACTATATTATACTAGGGATCGACCGATTATCGGCTTGGCCGCTATTATCGATTTTGGGCATTATCGGTATCGGCAATTACCTTGCCGATAAGCCGATAATGCCCCGCACCGCGGAAGCCCCCCGACCCGCCGTACTGCGACTGCCCCCCCCCCCCCGACCCACCGCACCGCGTCGCACCCCCCACCGCACCGCCCCGGCCCCATTGCCTCCCCCATCCCCGGTTTTATAATTACCTGTTCCCGGGGCCCACGCTACTTCTGGCTCCTGCTGCGTCCTGCGTTACGCTGTGCGCAATGACGAGTGACCTTTTACCTGAAACCTGAAAATTTATCCGATACACTTTCACAGAGCTAATAAAACTTTGTGCAATACCTATCCCTTTTGTTGGGAACTGGTGGAAATGTAGCATGCCCTTTTAAAATAGACCAATTAGTCCACTGGGATGCATTTCTGGGTAGTATTGGTTTGACAAAATTATTGTAGTGGTAGATTTTTGGGGTTTTGGAAAAAGGTCTATGAAAAGTGGCATCACATGGTTGGGCATTTATCATTACTACTATAAGGTTGGCTTCATTGGTTGTTACACTGTCTTGGACAGCCATAGTTGCCTCACAATTACCACATCCAGCAATGCAGTAACAGTTTAACATGATCACACACATGTACTTTGGGATGCAGGAACTACCTTCCCTGACTGTATGTAGCTGTTCTTAGCTCTGGGTTTTCTATTTTTCCTTGCAACTTGCAATAATTTTTTTTTCACCCTTTTGTTTTTTTTTTTCAGGTCAGCCATCACCCCCCTGCAGCAGCTCATCATGCTGAATCCAGTAATGGATGGTCTCTTCGGCAGGAGATCAAGATCACTAGCAAGTTCCGGGGAAAATATCTCTCAATCATGCCCCTTGGTGAGGGATAGTAAATTGTACTGGTTGAACAATATGGGCTAGTTCAGATCCTAGCATAATCTTTTTTTTTTTTTTTTTTTTTTTTTTGACTTATGCACGTGTTATTCCTAGGTACCATACACTGTATATTTCACAACTCTGGAAACCATTACACATGGAAGAAAGTGACCACAACTGTGCACAACATCATTGTAGGAAAATTGTGGATTGATCAGGTGAGAAAAGGAATGACAAATGACTCTCTTCTCAGTCCCACATTATGATATAGTAACTGTTGAACTCTTAGAACCAAGGGCCAGTTATTCATGGCAGCATGCAGAACCACTGGTTACAGCAAAGCCTGTTTATTTAACCCCTTAAGGACATGTGCTGTAAATGTATAGTGCTGTATAGCATCACTTAGCGCACAGCGCCGTACATTTATGGGGCGGCTGTGACGCAAGAACAGGAGCTGTGCTCGCTTCATTTCCGGCGGGTCCCAGCAGCTGTCAGCAGCCACCTACCCGCTGGTAATGGCAGACCTCAGCGATCACGCTGATGTCTGCCATTAACCCCTCAGATGCCGTGATCAATACAGATCACGGCATCTGCGCCAGTGCGGCACTTAAAATGACTGATCTAATCGCCTCCGGCACTGCCGCAGGGATCAGATCAGCCAAGATGGCGGACGGAGGTTCCCTCACCTGCCTCTGTCAGTCTCCCGGACGGCCTTCCAGCGGACAAGAGCAGAAGATTTCCGATAGTATTGATCAGAGCTATGCCCTATGCATAGCACTGAATAGTAATAGCAATCTAATGAGTGCTATAAATAGTCCCCTATGGGGACTATAAGTGTAAAATGTAAGGAAAAAGTAAGAAAAAAAAATTGTGAAAAAGACCCTCTCCCAATAAAGTTTTAAATCGCCCCTTTTCCCCATATTAATACACAACAGCGTAAAAGACATAAAAAATCCAAAATTTTAGCTTTTTTGTCACATCGAACAGCAACTTTTTTTTAATAAAAAGCGACCAAAAAGTCACATATCTGCAAACATGGTACTAAAACAAACTACAGATCATGGCACAAAAAATTAGCCCTCACATCACCCTGAATACAGAAAAATAAGAGTTAGAGGTGGTCAAAATAGGGCAATTTTAAATAAACTTTTTTTAATTTTTTTATTTTATTTTTACAAAATCAGTACGAGATTTTTTAAAAGCAGTACAATAATGTAATTGTATTTATGTATTTAACCATGGGTAAATGTATTTAACCATGGGTATAACTTTAATCGTATGGACCCAGAGAATAAAGAAAACATGTAATTTTTACCGTAAAGTGTGCAACGTGAAAACAAACAGACCCCCCCCCCCACACACACACACACACACACACAAATTTGCAAAATTATGATTTTCGTTTAAATTTCCTTACACAAAAAATCTTTTTGGGTTTACCATACATTTTAGGGTAAAATGAGTGATGTCCTTACAAAGTGCATCTGGTCATGCAAAAAAACAAGCCCTCATATGGAAATATAAATAGAAATATAAAAGTTATGTATTTTAGAAGACGAGGAGAAAAAAACAAAAATGCTAAATTAAAATTGGCTGTGTCCTTAAGGTCAAAATGGGCTGTGTCCTTATGGAGTTAAAGGGGTATTCCAGGAAAAATCTTTTTTTAATATATCAACTGGCTCCAGAAAGTTAAACAGATTTGTAAATTACTTCTATTAAAAAATCTTAATCCTTTCAGTACTTATGAGCTTCTGAAGTTAAGGTTTTTCTTTTCTGGCTACGTGCTCTCTGATGACACGTGTCTCGGGAAACACCCAGTTTTGAAGCAAACCCCCATAGCAAACATCTTCTAAACTGGGCGTTTTCCGAGACACGTGTCATCAGGGAGCACTTAGCCAGAAAAGAACAACCTTAACTTCAGAAGCTCATAAGTACTGAAAGGATTAAGATTTTTTAATAGAAGTAATTTACAAATCTGTTTAACTTTCTGGAGCCAGTTGATATATAAAAAAAAGTTTTTTTCCCTGGATAACCCCTTTAAGGGAGTAGTGCTTCTTTCTGCTGCACAAATGTACACGTCATAACAGCTGCTGGCAGCAGTGATCCCCTGCACATTTAAAGAGGTTATTCAGTATTACCTTTCTGCACTCTACTTCCACCTCAGTGTTATCTCGGAAGTATAACTTCTGAGACAGGGGGTGGGTACTCTAAAACGAAAATATCATGCGTGTTGTGAAAATATCATTTGGGCCATTGGCCACCATATGCCGCCATGATTTCACTAACATGAACTAAATAGATGAACGCAATAGAGGATGCGCCCCCTAGTCTGTGAAGTTATATTTCCAAGACAACAAAACAGGAGTGGAATAGCCGTTAGCTATGAAAGCTAATACAGTACCTTTCTTGCTCCGGATAACCCCCTTTAACATATAAACAGCCATACATGTTGATTCTATTATGCCTTATTTGTTTACACCATGGGTCCTGCTAACTGTATGAGCGTTGTATTTTCATTAAATTAATACTTTGTTTTTCTTTCAGTCTGGAGAAATAGAAATTGTCAATCACAAGACCGGAGACAAGTGTAAACTTAAGTTTGCCCCTTACAGCTACTTCTCTCGTGATGTGGCACGCAAAGTGAGTCTGTATGCATGGTAAAGCTGCTTAATGAAACATTTAATACACCATTTACATAATTCTTATCAATTTCATAAAAATCATTAAATTTTTGCTGACCTGTTTCATTTACCCTCACATGCATTGTTAATTGTTTGCATCTGAAAGACTCTATTTTTCTGTCTTGCAGGTTACAGGAGATGTGATGGATGCAAGTGGGCGCATACATTACACATTAATGGGGACATGGGACGAGCGCATGGAATGTTCTCCTGTGTCTCCACCTGGTAGTGGCTTTGAGAATGGTGGTGATAAGGCCCCAGAAAATAAGACTCTCTTGTGGAGAAGAAACCCCTTGCCGTATGTTTCTATACAATGTTTCCTTTGTGTTCTGCGTCTAGCCATCTTTTGTGTTAAGGCTTTACCTTTTTGTAATGTTTCTGTTTAATATGTAGGAAGAATGCAGAATACATGTATTATTTCTCAGAGCTGGCATTGACCCTTAATGCCCCAGAGGAGGGCGTTGCCCCAACTGACAGTCGTTTGCGACCTGATCAGAGGTTGATGGAGAATGGCAACTGGGATGAAGCCAATGCCGAGAAGCAGCGACTTGAAGAAAAGCAAAGGATTGCTAGGCGAAAAAGAGAAGCAGAGAGAGAGAAAGTTGGAGATGATGGTAAGAGGCACTTATGAAAAGGACACATACCAGTCAAGCACTGTTAAACTGAGTAAATGTATTTCTGCAACACACCATAAATATGAGGTTTAATTAATAAGCTGATTTAGGGTATGTTAACACACCAAAATAACGTTGAAGAAACCCCTCAGAATCAACTTAAAATCTGCTTTGTAGATTTTGATGTGGTTTTTATGTGGCTTTTAGTACAGGGGTGTGTGTTTTAATTATTTAGGCTAGGTTTCCACACAGTTTTTTTGGATAACTGCCAATGCAGTTTTTGAGCAAAAGCCAGAACTGTATTCAAAAAGAATGGGAAATATAAAAGTAAAGTATTTATAATACTCCTACCTACTGGATCCTCTTCTGACTTTGGCTCAAAAACTGAAGTGTCAGTTTTCCAAAACAAAAGGCAGAAAAAAACCTGAGTGGAAACAGCCTTAAAGCGGTACTCCGCCCCTAGACATCTCCTATCCTTGGATAGGAAATAAGATAAGATGTCTGATCGCTGGGGACCCCTGAGATCTCTCCTGCAGCACCCACTTGTCATCAGCTGTACGGAGCGAAGTTAGCTCTGTGGCTAATGACTCACGATACAGGGGCCGACAGTTTGAGACAACATGGCCCCGCCCCCTCAGGACGTCATGTCACGACCCCTTAATGCAATCTATGGTAGGGGGCGTGGCCAAATACACTTGCATTAAGGGGCTGGGCGTGACATCACAAGGGTTGGAGCCGTGACGTCACAATACTCCGGCACCTGTATTGTGAGCCATCAGCCACAGAGCAAACTTAGCTCCGTACAGCTGATGACTTGAGGGGCTACAGGAGAGATCTCCTTGGATAGGGGATAAGATGTCTAGCGGCAGAGTACCTTTTTAAGGACACTGGGGGAATATTTATTAGGTTCAGTCTTTGGTATGGTATTTAGATGTATGTTTTTTTTATTTATTTAAATCTCTGTTTTGCTTTAGGTGCGACAAATTTATCAAAAAGTTGCACAGTGTTAATAAAATTTCCACTCGTATGGCAATGTTTTTTTTGGTGACAGTCGCACGTTAATAAATTTGTGACCACTGCAAGTTCTAAATGAAAAGAGCCCTACATATAGCTGTTTGCCCATTTTTGCTTAGTGATCCAAAAAGTTGCAATTTTTTTGTTTTGTTTTTTAGCATTAAAGGAGTACTCCGGCAACGGGAAAAAACAAACGTATCCCCTATCCACAGGGTATGGGATAAGTAGCTGATCGCTGGGGGTTCAAGCGCTGGGACCCCTGCGATCTCCAGTGTGCAATACCGGTGATCAGCTACTTATCCCCTAACCTGTGGATAGGTCATACACTTATTTTTTAGGGACTTTTCCTTTTTCATTTATTCTCATAATTTTTTTTTCAAATGTAAAGTTTTATTTTTTTAAATAGAGAAATAAACAACAACAAAAAGAATCAAATGCAGCAATCGGAGTAATGGCTCAATGCAAGCACTGATTACAAAACCATTATCGACATTCCAGCAATTAGAAACAGTAACCTGAATATAGTATCAAGTCAGTTAGTATATGGGAGCAATCAGCAAAAATGCCAATACTGTATAATGAGAGAGGAACAAAACGCCTATCATTGTAAAAGACAGAAAAGTGAAAGAGTGGACCCCACCACTACGTACCACAGACAAATAGCGGTATGAAGAGAAAGAACCCAAGGGAGGGATGGTAGGCAGAGGACAGGTGGAACACAAGAGCCATATCACTAGACAACAGAGGGCAAAGACACAACAGGGAGAAAGGAGGGAGAACAGTTAGGAGGCCACGGGGTTCCCAGAAGCCAGCAGTGTGCAGTATTCTGGAGTAGATTGGAAAAACAGCCAGTCAAACCAGGTCTTATTATAGCGTTCACTTTCTGCAGGGGACAAAGCAATCTGTTCCTCCATACGTTTGAGATGGTTAATTTCTGCTACCATTCACCGACTGTGGGAGAGTCTGTCGATCTCCATTTACGAGGAATGACTGATTTTGCAGCCTGCAGAAGGTAGCACAAGAGAGACTTCTTTTAAGAAGAGGTGGAGATATCGAACATAAACAGACGCTTCAGGGGAATCCGGTATAGAGACACCGGTAACCTTACGGGCATTGTTGTGTACCGCATCCCAGAAACCCACCAAATATGGGATAAGGTGCCAATCGCGCTGTCACAACGCCAGCACGACTCGGAAATTGAGGGATAGCAACCGTGCAGCATCTCAGAGGTGCGGTACCAATGAGAAAGAATTTTATAGTTAGTCTCTTGGGCCTTGTTAACAAGGACAGATTTATGTGTGAGTAGAAAACATTTCCTCCACTGTGCCGGGATAAATTGTTTGAGTTCGGTCTCCCAAGCAGAGCAAAATGAGGGTAAGGAAGAGGAATAGCAGGTTAGTAACAACTGGTAAAGGAATCCAATGGTATGAGGAGGAACAGGAGGAATGAGGCACAATTTTTCAAAAGGAGTGAGGTTCCGATGCAGGCGGGCAGAGTGATAAACAGAGGAGTAAAAATGCTTCAACTGCATATACTCAAACACGCTACAGGGCCTAGAAGACATAGCAGGGCAGAGGTCAGAGAGAGGAAGTACGCCAGAAGATGAAAGCACATGTAGAAAACTCAATGGAGTCGTCCCCAACCCCCCAGAAAAGATTCTCTGTTTGTGAAAATGGTGTAGCACCTGTGCCCTCTTCTCCGGGGTATTAAGACCTTTCGCGTTGAAAGAGGCGATCTTGAAGTCCGCCATGAATCAAACAGGAAGAGAGGAGAAAAGTGGAAGTTGTTAGTAAGAAAAAAAGGACAGAAAAAAGATGGAACCCCATAGCAAGGAGAACGAGGAAAAGGGAAAGAGAAGAAAAGAGAAGGAAGGGGTGAAAAGACGGAGACGTGAGCGCAGAGACACAAGGTAGGGAAGGGGAACACCAAAGAGACACACAAATACACAGACGACTGCAACAAAAGAAAAAAGAGGGAAAGGGAAACACCAACAAGCAGTAGTAGAGAGGAGAGAACTACTGCTGCTTCAACTAACGACTAACCAAAAAGGTAAAGAAAGGAAAACACCCCAGGGATTAAGAAAAAACACTTCAGGGATCCTGCACCTATCGGGGGAAGGAGTAAGTCAGGCGGCATAAATACCAGCACTCCTGCACTACCTAAAATGCAAGGAGACAAGAAGGAAGGTGAAACAGTGCATGAAAAGGGTCAAATAAAGTCGCTTTACCTGAAGAGATAAAGAAACACGCATAACAGGGGAAACCAGGCAGAGGGCAAGACAGAAGTCCTAACTAAAGACAAAAAGGGAAGCTGTCAGAAGAGACCTGAAGCAGAAACGGCAATATTCAATTAGGCACAAGGCAATCTCCCATTTCACTCCTGAGTTACTTCAACAGCGTCCACCCGAGCAGGAACAGAGGACAAGTCACTCTTGAGCTGTGCAAATTCCGGTTTACATTCAGCCACCACTTGTCTGGCAAGAGCGGAGATATCCGCTTTTGTAGGTAGAGAACGGACCAAGGCCTGCAGGGTGACAGGTGCTGAGGCCGCAGAGGATGAGGCCCACTCACAACTCAAAGGATCCTGACAAGGATTCATGGAGGGATGCAGTGGATCAGGGGGCACAGACTGGGAGCGAAACATCATAGGAGTGCCATCCAGACTACAGGCAGGTGCCACAGGCAGCGGTGGGAGAAGCAGGCACGGAGGAGATGGAGCCAGAGACCCCTGGCAGTGAGAGGTGGTGGCAGGAGAAGGGGCAGCAGACCTAGATCTAGCAGGAGACCTGGCAGTAGGGATCAGGTGCATATCCCATGGGGAGCCAGTGGACCACTGGGGAGAAGGATGTGCAGCAACTGGGAGATGTCCCAATGGAGGAGATGGAGGGGCCAAGGCAGGTGACCTCTCAGGGGCGGCTGAGGGAGCACAGGGTCCCAGGACAGGCACCCCCTGCATCAGAACTGCTTCCTTGTCCATTACAGGGGGGAAGAGGGTCCCAGGGGGAGACTAATTGGAGGTGCCCTCGGAGAATCCCCAGTATGGGGGGTGGGCAGGGAGGCTCTTTCCACAGCCAGGGGTGCTGGAGAGGACAGGCACAACTGTGGGACAGGGCCCTCACTCACCGGTCCCCGAGGAGGCTTGCAAGTCCAGACAGGCGCATCATCTGGTGAGCAGTGCGCTCTGACATTCAGAGGAGCGGGAGGCCACAGGTCACTGGAGCTAGCAGGCAGGGGAGCACTGACTCCCGAAGAGACAGCTGGAGAGTCGATGTGCACCGCCATCGGGACACAGGTAGGGAGCAGAGGCGTGAGGCATCGGGCAGCGATGCAGCTCCCCTGTTCCGGCACTGTGGGAGGCTGTGAGAAGGTGCGGCGGCTCCAAGATGGCGGTGGGGGACCCAGCCAGGGAGGCTGGGACCGGGTGAAGTAGGTTTCCAGGTCCATCAGAGGAGACAGCAGGAGGTTTCCCCTTCTTATTCCTGGAGGATCGCACCATGGTATGAGCACTGTATGAAGGATTAAGGCAGGCGGCAGGCAGGAGCTCTGTGCATGTGCATCCTTACACCACCATTGCTAGACATGCCCCCTATTCTCATTTATTTTCGCATATTTTAATTTTTTTCTTTCTTTTAAGCCATATAACTTTTTTTTTTTTTTTTTTTCCACAAAGCCATAGGAAAGTGAGTGGTTTTTGCAGGGTCAATTTTACTTCGCAATTTTACTTCTAATATAAAATGTATGGTGAAACAAAAACAATATTTTCTTTTTTCCAAGAGGAAATTGAAAGAAACAAAACTTGCAATTTTGCTAATTTTGGGGGTTTTCATTCTTATTCAATTTACGGAAAAAATGATATGTAATCTTTATTCATTTGGTCAACATGATTACAATAACTATGTTTACATGCCTGTCTATTATTGTACTACTTGCCAAAATAAGTATGTTAAAATTGCCCTATTCTGACCTCTATAACTCTTATTTTTCTGTCTATGGGGCTTTAGGAGGGTTCTTTTATTTTTTTTATTTTTTTTTTTTGCGATGTGATCTTGTGTCTTGTCGGAACTTTTTGATCACTTTTGATCACCATTTTATAATTTTTTTTCTGATGTGATAAAAAATCTGCATTTTTGACGTCTAGTTATGTTTTTATGTTGTTTACTGTGCAGGATCATGAACACTAAATTTTAATAGTTCAGCCTTTTCCATACTAAATATGTTGTAATAGATTGCTATGTACTGTTCAGTACTATGTAATATCAAAGTACTGATCAATATCATCCTTCACACCAGAAGAGAGGGTGGCCATTTGCGCTCACTGGAACCCTGCGATTGCATATGTAATGGCACCATATTGTACACTTATATCACGGGTCCTCTAGGGGTTAACACACACATCAATAACAATTGGAGTTTTCATGCAGAACTTAAAGGGGTACTCCGCACCCCTAGACATCTTATCCCCTATCCAAAGTATAGGGGTTAAGATGTCAGATCGCCGGGGTCCCGCTGCTGGGGACCCCCGAGATCTCGGCTGCAGCACCCACCTGTACAGCTTCCACCTCACACTGGCAACGCTGGAGGCTTCGGATCCCGGGACTCCCGCCCTGTGTGACGTCACACCCCGCTGCCTCAATGCAAGTCTATGGGAGGGATGTCTAGGGGTGCAGAGTACCCCTTTAACTGAGACTACTAGTTTTTGCAGTGTTCGGCTGTTTTAAATTGTAACTCAAGACCCTTTTAACTTTAATTACAGATTCTCCAGTGGATTCATATAAACCATTGTGGTTTGAACGTAAAATGGATCCAGTGAGCAAAGAAATGACGCACATTTACCGCGGCACTTACTGGGAGGCCAAGGAGAAGCAAGAGTGGAATGCTTGCCCAGATATTTTCTGAGGAACAAGGGGAAGTGGCAACAGTTCTATCCCCTTCATATCCACCCTATACTTTCTGTCCATGTTCTTTACCTTCGGCGATGCCTTATTGACCCTAGTTGTGGCCCCCACAGAAAAGAGCAATGCTCAGCAGATCATCCCCAGGGTATTAATAAAGTTGTGCATTTTCTGTTTTTTGTTTTTCTTATTTTCTCTTAAACACCTTTTTTCTCCCCATGTCACCAGCATTTTATTGCTGGGTCTAAAACATTTACACTAGCACTTTTGCCACTGGTGATAAAGCACTTATGCATTACAGACATGGCATAACCTAAAACATTCGTAAGGTGTCCATGGATCACCTGAGCAGGTGGCATTGCACAGAATTTTTTACCGAGCTTTACCAAGTTGGTTTGTGGGGGCTCTTTTTCCTAGTCTGCAGAGCATTGCTTTGATAAAAACCACCCCTCTGGGTCTTTTAACCATCTTACAGCCCCCGCCTTGAGCACTAGGGTGGGTGGGGGTGGTTGTCTGCCTTATGTTTGAGTTAATCTTTGACTTTGTTTTTTTTGTTTGTTGTGTTTTATTTTTTATTTCCTTTGGAGAGGAGGGTACAATTTCTCCGACCTCTGTTATTGATTTTGGGTATACAATTGAGGGTTTGCTCTGTCCTGCCCCGTATATATAAATATATATATATATATGTGTATATTTTTCATTTCACTCCTGTCACTACCTCTGTGTGTCACCTTTCTCTTTCTCTTTCTCTCTCTCTCTCTCTCTCTCTCTCTCTCTCTCTCTCTCTCTCTCTCTCTCTCTCTCTCTCTCTCTCTCTCTCTCTCTCTCTGTGCAAATACTAAATTAAATAAAGATCAGATGACACTTCTCAAGTTTTCCTATTGATATTTAAATTCTGTAGCATAATGTTGCTAGTTCAGCTTCATTTTAGATCTGTTTTTACATTTGCCTGCACTCTGCTAACCTTTAGCTGAGTAGTTGGTTCTAAAAATTAAATGTTTTTGTCTCCTCTGCTGATATTATTGGAGGTGAGTGCTCATTATGGAAGGAACGTACCATGTCTGGTACTGTATTTAAGGGGCCCATGGATGCAGTGTGTCTATAGGACAGTAGGTTGCATTGTGTATGCAAAGCTTTGGTGCACTTTGTTGAGGAATATGGTGGCCTTTAGGGTCATTCGTGGCTTCTAGTGTGCATGTGGTTGGCACTGTAATTAATGGTGCATATTTATTTTTAATTTTTTCCTTTTTAAGGTTTTATTTTTATTTTGTGCATTAAAATAGTAGCCAAAATACCAAATGTGTGCCACAATGAAAGGTGCTGCCAGGTATGCAAACTTTATGCACATGTTTGTCAGCTTTTAGAGTCTGCGAGGAAAACATTTGTCATTTTGGTTATCGGGTAAAAGTCCGAGAGCAATCGGCAAATGTTGTAAAAGTAATGCCCACCTGAATCTGCTACAAATGGGACTATGGACAAGGACATTAAAGGGGTACTACGGTGGAAAACAAATGTTTTCAAATCAACTGGTGCCAGAAAGTTAACAGATTTGTAAATTACTTCTATTTAAAAATGGTAAAAATCTTAATCTTCCCAGTTACTACAGAGACAGTTTTATAGTTATTTCCAGTCTCAACCACAGTGCTCTCTGCTGACACCTCAGGAACTGTCCACAGCAGGAGTGGTTTTCTATGGAGATTTCCTTCTACTCTGAACAGTTCCTGACAAGGACAGTGGTGTCATCAGAGAGTACTGTGGTCAGACTGGAAAGAACTTCTCAGCTGCTGTATAATACAGGATTAACATGTTTAATAAGTAATTTACAAATCTGTTTAACCCCTTAAGGACCCAGCCATTTTACACCTTAGGACCGGCCATTTTTTGCACATCTGACCACTGTCACTTTAAACATTAATAACTCTGGAATGCTTTTAGTTATCATTCTGATTCCGAGATTGTTTTTTCGTGACATATTCTACTTTAACATAGTGGTAAAAAAATTTTGGTAACTTGCATCCTTTCTTGGTGAAAAATCCCAAAATTTGATGAAACATGTCAACATTTTTCTCACTTTGAAGCTCTCTGCTTGTAAGGAAAATGGATATTCCAAATACATTTTTTTTTTTATTCACATATACAATATGTCTACTTTATGTTTGCATCATAAAATTGATGAGTTTTTACTTTTGGAAGACACCAGAGGGCTTCAAAGTTCCGCAGCAATTTTCCAATTTTTCACAAAATTTCCAAACTCACTATTTTTCAGGGACCAGTTCAGGTTTGAAGTGGATTTGAAGGGTCTTCATCTTAAAAATACCCCACAAATGACCCCATTATAAAAACTGCACCCCCCAAATGACATTGACATTCAGTCAGCGTTTTAACCCTTTAGGTGTTTCACAGGAATAGCAGCAAAGTGAAGGAGAAAATTCACAATCTTCATTTTTTGCACTCGCATGTTCTTGTAGACCCAATTTTTTTAATTTTTACAAGGGGTAAAAGGAGAAAATTTATACTTGTATTTGAAGCCCAATTTCTCTTGAGTAAGCACAGACCTCATATGCCTATGTAAATTGTTCGGCGGGCTCAGAAGCGAAGGAGCGACAAGGGGATTTTGGAGAGTACGTTTTTCTGAAATGGTTTTTGGGGGGCATGTTGCATTTAGGAAGCCCCTATGCTGCCAGAACAGCAAAAAAAAACAACACATGCCATACCATTTTGGAAACTAGACCCCTCGGGGAACGTAACAAATAAGTGAGCCTTAATACCCCACAGGTGTTTCACGACTTTTGCATATGTAAAAAAAAAAAAAAATTTTCACTAAAATGTTTCCCACCAAATTTCACATTTTTGCAAGGGTTAATAGCAGACAATACCCCCCAAAATTTGTAACCCATCTCTTCTGAGTATGGAGGTACCCCATAAGTTGACCTGAAGTGCACTACGGGCGAACTACAATGCTCAGAAGAGAAGGAGTAATATTTGGCTTTTTGAGAGCAAATTTTGCTAGGGGGGCATGTCGCATTTAGGAAGCCCCTATGGTGCCAGAAAAGCAAAATAACCCCACATGGCATACCATTTTGGAAACTAGACCCCTTGAGGAACGTAACAAGGAATTAAGTGAGCCTTAATACCCCACAGGGGTTTCACGACTTTTGCATATGTGAAAAAAAATGTTTTTAACTAAAATGTGTGTTTTCCCCCCAAATTTCACATTTTTGCAAGGGTTAATAGCAGAAAATACCCCTCAAAATTTGTAACCCCATCTCTTCTGAGTATGGAGGTACCCCATAAGTGGACGTCAAGAACACTGCAGGAGCGCCACAATGCTCAGAAGAGAAGGAGTCACATTTGCAAACTTTGCTGAAATGGGGGGGACATGTCGCATTGCCAGGACAGCAAAAAAAAAAAAAAAAACACATGGCATCACATTTTGGAAACTAGACCCCTTGAGGTAAAGTAAGCCTTAATACCCCACAGGGGTTTCACGACTTTTGCATATGTAAAATAAAAAAATTAAAATTTCACTAAAATGTGGGTTTTCCCCAAAAGGGTTAATAGCAGAAAAGGACACCCCAAAATTTGTAAATACATTTCTTTGGAATAAGGACATACCTTAATTTTTGATGATTTTCGCTCCGCGGGTGCACACCAGGTCTTGGAGTGGGAGATCAGTCAGGGGCCTTGAGCATTAATGGGGGGAGCACTGAGCCCTAAAATAGGGGAACACTATGGGGGCCCGTAATATGGGGTACAGTGGGCCAGAAAACTATAAATCATAAAATAATAAAACAGGCTATGTTCCCAGAATGATGACCCAGAGCATAGCCAAAACTAAAAAAAAAATATGCCCGCCCCAAACCCTATGCTCTGAGTCATCATTCTGGGAATGTGATGTGTGCGGCCATCCCTAACCTGTTGCCTCAAATGCGCACCCGCTCAGGTGGAGAGAGAGCGCTGCGCATTTGAGGCAACATAAAAAAAGTCCCCGATGATGGTGACTCAGTGACCTATGACCCATTTTTGAAAAAAACACCCCCAGAGATCTGATCAGGTTTTTGTTTTGTTTTTTCAGGTTTTTTGGGGCAATTCAGTGATTTATGGGGGTTATATTTTGGAATGTACTCTGGACTTGGTACATTGGTCAAATTATGGAAAATTCTAATGAATAGGGAAAATTTAGGGCTCCATGGAAGTGTTATACTCCCTGAAGCAGCCTATGCAGAGGCCCGGATTATCTGGGCAAGTGTCACATTGGTACCTGGTGTCCCTCTGCATCCCCTTCCTGTAACACACTCTTTTCTGGGATCGCCCCTTCTTTCCACTGTGGGGGATCTCACCTGGAAAGTGTTGGCCTGAGACGATCCTGGCGCCTATAACCCCAGACCCTTGGGAAGTCCGGCCTGATCTTTCCCGGTCAGCAGAGATCAGGAACCTTAGGACTTCTTGGTACTGGAGGAATGTCCCTGTGTTGCCAGCGTACTGGGATAGTACAAAAGCGTTGTACATGGCAACCTGTACTAAGTAGACCGCAATTTTTTTGTACCATGCCCGTGTTTTCCGCATGGCGTTATATGGCTTGAGGACTTGATCTGAGAGATCAACTCCCCCATATATCGATTGTAGTCCAGAATACAATCGGGCTTGAGGACCGGTACCTCGCACAGGGACAGGGGTGCTGCCGTTCCCATGAATAGTGGTGAGTATAAGGACATCCCTCTTATCCTTATACCTGACCAACAACAGGTTATCATGGGTCAGGGCACGGGACTCACCCTTGGGGATAGGCGTCTTAACAAAATTTAGAGGGGGGCCTCTCTGGTGCTTCCGCATGGTCCCACAAGCAGACGTGGATCTGGCGGAAAGGGATTTGAACAGAGGGATGCTGGTATAAAAGTTATCCACGTATACGTGGAAACCCTTATCCAGCAATGGGTACATAAGGTCCCAAACGATTTTCCCGCTAACACCCAGAGTGGGGGAACATTTTGGGGGTTCAATACGGGAATCTCGTCCCTCATATACTCTAAACCTGCAAGTGTACCCGGAGGTACTCTCACAGAGTTTATAGAGCTTCACGCCATACCGCGCCCGCTTTGAGGGAATGTACTGGCGGAAGATGAGTCTCCCCTTAAAACTGATGAGAGACTCATCTACCGAGAGGTCCCTGAGCGGTACGTAGGCCTCCAAAAATTTGGCCCCAAAGTGATCGATGACCGGCCTCACTTTGTAAAGCCGGTCATGGGCGGGATCACCTCGGGACGGACATGCCGCATTATCTGCATAATGCAGGCATTTCTGAATCGCCTCGTACCGCTTCCGTGTCATCGCCATACTGTAAAGCGGGGTCTGATAGAGGATGTCCCCGCTCCAGTAATGACAGACACTTGGTTTTTTGTCCAGACCCATATGCAGCGTGAGGCCCCAAAATGTCCTCATTTCCGCTGCATCAATGGCGTGCCATTCATTGGTCCTGGCCAAAAAGGAATCGGGGTGGTGGGCAATGAACTGCTGGGCATACAAGTTCGTTTGCTCCACCATGTGATTGACCAGGCTGTCACTGAAAAAAAACTTTAAAAAGTCCAGATCAGTGAAGCCAGCCATGTCAATCAGGATTCCTGAGTCGCCAACATACTCAGGAATCCGTGGCTGATAACCCTCTGGGGGGCTCCAGACAGGGTCACCGGAAGGGGGCTCCGGTGCATTTGTCTGGGGGGCCGGACTCCTATTACGAGCGGCATTGCCACTCGTACTAGTGTCGGCCACTGGGTCACTCTCATGGGGGGTGCGTGGCCTCTCCTGGCAGCGTCTCCGCCGCCATACAGGGGACTCATCATCACTGCTAGATGATGAGGAGGGCGATGAAGAACACAAAAAAGTTGGATCTTCATCGTCCTGGCAGATTCGGAGGCTAAAAAAGCGTAAGCCTCCGCTGCCGAAAATGCCCGGCGAGCCATCGCCTTTTTTCTGCGTTGGGGGAGGGGGTGTGTGCGGGGGGTGGCGCGGAAGAACGTACTGTGTGGTGCTTGGTGTAAAAAGTGTAATAACAGTAATAGAAAAAAAAAAGCTGCGACAAAAAAATGGGGTGGCGCACGCAGCTCCCTGAACCCCTAATAGGACCCCGGGTAAGGGATCAGACCCTAATAGGACCCTTGGGGACCTATTAGGGGGTCGGGGGGAGTGGGTACTTTTTTTTTACTTTTATTTCACTGTGTTATTTACTCCTACCTGTCCTTGCAATCAGCTCTCCCTATTCTACGGCTCCTGAGGGGGCTCCGGAGCTCTGAGGGGGGATCAACTGTCCTCTTCCTTCTGCTGCACCCGCTGACTGAACGAAAAGAGCGGGTGCAGCAGCGGGAAGGGACCGATAACCCCTCCTCTGCCGCTCTGCTATTGGCTGGACGATCGCCAGCCAATAGTAGCGTTGCTGGGGCGGTGACAGTACTGTCACCGCTTCCAAGCAACGGCAGGTGATTGGCGGTCTAATTGTACACCGCCGATCACCATTTATTTCCAGGTCATCGGGTCACAAGTGGCCCGAATCGCCGAAGATCGCTTGCGTGATTTCGCAAGCGATCTCCGACGATCGCCGACATGCGGGGGTCCCGGGACCCCCCTCGGCATTTGCACGGCATGCCTGCTGAAGGATATCAGCAGACATGCCGTTCCGATCTCTGCCCGGCGCGCGGCAGGGACCGGAAAACGCCAGGACATACGGGGACGTCCTGGATCCTTAAAGCCCAGGGTGCGGGGACGTCCCCGTACGTCCTGGGTCCTTAAGAGGTTAAGTTTCTGGCACCAGTTGATTTGAAAAACCACTTTAAATGTAATATACCACCGTCAGAGCCAGAGCCCAAATAGTTTTCAGGGTTTATTGTTGCTGCTGTTTTAGATCAGGATGTGAGACATCTAAGTCTATTAGTAATTAGCACTAAGAGTGTTTACATTAAATGGGTACTCCACCCCTAGACATCTTATCCCCGATCCAAAAGATATCCCCAGTGGCACTCACGTCATCTGATGTACGGAGCAAACTCTGCTCCATGCCAGTGTGAGGTGCAAAACTTCTACCTGTGCAATTTTACGTCTACCCCCCCCCTCAACTGTTCAAAGATTTCCGAACATACAGCAAGGGAAGGGGGAAGGTAGAGATGGACACCCCGTACACAGCTCCCTCCTCCCTCAGGAGGAGGACATAGATTTTCACAGCCCTCCTGGATGGAGATTTTGACAGCTTTGAAAAATCTACATCCAGGAGCGGGCCTATAAAAATCTCTACTTGTGGTTGTGTCACTGAGCCATTGTTTATATCTTCTTCCAGGGGGCTGTGCATCTCCCTCGGCAGGAGAGGGATTCTCACAGTCCTGCTCCTGGACGTAATTTTTCATGCACCCTCCTCAGATGGAGAGGGATTCCCACAGCCCCCTGGATGTAGATTTTTACAGCTGCGTCCTGCCCATCTGTCTTCTCCCCCCTCCTTGCTGTATGGAAATCTCCGAACAGCTGAGAGGAGGGGTCAGTGTAAAATTGCAGCACAGGGCACAGTTCTGCACCTCACACCGGATGACTGGCCACCATAGCTGTCACGCCCCCTCCATTTATGTCTATGCTGTGGTGATGTCACGAACACAGAAGCCCCCAAGCCGGTGTTCTGAGCTCTGATAAATGTTCAGAATACCGGGGTGCCGGCCTGGAGATCACAGTTCAAACACCTTATCTCCTATCCTCTGAAAAGATGTCTACGGGCGGAGTACCACTGAGAGCCCTTAATGCATATAGATTCCATAGATGAAGTCATGTGGTGCCTCTTAGGGCCATTCATACACTTACTAATGTGTGTGCTTTAAATTGTACCTGTCATTTGCTAAAACTTTTTATGACTTGGATAATATATTTGTAAGCTACATTGGTAAAAAAAAGTGTGTTTTTGTGGGGGGAAAATGCTGTCTTGTGCCTATGTGTTTTTATGTGTTTGAATTCACTTTATCATAAACCACATAAAAACCTTATTACACAAATATCCAAAAAATATTGTAAAATCTACAGGTGATGATATCCTAATGAGTAAACATCTTTCTTCTGATTTAGACACCCATTAAGTCCCAATGTGTTTCCCAATATATCTGATACATTAATTCATCATGGGATCACAGAATAACAGACAGGAGTGGAAATCCACTGTAAGGCATACATGTAATCAATGCATACAAAAGCATAGATAAACATAAATTGGATGTACAATTAGCACTTCACAAAAGGCACATTGAATGGTTGAACAGATTGTAGTTCCTTGATCCTTTAACAAATAAAGGACAGACAACACATCACAGAGAAACAATTATCAGTAACATGAATGTGACAATGCAACTCACTGAAGCAACATAAAATATTAGTAACAAAAGCAAAGCACAATAAGAAACGACAAAACATGCATGCATTAACATAAGAAAAAAAGTACAGTAGACAATTGCACATGTGTACATAAGTCACTAAACAGGTATACAAAATACCAGATGAGAGGAATATATATATATATATATATATATATATATATATATATATATATATATATATATATAATTAGGGATTGACAGATTATCGGCCGATAATCACGATTTTGGGCATTATCGATATCGGCAATTACCTTGCCGATAATGCCCCGCCCCCCCCGCACCGCCACCGATTTCCCACCCCCCCGACGCGCCGCACCGCGACTGCCCCCCCGACCCACCGCACTGCACCCCCCACCGTAGTGCTGGGCGGTATACCGGTATGGATTTTTGCCCATACCGCTATACCGGTCGAGCCCCTCCCCCACCCTCTGAGTCAATAAAAAAATTAAACTTACCCGTAATGGGGGTGGTCTTGGCCATCCATCCTTCCTTCCTGTAGTGTCCGGCGGCATTCCGGGTGGAGGGTGAACCGGTCCGGGCTGTCCTTCTCCGGGGGTCATCTTCTCCACTCCGGGCAGGCTCCGGCCTAGTACGCTGTATAGACGCCGCTACGCCGTGACGTCAGGTGCGTCGCTGTGCACGGGCGACGCTGCGCAGTGGCATCTGTGCTGCGTTACTAGGCCGGAGCCTGCCCAGAGTGGAGAGGATGACCCCCGGAGAAGGACAGCCCGGACCGGTTCACCCTCCACCCGGAATGCCGCCGGACACTACAGGAAGGAAGGATGGCCCGGACCACCCTGACAGGTAGGGGGAGAGAAGCAGGTGGTGGCGGCGGCCTATGGCACCGCAAAAGCCACTGCAGTGCATTGATTTAAAGCGCCCGCTTTAAATCAATGATCTGCAGCGATGCCACGGGGGGATAAATAGCCGATAACTTATACCGGAATATCGGTATAAGTTATAGGCTATCGGCCCTAAAAAAAACGATATGGGTCGATCCTATATATATATATATATATATATATATATATATATATATATATATATATATATAACACACACACACCCACACACCGTATATACTCGATATATGTATAAGCCGAGTTTTTCAGCACGATTTTTTGTGCTGAAAACGCCCCCCTCGGTTTATACTCGAGTGAGCACTCCGCCTGTCAATCCATTCTCAGTGGTCTTCAACCTGCGGACCTCCAGGTGTTGTAAAACTACAACTCCCAGCATGCCGATGGCTGTCCGGGTATGCTGGGAGTTGTAGTTTTGAAACCTCTGGAGGTCCGCAGGTTGAAGACCACTGCGGCCCTAGTCATCATCCAGACACCCCCTTTAGTTTTCTACTCACATCCCCTCGGTGGGAAGGAAGGGTGAGCTGGTCCGGGCCATCTATTCTGCAGGGACTGTCCAGTGGGGAGGGTTAGTCGTTCCGGGCGTGTCCCTGTGCGTCGTCGTCAAGGCAACCTCACTAGTTCGGGCGCGGAGAAGAGGGTCCCCCCTCCATCCCCCCCCCCCCCCCCCCCCCCCCCCCCCCCGGTGAAAATGGACTGCCCGGAACGACTAACCCTCCCCTGCAGCATAGATGGCCCGGACCAGCTCACCCTTCCTTCCAACCGAGGGGATGTGAGTAGAAAACTAAAGGGGGTGTCTGGATGATCACTAGGGCCGCAGTGGTCTTCAACCTGCGGACCTCCAGAGGTTTCAAAACTGCAACTCCCAGCATGCCCGGACAGCCGATGGCTGTCTGGGCATGCTGGGAGTTGTAGTTTTGCAACAACTGGAGGTCTGCAGGTTGAAGACCACTGATGAAGGGATTGACAGGCGGTGATAATGAAGGGGGGGGGGATGATGATGGGGGTCTGGAAGATGACGAAGGCCGCAGTGGACTTCAACCTCGGGACCTCCAGAGGTTTCAAAACTATAACTCCCAGCATGCCCGGACAGCCATTGGCTGTCCGGGCATGCTGGGAGTTGTAGTTTTGCAACAACTGGAGGTCTGCAGGTTGAAGACCACTGATGAAGGGATTGACAGGTGGGGATGATGACGGGGGTCTGGATGATGACGGGGGGGGGGGGGGGGGGGGGGATGATATATTTCCCACCCTAGGCTTATAGTCGAGTCAATAACTTTTCCTGGGTTTTTGGGGTGAAATTAGGGGCCTCGGCTTATATTCCGGTCAGCTTATACTCGAGTGTGTGTGTGTGTGTGTGTGTGTATATATATATATATATATATATATATATATATATATATATATATATATATATATATATATATATAATTATAATATAGATAGATAGATACCATTATCACCTTCATACAGGATAATAAAGGATTTCCCCCTAAGAGCAATAGGAGGAATTATATATATTATTCCCCTCATCTGGTATTTTGTATACCTGTTTGGTGACTTATGTACACATGTACATTTGTCTATTGTACTTTTTTTCTTATGTTAGTGCATGTTTTGTTTCGTATTGTGCTAGGCTTTTTCTTACTAATATTTTATGTTGCTTCAGTGAGTTGCATTGTCACATTCATGTTATTGATAATTGTTTCTCTGTGATGTGTTGTCTGTCCTTTATTTGTTACAGGATCAAGGAACTACAAGCAATCTGTTCAACAATTCAATGTGCTTTTTGTGAAGTGCTAATTGTACATCCAATTTATGTTGACCCCCTATCTATGCTTTTGTATGCATTGATTACATGTATGCCTTACTGTATGTGGATTTCCCACTCCTGTCTGTTATTCTGTGATCCCATGATGAACCGATGTATTGTATCAGATACACGGGGAAACGCTGGGACTTAATGGGTCTAAATCAGGAGAACTATGCTTACTCAGTAGGATATCATCACCTGTAGATTTTATAATATTTTTGGATATTTGTGTTATAGGGTTTTTATGTGGTTTTTAATAAAGTGAATTATCTAGCTATTTTTTTTGTGAATAGTTTTTTGGTTTAGGATAGCTACTTGTCACTGATAGTGTTACCCTGGAGTATCCTTTTTGAGTTTTTTTCCCCAAATACCTTCAGAAGAACACGTCCAGAAGAACAAAGGACAACACCATTGCTGTTAGCGCATTTAGGGGGGGTTCACATGTGGTATTTTGTTCAGTATATGTTCCTTATTTAGCAGCTAATTTTAATCAGCATTTTTAGCCAACATAGACAAGGTGCTAATATTGCCATTGTAGTTTTTTCCTGTTCGTTCCACTCCTGGTTTTGGCTAAAAATACTAACCAAAACGGGGGCCAAATACTGATTAAAATAATCCATGAAAATCCAGCCATAAAACAGTAATGGCAATTTTCAAGGTCATTCAGATATAGCCCCCTCTCTTTTTGTGCTAATTTTAAATACTTTTTTACAATTCTGTGCTAGTTTCCATATTAAATCAATGCTACTAGAGGAGAATATGGTAATTCAAGGATGCACCAGATTGTGGCCCGTAGGAATGTCATATGCATGGACTCCAAGCATGGCAATCAGTGGCTATTCTATCTCCGCCTGGATGTGGTTTATACTTTATCCTCTATACCTTTTTGAGACAATGGGGGAGATGTATCAAAACATGTGCAGAGGTAAAGTTGCCCATTTGCCCATAGCAACCAATCAGATTGCTTCTTTCTTTAACCCCTTAAGGACCAAGCCCATTTTGACCTTAAGGACCAGAGCACTTTTTGCAAATCTGACCACTGTCACTTTAAGCATTGATAACTCTGGAATGCTTTTACTTTTCATTCTGATACCAAGATAGTTTTTTTTCATGACAAATATTCTAGTTTATGCTAGTGGTAAATTTTCGGCAATACTTGCATCATTTTTTGGTGAAAAATTCCAAAATGTTATGAAAACTTTGAAAATTCTGCATTTTTTTTTACTTGGAAACTCTCTGCTTATAAGGAAATGGACATCCCAAAATCCCAAATAAATGATATATTGATTCACATGTACAATATGTCTATTTTATGTTTGCATCATAAAGTTGCCGTTTTTAATTTTGGAAGACATCAGAGGGCTTCAAAGTTCAGCAGCAATTTGCTAATTTTTCACAATTTTCAAAATCGGAATTTTTCAGCGACCAGTTCAGTTTTGAAGTGGATTTGAAGGGCCTTCATATTAGAAATACCCCATAAATGACCCCTTTTTAAAAACTGCACCCTCAAAGTATTCAGTGTGTTAACCCTTTAGGAACAGCTGCAAAGTGAAGGAGAACATTTCAAATTTTCTTAAAATTAAAGGGGTAAAAGGAGAGAGAGCCCCCCGAAATTTGTAACCCAATTTCTCTCAAATAAGGAAATACCTCATGTGTATGTCAAGTGCTCTTGTGGGTGCACTAGAGGGCTCAGAAGGGAAGGAGTGACAATGGGATTTTGGAGGGTGAATTTTGCTGAAATGGTTTTTGGGGGGCATGTCACATTTAGGAAGCCCCTATGGTGCCAGAACAGCAAAAAGGGAAACCCACATGGCATATTATTTTGGAAACTACACCCCTCAAGGAACGTAACAAGGGGTACAGTGAGCCTTAACACCCCACAGGTGTTTGATGACTCTTCGTTAAAGTCAGACGTGTAAATCCCGGGAACAGGTAATTATAAAACCGGGGATGGGGGAGGCAATGGGGCAGCAGCGGCGGCCTCTGGCCGAGGCGGTGGGGGGGCTGTGCGGTGGGCATTATTGGATTATCGGCAAGGTAATTGCCGATACCAGTAACGTACAAAATTGTGAATATCGGCTGATAATATCGGCCAAACCGATAATCTGTCGATCCCTACCATGTGTTGTGGTTTTATTTTTGTTTTGTTTTTTGCTGTTCTGGCACTATAGGGGCTTCCTAAATGTGACATGCCCCCCAAAAAACATTTCAACAAAATTTGCTTTCCAAATTGACTCCTTCTCTTCTGAGCACTGTAATGCGCCCAAAGAGCACTTTCTGTCCACACATTGGGTATTTCCATACTCAGAAGAAATGGGGTTACAAATTTTGGGGGGCATTTTCTCCTGAGTATGGAAATACCCCATATGTGGACGCAAAGTGCTCTTCGGGGACATTACAGTGCTCAGAAGACGAGTCATCACATTTAGCTTTTGGAAAGCAAATTTTGATTAAATGGTTTTTGGGTGTCATGTCGCATTTAGGAAACCCCTATGGTGCCAGAACAGCAAAAAAAAAAAAAAAAACACATGGCACACTATTGACAAATTTCCGCTAAAATCGGACATGAAAGTGAAAAATTCGATTTTTTTTTTTCTCTCTAAAATGCTGGTGTTACCCCAAATTTTTCATTTTCACAAGGGGTAATAGGAGAAAAAGCCTCCCAAAATTTGTAATACATTTCTGTATGTGAGATACCCCATATGTGGATGTAAAGTGCTCTGCGGGCGAACTACAATGCTTAGAAGAGAAGGAGTGCCATTGAGCTTTTGGAGAGAGAATTTGTTTGGAATGGAAGTCGGGGACCATGTGCGTTTACAAAGCCCCCATGGCGCCAGAACAGTGGACTCTACAGAGCACTTTACTTCCACATAACGTGTTTTTCCATACTCAGAAGAAATGGGGTTACAAAGTTTGGGGGGCTTTATCCTATTTTCCCTTGTGAAAATGAAAAATGTAGGGTAGCGCCAGCATTTTTGTGAAAATTTTTTTTTTCATTTTTGCATCCAAGTTTAATGAAAATTCGTCAAACACCTGTGGGGGTGTAGTTTCCATAATGGGGTCACATGTGGGTATCAAATGTTTTGCGTTTATGTCAGAACTGCTGTAAAATCAGCCACCCCTGTGCAGATCACCAATTTAGGCCTCAAATATACATAGCGCGCTCTCACTCCTGAGCCCTGTTGTGCACCCGCAGAGCATATTACGTCCACATAATGGGTATTTTCGTACTCTGGAGAAATTGCGTTACAAATTTTCCTTTTACCTCTTGTGAAAATTTAAAGTATGGAGCAACACCAGCATGTTGTTGAAAAAAATTTCTAGCTGTTGCAAAACTCCAACTCCCAGCATGCCCTTTGGCTGTCTGTGTATGCTGGGGTTTGTAGTTATGGACCCCACCAGGCGTTGATGACCAGGATGCTTGCTGAAATGATTTCAGCACGCATCCTGGTCAGGTCCGCGCCCGGCGGGGACCGGAAATCCCACGGGCGTACAGGTATGCCCTGTGTTCTTAAGTACCAGGACATCAGGGCATACCTGTACGTCCTGTGTCCTTAACGGGTACATTTTTGAAAAGGCCTCTGAAAAATGAAATAAGTGATCTGATTGGTTGCTATGGGCAACTGGTCAACGTTTCCTCAGCACAGGTCTTGATTAATGAGGTGTGTCTCTGCCCCTGTGTGCCTGCAGTAAAATAAAAACAAAAAAGCGTGTCAAAGTGTATTACCATGAGAATGGGTAAAACTGCAAAAGTAAATTTTTTTCTTAACGTTGATGGTTGTGCGACCCAAACACAACTTTAGAATCAGCGTGTAAGGATATAAGGTGGTCTCTCTCTGCAGCCCTTCCAATCAATTGGCACTATAATATAACAAACGACTCCTCCAGGTAAACAATGGGATTGAATAAAAGGTTTGTTACCCAGCATGCAATGCATTTCACTACAACAGCAGCTTCATCAGGCAAGATAGAAAACGTATATATCCTTTGTGGATCCAAGAGCAACAATAGTCATCACCAATACCCTTTGGTGGGGACACCCCCTATGGGGGAAAAAACCCTACGCTAGGGTATCACTAAAAACTAACTTTAGAAATCTATTTTAATGTATATCAATAATCACACATGTGACAAATAGTGATGTTTTAAAATTATCAGGGACTCTTAATATCTGTAATTTGATTTTATTACTATTTGTGGGATATGTCCCTTAATTGTGGTGAGATAGCAGCTACCCTTAACACCAATTTATGTTAGGAGGCTAATCACTGCCTTCCTTTGTTATTGGTGAGAATAGTAGAGGTGCAACTATAACAATCTCCCTTTGAGAGGTCTCTAACACCTCATTGATGGGTAGAGGAAAGAAATATATCCTGGTGTGGGTTATTGGTTGTTGATGATGTACCGGGTACTTCTGTCTTATCGTAGGGGTCTCTCACACCCTCCTACTTATTATTGTTGGTACTATAATTAAGCTGAAACTGTCGCTCAGGAGGGACCTACTGCCTCCCAATGATGTTATTGCTCTGTCTGGTATGTATAACACCTCCACTTCAACCTTCTATGTCACCACTTATTTTTTGCTTTTTAGTTTTAGATTGTATTGGATACACATATAGAGTCCCTGTCTAAAAACACACGCTAGCCCGCCCAACGTTTTGCCATTAGGACTGGCTTTGTCAAGGGCTACACAGCTAGTGGTGGTATTTTCATGCGCGTTACTATTTATAATGTTAGTGCCTGATATCATTTCCAGCGGCGTCCTTGAGTGTTTCCAGCCATAAATAAGGGAATAATCAAATTATATTAGTATTTCATTATATATCAAGTAGTTTTCTTCCTTCACTCCAGTATGCGGCTGAGAATAACATAAAAAATGGAAAAAGCACGAAATCTAAATAGATTCTACCACATGAAGTTGTCCCTCCACATAAATATATTCGATCTAGCACCCTCGTTATATAATTTTTGAGACCTGATAGATTTGAGGTTCATATATCAATATTTATTTGCAGTAAGATCCACAAGTAAGGTGCTCTAGTAGATAAATACGGTAATTGGCATAACTATTATATATATGGTTATTAAGCACTATACAGATCCTACTCAATATAAGATTATAGCAATATCAATATTGGGATTCATGTTCTTCATAAAAGGTTAGGATAGATAAATTGTAATTTTTAGAACACTATACCATAAAACTTACAATTAATCAAAAGTAATATTTACAAAAGAAACACACTGTACCAAAATAAGATGGGAAAATAAACCAGTATCCTCTCTCCCTTATTATCATGTTACATATACTTATAACTGTTAAAGAAGTGAAAAGAATATAAAGAAACATCTCTCTCCTTAGACCAACACGCATGCGCAGTGGAGTTAGCACATACCTACCGGAGATCAAAGTAGAATCCAGAGCTTGGGATCGTGCAGTAGATATGATAGAAGCTGGGAATGCGCATATCCCATTCAAGCAGCGCAACCCAGCGAAGAATCGCTAATACGCATGCGCACATAATCCGGTCAAATGTATGCATGCGCGAGCAGTTCCTATTCATGTGACGGGCTCTGACTACCGCGAGAGCACAGTCATGTGATCATGGGAACATGCTGGCTGACGTAGCGTTCCTTGATAGACCAAGGAGGCAGGAAACACTCAAGGACGCCGCCCCGGAAATTATATCACTCACTAACATTATAAATAGTAGCGCCCATGAAAATGCCGCCACTAGGTATGTAGCCCTTGACAAAGCCAGTCCTACTGGCGAAACGTCAGGCGGGCTAGCGTTCGTTTTTAGACAGGGACTCTGTGTATCCAATACAATCTAAAACTAAAAAGCAAATAATAAGTGGTGAAATAGTAGGTTGAAGTGGAGGTGTTATACATACCTGTACCATACAGAGCAATAACATCATTGGGAGACAGTAGGTCCCTCCTGAGCGACAGTTTCAGTTTAATTATAGTACCAACAATAATATTAAGTAGGAGGGTGTGAGGGACCCCTACGATAAGACAGAAGTTCCTGGTACATTATCAACAACTAATAACCCACACCAGGGTATATTTCTTTCCTCTACACATCAATGAGAAGGTGTTAGAGACCTCTCAAAGGGCGATTGTTATAGTTATACCTCTACTATTCTCACCAATAACAAAAATGGAAGGCAGTGATTAGCCTCCTAACATAAATTGGTGTTAAGGGTAGCTGCTATCTCACCATAAGTAAGGGGCATATCCCACAAATAGTAATAAAAGCAAATTACAGATATAAAGAGTCCCTGATCATTTTAAAACATCACTATTTGTCATATGTGTGATTAGTAATCTATTTTAGTGTATATCAATAAAGTAAGTTTTTAGTTGTATCTTAGCGTAGGGTTTTTTCCCCGAAGGAGGTTTGTACCCCCCACCCCCAAAAGGTATTGCTGATTATTTTCATCAGGCAAGACAGTCACAAGACTTAAATAGTTCAATTAACCCCTAAAGGATAAAGCTTGAATGATACAATTAACCCTTAAAGGTAAAAATGAAAATGTGTACACTAACCACATACAGTCAAATGCAAAAGTTTAGGTACCCCTGACAATTTCCATGATCTTCATTTATAAATAATTGGGTGTTTGGATCAGCAATTAAATTTTGAGCAACAATCTGAACGACACCTTAATATTTCCGTAGTGAAATGAGGTTTATTGGATGAACAGAAAATGTGCAGACTGCATCCAAACAAAAGGAAACAGGTGCATAAATGTGGGCACCCCAACAGAAATATCACATCAATATTTAGATGAATATTTAGAAATAACGACCTCTGGACGCTTCGTATAGCCTGTAATGAGTTTCTGGATGAAGGGACTTTGGACCATTCCTCTATCTTCAGTTCAGTTAGGTTTGGTTGCCGAGCATGGACAGCCAGCTTCACATCACACCACAGATTTTTAATAACATTCAGGTATGAGGCTTATGTCACTTTCATGGTCTTATAAATGAGCAGACAGAATGCAGTCTGAACCAGAAGGGAGACCCCCTAGTGGCCAGATTTATAAGGCCATGAAAGTGAAATTTTTTTTTACGGGGAGTATATTACAAATCTTAATTTTTCCACCTGCTCTATCATATGCGAAAAACATAATTTAAATGACAGTGCCCATTTAAGAACAAGGCAATTTTTCCTTTTTTGAGCTTTTTTTCCTCCTCTCCTTTTTAAAAGCCATAACCTTTTTATTTTTTAACCTACAGACCCATTTGAGGGCTTGTTTTTTGCATGAACAATTGTGCTTAGTAATGACATCTTTCATTTGCCCATAAGATGTACCATGAAACCAAAAAAATTATTTTGTTGACTAAAATGTATAAGAACTACAATTTTGCAACTTTTTGGAGGTTTTGTTTTTACGAAGTGCACTTTATGGTAAAAATTACACATTATCTTTTTTCTGTAGGTCAGTGCGATAGTGACCTAGTGGGATACCCAATTTATATAGTTGGTTTTTGGAGAGAGAATTTGGCTGGAATTGAAGGCCATGTGCATTTACAAACCCCCGATGTTGCCAGAACAGTGGACCCCCTCCCACATGTGACCCCATTTTGGAAACTACACCCCTCGCGGAATGTAACAAGGGGTGCTGTGAGCATTTATACCCCACTATCGTTTGACAGGTTTTTCGAACAGTTGGCTGTGCATATGAAAAATGTAGTTTTAAATGCTCACTGTACCCCTTGTTACATTCCTTGAGGAGTGTAGTTTCCAAAATGGGGTCACATTTTTTTTGCGTTTATTAGAACCGCTGCAACTATCAGCCACCCCTGTGCAAATCAGCAATTTAGGCCTCAGATGTACAGGTGCACCTTCACTCCTGAGCCATGTCCACATATTTCCATACTCAGGAGAAATTGCATTGCCAATTTTGAGGGGCCTTTTTCTCAATTTACCTTTTGTGAAAATGAGAAGTATGGGGCAACACCAGCATGTTAGTGTAAATTTTTTACACTAACCTGCTGGTGTATCCCCCAACTTTTCCTTTTCATAAGGGGTAAAACACCCCACATGTGGCCTAAATGGTTGCCTTACGACAGTGCTCCGGAGTGTGAGAGCGCCATGCAAGTTTGAGGCCAAAATTAGGGATTTGCATTGGGGCGGACCCGTATGCAAGCATGGCGCTTGCGGATGCCTCCTCCACCAAAAATACCATACGGCAGTGTTTCCCAAACGGGGGGCCTCCAATTGTTGCAAAACTCCCAGCATGCCTGGACAGCAAACATCCAACCGTTGCAAAACTACAACTCCCAGCATGCACTAACACACCGTTCATGCTGGGAGTTGTAGTTTAGTAAAATCTGAAGGGCCACAGTTTGAAGACCACTACACGGAGTCTCCAAACTGTGCCCCTCCAGCTGCGGCAAAACTACAACTCCCAACATGCATTGACTGTCTGGACATGCTGGGGGTGGTAGTTTTGCAACATCTGGCCCTTCATATGTTGCAGTACTACAACTCCCAGCATGCCCAGAGAATCAAGGCATGCTGGGAGTTGTAGTTCTGCAACATCTGTAAGACCAGATGTTGTATGGCAGGCTCTGCCGCCACCGCTGATCTCGGCATCGGCGAGATCAGCGTCGGAGGTGCACATGTTCCCCCTGCTCTGCTTGGACTAGCAGAGCGGGGGAACGGGACTTCTACTTCCCTGCCCTTGCTGCGATTCGTTGGTTGGTCCCAACCGACCAATCGCAGCTGTAGGAGGAGGTGACATCGCTGCCACCACGCTCCTACACTTCACAGTGATTGGTGCTGTCTGGTGAAAATAAGGGTAAATTTTTTTTTTTTTTAGGGGAGGGTGTTTTATATGATTTTAGAAACTTTATTTTCAGATCATTATATTGCATTTACTGTATAATGCTATGCCTATGGCATAGCATTATACAGTGTGATCGGCTATCCACTGGTCTAGCCTGGCTAAGCCAGACTTCATAAGTTAGATCGGCGGCAGAAGGCAGGCCGTGAGTCCCTCTGAGTCACCGATGACACTGGGGACGATTGACATGCCTCTAGCTGTTGCATATCTACAACTCCCTGCATGCACGGACAGCTGATGGGCATGCTGGGAGTTTTAGTGGCGTGCCTCCAGCTGCTGCATAACTTAGATTCCCCACATGCTCTCGGCTGTGTGCATGCTGGGAGTTGTAGTTATGAAACAACTGGAGGCATATTTTTGATAGAAAAAAGTGCCTCTAGCTGTTGCAGAACTACAAATCCCAGCATGCATTGACAGTCAAAAGGCATGCTGGTCATTGTAATTATGCAACAGTTGGAGGTACATAACTACAACTCCCAGCATGCCCTTTCCCTGTTGGTGCATGCTGGGGATTGTAGTTATGGAACAGCTTGTGGCACTTTTTTTTTTCCTCTACTACTACTCCCACCATGCCCTTCAGCTGTGAAACAGCCCAAGCACATGGGAGGGTTTAAAGTAAGTTTCCCATTTCGAGTTTGAGTTGTGGAAAATCCGCTGTGGCTTAAAATTGTAGCGGGAAACTCGTTGAAAACCTGACTGTGTGTACAAACTGTAAAAACACTGCAATACACTTCACTTGCGCAAAATAAAGAGTAAAATACTACAATACTACATATTACACACACCCTTACAGTTAGCCCCCCGCCCAATAAAAATGTAAAACTGATTGACTGATCGTACGGCACTGTTTCCTAAATGGATCCTCCAGCTGTTGCAAAACAACATCTCCCAGCATGCACGAACAGCCACTGACTGTCCAGGCATGCTGGGAGTTTTATTTTTGCAACAGCTGGTGGCTCCCTATTTGGGAAACACTGTTGTAGGGTATTATTGGGGGAGGCAAACGCCATGCTTCCATCCGAGTCCACCTCTATGCAAATCCCTAATTTAGGCCTCGTATTTCAAGGCAACAGTTTAGTGCCACATATGGGGTATCTCCGTACTTGGGAGAAATTTTTTAAAATTTTGGGGGGCTTTTGCTCCTTTTACCCCTTATGAAAAGGAGAAGTTGGGGGTTACACCAGCATGTTAGTGTAAAAAAATTTTAATTTGTTTTACACTAACATGCTGGAGTTGCACCATACTTTTCACAAGAGATAAAAGAAATAACGCAATTTCTCTCGAGTTCGAATATACCCCATATGTGGACGCAAAGCAATCTGTATGCACTCAACAGGGCTCAGGAGTGAGTGCACCATGTACATTTGAGGCCTACATTGGTTATTTGCATTGTAATGGCTGATTTACAGCAGTTCTGACATAAGTGCAAAAAAAAAGAAAAACAAATGTGACCCCATTTTGGAAACTACACCCCTCAAGGAATGTAACAAGGGGTGCAGTGAACATTTATACTCCAGAGGTGTCTGACAGATCTTTGGAACATGATCTGTGAAAATGAAAGATTTTTGGAACAGTCGGCTGTGAATATAAAAAAATTAATTTATCAAACGCCATTGGGGTGTAAATGCTTACTGCACTCAATGTTACATTCCTTGAGGGGTGTGGTTTCCAAAATGGGGTCACTTGAGGGGATTTCCACTGTACTGGCACCACGGGGGCTTTGTAAACGCAGCTTTGACCAACGCCCACCTTCACTTCTAAGCCCTGCCGCGCACCCACAGAGCAATTTGTATTCACATATGGGATATTTCCATGCTCTGGGAAAAATTGGGTTACAAATTTTGTGGAGCTTATTCTCATTTTACTGCTTGTAAAATGAAAAGTTTGGGGCTACACCAACATTTTAGTGTAAAAAAAATAAAATTTTTCATTTTTTTGGCACTCTGTTCCAAAAATGTGTTGGACACTTGTTAGAGTTTAGTTTCCAAAATAGTCTGACATGTGGGTGGCTTCCACTGTCTGGGCACCAAATTATTTTTTTTTGCCAAATTCTGTGTCCAAAAGCCAAATAGCACTTCTTCCCTCCTGAGCCCTGCCATGCGCCTGCTGAGCACTGTACATAGTTACATAGTTAGTACGGTTGAAAAAAGACATAGGTCTATCAAGTTCAAGTGTGGCGCGATATTGGGCCATTAATATACTTATATACATTTATCATATCCCCCCTTAAACGTCTCTTCTCAAGACTAAACAATTGTAACTCCTTTAATCGCTCCTCATAACTATGATGTTCCATGCCCCGTATTAGCTTAGTAGCGCGTCTCTGCACCCTTTCCAGCTCCACAGTGTCCCTTTTATGGACTGGTGCCCAAAACTGAACAGCATATTCCAGGTGAGGCCGTACCAATGCTTTATAAAGGGGGAGTATTATATCCCTGTCCCTCGAGTCCATGCCTCTTTTTATACATGACAATATCCTGCCGGCCTTGGAAGCAGCATCCTGACATTGCATGCTATTCTGTAGTCTGTGATCTACAAGTACACCCAGATCCTTCTCTACCAGTGACTCTGCCGGTTTAATCCCCCCTAAGACATACGACACATGCATGTTATTAGTACCCAGATGCATAACTTTACATTTATCCACATTGAACCTCATTTGCCAAGTGGATTCCCAGACACTTAGTCTATCCAAGTCATCTTGTAACCTATACACATCCTCTATAGACTGTACTGTGCTACAAAGCTTGGTGTCATCTGCAAAGATAGAAACAGAGCTGTTAATACCATCCTCTATATCATTGATAAATAAATTAAACAACAGCGGGCCCAGTTGTTACATCCACTTATGGTATTTCTATTCTGAAGAGAAATAAGGTTACCAATTATATGGGGCTTTTTTCTCCCTTTACCCCTTGTAAAAATGAAAAATTAGGTGCTACACCAACATGGTAGTGTAAAAAATAAAAAATTTCATTTTTACGGCCCTCTTTTCCAAAAATTTGTTAAACACCTGTTGTGTCCAAATACTCACTGCACCCCTTATTAAATTTCTTGAAGGGTGAAGTCTGAGCCCTGACGTGCACCTGCTGGCGTCTTAAAGTAGGATATATCACAAAAAACTATTTCAGAATGAGTACAGAAATACCCCATATGTGGCACTAAACTGTTGCCTCGAAATAAGACAGGGCTCTGGAGTGAGAGAGTGTAATGCGCATTTGAGGCCATAATTAGGGACTTGTCTAAAAAATAGTTATGTCCCAGTTGCTTGCTGTCAAACATTCCTGGACTGTAATTTTGCCTGGTCTCAGTGTGATTCACACATCTATAACTTCCAGCCAGGCCTGGGTCGCCTGGCTGGCAAAATTCAGAAAAAAAAACACTGATAACACAGCAGTGGCGTTGCTATGAGGTGGGGGTTAACACCTCCTGGTGGGGTGACACCCTGACTGACTCAGGTGCTATCCCATCCAGCACATCCATCCATACATAGAAATATATACATAGAAATGAATAATCACATTCCTCCCCTTCTGCCCCTTGCTGACCTCAGATTTCTCCTACTTAACATCCCTGTATCAGGGACACACAGAGCAGCAGGAGGACAGCTCCATAGAGACTGCAGGGCTAAAGGACCTTCTGTGACATATGACCATGTGATCAGTCACATGTGCGGGAGGAGTCAGGCTGAATATTCTGTGGTACTGTACTCCTAGGAAGGCGCAGTGTACAGGTATTGACTACTGTGGTTATAGAGTGCATGTAGCACAGCTGTGTGTCTGCAGTTCATGTAAAGAGTTCTGTGTGTGTGCTGTACATATAGCAGAGCTCTGTGTGTGTGCAGTGCATGTAGAGAGCTGTGTGTTGTGCAGTGCATGTAGCAGAGCTGTGAATATAGAAATTTTGGGGCTTGGTTGGGGGGATGTGGGGCACAGTAATGTGGGGCTTGGGGGTTATAATGCTGTCATGACACACAGTAATGGTAGGGGGGTGTTTGAAATGCTGACATGAGGCAGTAGGCACAGTAATGGGGGATGGGAATGCCGACCTGAGGCACAGTATATAAAATGGGAGGGGGCAGTCGAACATTACACACAGTATATAAAATAGCGGGGGAGTGTGGGCATTATTCCTAAGGCGTTGAGGTACAGCATATAAAATAAAGCTAAGGCAGTAAGGCACAGTATATAATATGGAGATATAATATGGAGGCACAGTATATATTATAGAGTGTATGATTATATAGTGTGTAATTTATTTATTGGGGCACAGTGTGTTTTACTTTTACATTTCAGAGGTGTGGTGTATGTTATTTATGTTAAGGATTTTCTGGGGTGGTACGGTTTCTATGGGCTTCAGTATGTTGTGGTATTGCATTCAGAGGAAGCATTGTGTGGCAAGGTTATATTGAGAGGACGAAGTGTGTGGTAGTATATTGAGAGGGCACAGTGTGTGGTAGTATTATATTCAGAGGGCACAGTGTGTGGTAGTATGAGAGGGCACAGTGTGTGGTAGTATTATATTCAGAGGGCACAGTGTGGGGTAGTAGTATATTTAGAGAGCACAGTGTGGGGTAGCATTATATTCAGAGAGCACAGTGTGTGGTAGCATTATATTCAGAGAGCACAGTGCAGGGTACTATTATATTCAGAAGATACAGTGTGTGGTAGTATTATATTCAGAGGATACAGTGTGTGGCAGTATTATAATAATTATTGTTTTCATGTAGAAGATCAGAATCCACTGATAAAGTGAGGAGCTATCTGGGTGATAAGTTCTGCAGAGGGAAAATTTAGCTTGAAGAACTATAGAGACATCACCTGTAGTCACTGATATTTTGTATTCTCCTTATTATGTCCCATCAATGCTGGAGTCACTTGTAAGTTCTGCAGTTATGATGGATAAAACAACAACTCCCAGCATCCTCTTATCACTCCTTAGGTCATACCGGGTGCTGTCGTTTTACATGGTAAAAACTTCTTTTGTTCTTTCTTCTTATTTTTTAATTGGTATATTTAATTATTATAGTGGAAATGGTACTCTGTAATGCACTAACACCACTGATGTTCATCACAACAAGCTAACAAAACACTTTGGTTGGGGGGTGTATGGGGTGACACCCTTTTCTACCGCACCAGGTGACACCAACCCTAGCAACACCACCCCTGCTGGCTGATGCCAGTAGCACCTCCTGCTTTCCGCTGGCTGATGTCAGTAACACCAGTCCGCCATCTTCTGCTGTCCGCTGGCTGATGCCAGTAACACCAGTCCGCCACCTCCTGCTGTCTACTGGCTGAAGCCAGTAACACCAGTCTGCCACCTCCTTATGTCCGCTGGCTGATGCCAGTAACACCAGTCCGCTGTGAGGTGCAGAACTGCGTTCCACGCAGCTCTGCACCTCCCTCAGTCTCCGTACACAGCTCCCTCCTCGCCCCTCCCTCAGGAGGAGAGGGGAGACGTAGATTCTCATAGCCTTGCTCCTGGACGTACATTTTCACAGTTGTGAAAATATGCGTCCGGGGGGGAGGGAGGGGTGGCGGGTGAGCGTGGCTGTGAGAATCCCTCTCCTACTGAGGGAGGTGCATGAAAATTTACATCGAGGAGCAGAACTGTGGGATTCCCTCTCCTCCTAAGGGAGGTGCACAGCCCACTGCATGTAAATTTTCACAATTCACATTGTCCCAATCCTGTGATGATATCCCAGGATCACAAGTCACACAACCACACGTAGATTTTGACAGCCCCCTGGACGTAGATTTTCACAGCTGTCAAAATCTATGTCCAGGGGCGGGGCTGTCAAAATCTACATCTCTCCTCTCCTCCTGAGGCAGGGGTGAGGAGGGAGCTGTGTACAGGGGCTGAGGGAGGTGCAGAACTGTGTCCTGGCCAGCTCTGCCCCCCCCCCACCTCCTGCTGTCCACTGGCTGATGCCAGTAACACCAGTCCGCCACCTCCTGCTGTTAGCTGGCTAATCACAGTCCACAAATTCTGTAGCTACTCCCAAAAAGGAATATATTTTTGAACATTTGGAGAAATCTGTGCCATCTTGTTGACTTAACAGCCTAAAAAGCTCTTGCTACTTCCAAAAAGGGGTGTATTTTGTTTGAATGCTTGGAAAAAGCCATTGCAGCTTCCGATACCTCCGTGTGCATTTTAAGACAACCAGGGATACTTGATGCTGCTTTATTATAGTGTGAATAAGCCTTAAAGGGGAACTCCCGTGGAAAACTTTTTTTTTAAATCAGCTGCTGCCAAAAAGTTAAACAGATTTGCAAATTACTTCTATTAAAAATCTTATTCCTTCCAGTACTTATTATGGGCTATATACTACAGAAGAAATTCTTTTCTTTTTGGATTTCTCTGATGTTACGACCACAGTGCTCTCTGCTGACCTCTGCTGTCCTTTTTTGAAACTGCCCAGAGCAGGAGAAAATCCCCATAGCAAACATATGCTGCTCTGGACAGTTCCTAAAATGGACAGAGATGTCAGCAGAGAGCAGTGTGGTCATGACATCAGAGAAATCCAAAAAGAAAAGCATTTCCTCTGTAGTATACAGCCCATAAAATGTATTGGAAGGATTGAGATTTTTTTAATTGAAGTAATTTACAAATTTGTTTAACTTTCTGGCACTAGTTGATTTAAAAAAAAAAAAGTTTTCCACGGGAGTACCCATTTAAAAATCCACCAGCACATTCAAGAAGCTGTTAGTTACCATGGGTTACCACATTGCCATAAATTAGCCTTAAAAACACTTAAAAAACTACTTGAATACATATTTAGCATGGTTAGTGGTGGCTTCACATATGTTAGGCAGTGTTAGAAACATGTCTGGGGCTTATTTAAGTGCTTGTTCGCGTCAAACAGCTGAATCAAACTGAACATTTTGAAAAAGTTTGGCTAAACCAGCGAGTCAAACTTTCTACAAGTTTGCTCATCTCTACTTGTCAATTACTTTAAAATCCTCCTCAGAAGGAGAAAATTAGATATAGGAGAGGATTGGATACACCTATGTCTTTTTTTTTTGGGGGGGGGGGGGGGATTTAGGGATTAAATGGGTGCTGTCATTTGTAAACCTTTTTAACATGTGATAGGAAACTGAAATATATGAATATGTTTGTTGTGTATTTGGAAGAATTTAGTTTATTTTATATTTGAAAACATTCCTATACTAAGGGTGCAGAATAGTGTCCTGTCCTGGCTGCAATACTGTCTGGGCAAGGAGCTGTGTATGTGGTGACAAAATAAAGGAAGTGCAGGTGAAACAAACAGGACGGTGTGCTGTGCATTCAACGCAGGCTGATTGACCAGCACAAGAACAGATGGAATATGAGAAATAAGACAATTTTTTCTATTTATTTATTTTCAACCTCAGTGAGTAGAGCAGGCAGAAAGACTGAGTAAGCCAAGACTGTGGTGAGGTGCGGCCCAGGGACTGGTTTGAGTGGCATTGGGGCTGCTCTGCCAGTGGGTCGTTCCCCCTATGGGCACTGATGTTGCGGCGGTGGTGGTCGCCGACCAGTGCTACGCCATTTTATGCTAGGGAAGTTAGGGACCCACTCTAAATAGGTGGCCTTGATGTGGTGAGTGGGCTTGTATCTATTGATCAAAATGTACTCTAACAACCTGTTAGTTTTTAAATTTATGCTGAGAAGCAATTAGATCAAAATACAAAATGTAGATGTGCGACCATGTCTGTTTTCTATACTTGAATTCACATTTTTGTATTTTTTTATTCATGACAGGTATGCTTTTAAGGAGTCCTTGTTTTTTTTTTATGGATGGTTCTTCATTCTTGGTAGGCCTTGGGTGACAAGCCTGGAAAACATCATACTCTGGGATTTCCCAGTCATCTGGTAAAGGCATATCACAGCATCTAGAAGAGATATGTTTACTCTTAGGAGTAGCTTTACCCCCACTGGGCCTTCAGCTTGAAAGATATATGATATAAAATTCACCTTATAGCTCAACTCCCAATATATATATATATATATATATATATATATTTTTTTTTTTTAACCCCTTAAGGACAAGGCCATTTTACACCTTAAGGACCGGAGCGTTTTTTGCAATTCTGACCACTGTCACTTTAAACATTAATAACTCTGGAATGCTTTTAGTTATCATTCTGATTCTGAGATTGTTTTTTCGTGACATATTCTACTTTAACTTAGTGGTAAAATTTTATGGTAACTTGCATCCTTTCTTGGTGATAAATCCCAAAATTTGATGAAAAAATGAAAATTTAGCATTTTTCTAACTTTGAAGCTCTCTGCTTGTAAGGAAAATGGATATTCAAAATAAAACATTTTTGGGTTCACATATACAATATGTCTACTTTATGTTTGCATCATAAAATTAATGAGTTTTTACTTTTGGAAGACACCAGAGGGCTTCGAAGTTCAGCAGCAATTCTCCAATTTTTCACAAAATTTTCAAACTCGCTATTTTTCATGGACCAGTTCAGGTTTGAAGTGGATTTGAAGGGTCTTCATATTAGAAATACCCCATAAATGACCCCATTATAAAAACTACACCCCCCCAAAGTATTCAAAATGACATTCAATAAGTGTATTAACCCTTTAGGTGTTTCACAGGAATAGCAGAAAAGTGAAGGAGAAAATTCACAATCTTCATTTTTTACACTCGCATGTTCTTGTAGACCCAATTTTTTAATTTTTGCAATTGGTAGAAAGGAGAAAATTTTTACTTGTATTTGAAACCCAATTTCTCTCGAGTAAGCACATACCTCATATGTCTATGTTAATTGTTCAGTGGGCGCAGTAGAGGGCTCAGAAGGGAAGGAGCGACAAATGGTTTTTGGGGGGCATGTCACCTTTAGGAAGCCCCTATGGTGCCAGGACAGCAAAAAAAAAACACATGGCATACCATTTTGGAAACTAGACCCCTCGGGGAACGTAACAAGGGGTAAAGTGAACCTTAATACCCCACAGGTGATTCACGACTTTTGCATATGTAAAAAAAAAAAAAAAAAAAAATGTTTTACCTAAAATGCTTGCTTTCCCAAATTTTGCTCTGGGGGCATGCCGCATTTAGGAAGCCCCTATGGTGCCAGAACCGCAAAAAAAAAACACATGGCATACCATTTTGGAAACTAGGCCCCTCGGGGAACGTAAAAAAGGGTAAAGTGAACCTTAATACCCTACAGGTGTTTCACGACTTTTGCATATGTAAAAAAAAAAAAAATTTTTTACCTAAAATGCTTGGTTTCCCAAAATGTTTACATTTTTAAAAAGGGTAATAGCAGAAAATACCCCCCAAAATTTGAAGCCCAATTTCTCCCGATTCAGAAAACACCCCATATGGGGGTGAAAAGTGCTCTGCTGGCGCACTACAGGTCTCAGAGGAGAAGGAGTCACATTTGGCTTTTTGAAAGCAAATTTTGCTCTGGGGGCATGCCGCATTTAGGAAGCCCCTATGGTGCCAGAACCGCAAAAAAAAAAACACATGGCATACCATTTTGGAAACTAGACCCCTCGGGGAACGTAACAAGGGGTAATGTGAACCTTAATACCTCACAGGTGATTCACAACTTTTGTATATGTAAAAAAAATTTTTTTACCTAAAATGCTTCTTTTCCCAAAAATTTTACATTTTTTAAAAGGGTAATAGCAGAAAATACCCCCCAAAATTTGTAACACAATTTCTCCCGAGTACGGCGATACCCCATATGTGGCCCTAAACTGTTGCCTTGAAATACGACAGGGCTCCAAAGTGAGAGCGCCATGCGCATTTGAGGCCTAAATTAGGGACTTGCATAGGGGTGGACATAGGGGTATTCTACGCCAGTGATTCCCAAACAGGGTGCCTCCAGCTGTTGTAAAAGTCCCAGCATGCCTGGACAGTCAGTGGCTGTCTGGTAATACTGGGAGTAGTTGTTTTGCAACAGCTGGAGGCTCCGTTTTGGAAACAGTGGTGTACCAGACTTTTTTCATTTTTATTGGGGAGGGGGGCTGTGTAGGGGAATGTGTATATGTAGTGTTTTTAACTTTTATTTTGTGTTTAACTATTTTATTTTGTGTTAGTGTAGTGTAGTGTTTTTAGGGTACAGTCGCACGGGCGGGGGGTTCACAGTAGTTAGTCGCTGGCAGTTTGAGCTGCGGCAGAAAATTTGCTGCAGCTCAAACTTGCAGCCGGATACTTACTGTAATCCCCCGCCCATGTGAGTGTACCCTGTACGTTCACATTGGGGGGGGAACATCCAGCTGTTGCAAAACTACAACTCCCAGCATGTAGGGCCTATAAGTGCATGCTGGGAGTTGTAGTTTTGCAACAGCTGGAGGCTCCGTTTTGGAAACAGTGGCGTACCAGATGTTTTTCATTTTTATTGGGGAGGGTGGCTGTGTAGGGGTATGTGTATATGTAGTGTTTTTTTACTTTTTATTTTATTTTGTGTTAGTGTAATGTTTTTAGGGTACAGTCGCACGGGCGGGGGGTTCACAGTAGTTTCTCGCTGGCAGTTTGAGCTGCAGCAGAAAATTTGCCGCAGCTCAAACTTGCAGCCGGATACTTACTGTAATCCTCCGCCCATGTGAGTGAGTGTACCCTGTACATTCACATTGGGGGGGGGGGGGGGGGGACATCCAGCTGTTGCAAAACTACAACTCCCAGCATGTACGGTCTATCAGTGCATGCTGGGAGTTGTAGTTTTGCAACAGCTGGAGGCACACTGGTTGTGAAACACAGAGATTGGCAACAAACTCAGCGTTTTGCAACCAGTGTGCCTTCAGCTGTTGCAAAAGCTACAACCCCCAGCATGTACGGACAGCGGAAGGGCATGCTGGGTGTTGTAGTTATGCAACAGCGGGAGGCATACTACTTTGGCTGGGGATGCTGGGGATTGTAGTTATGCAACAGCTGGAGACACACTGGTTTGCTACTTAACTCAGTGTGCCTTCAGCTGTTGCAAAACTACAACTCTCAGCAGTCACCGACAGCCAACGGGCATGCTGGGAGTTGTAGTTATGCAACCAGCAGATGCACCACTACAACTCCCAGCATGCACTTTAGCTGTTTGTGCAAGCTGGGAGTTGTAGTTACACAACAGCTGAAGGTACACTTTTCCATAGAAAGAATGTGCCTCCAGCTGTTGCAAAACCATAAGTCCCAGCATGCCCATAAGGGAATGCTGGGAGTTTTGGTGGTCTGCCTCCTCCTGTTGCATAACTACAGCTCCCAGCATGCCCTTTTTGCATGCTGGGAGCTGTTGCTAAGCAACAGCAGGAGGCTGTCACTCACCTCCTGCTGCTGCTGATCGACGCTGCAGGTCAGTCCTGCCGCCACCGTCGTCGTCGCTCCTGGGGCCCCGATCCCAACATTAATGCCGGGGATCGGGGTCCCCAGCACCCGGGGTCATCTTCCCGCACCCGCTCACGTCCTCTGTAAGAGGGGCGGAGCGGGTGCGGGAGTGACACCCGCAGCAGGCGCCCTGATTGGTCGGCTGGGAATCCGGCCGACGAATCAGGGCGATCGTGAGGTGGCACCGGTGCCACCTCACCCCTGCAGGCTCTGGCTGTTCGGGCCGTCTCTGACGGCCCTGATCAGCCAGTAATTCCGGGTCACTGGAGACCCGATTGACCCGGAATCGCCGCAGATCGCTGGACTGAATGGTCCAGCGATCTGCGGCCATCGCCGACATGGGGGGGCATAATGACCCCCCTGGGCGATATGCCGCGATGCCTGCTGAACGATTTCAGCAGGCATCGGGCACCGGCTCCCCTCCGGCTAGCAGCGGGGGGGCCCGGGAATGGACAGGACGTACTCCTACGTCCTCGGTCCTTAAGGACTCGGAAACGGGGGCGTAGGAGTACGTCCATTGTCCTTAAGGGGTTAATCCCTTAACCTCTTAAGGACAACAGTTTTTTTTTCTTTTTTTTGCACTTTTTTCCCCTTATTATAACTCTTTCACTATTCCACTTACAGACCCATATTAGGGCTTGTTCTTTGCACCACTGATTGCACTTCATAATGACATGACTCATTTTACCATCAAATCTACAGTGAAACAAAAAAAATTATTTGTGGAGCAAAATTCGGGAAAAAAAAAAAATTTCTATGCAGTGCACTTTTCGTTAAAAATTACACATTATATATATTCTGTAGGTTTATATGGTTAAATGGGAGATTTATCAAAACCAGTGCAGAGGAAAAGTTGCCCATAGCAACCAATCAGAGCGCTTCTTTCATGTTTCAGAGGCCTTGTTAAAAATGAGAGGCAATCTGATTGTATAGGTTTTGTATAGGTTTTGATTTATTTTACTAATTATCCTCTTACCCCTATAACTTTATTTTTCCATATACTGGGCTATATGAGGGCTAATTTTTTTGTGCAGTGAACTTTTCAGTATTCCTCTCAGTCTCTCTTCCTCTCAGTTGAACGGAAAGCCACGATATCGCTGTGGTGGTCCCAATCAGTCCACTTTGCTAGCAGGGATAAGTTTTCTTCTGTTTTATATGCTGCAATCAACTTTCATCACAGTGTCTAAAGGGTTAGTGTCAGACATCAGCCTGATTGGCGATGTCCGGCATTAGCCACAGGTTCTGGTTGCTGATAGCAACCGGGACCCACCGAGTATGAAGTGTGCTCAGCTCCTGAGCACGCTTCATATAATAGAAGCAGGCAATCGACATAAATGTACCGTATTTATCGGGGTATACCACGCACCGGCCTATAACACGCACCCTCATTTTACCAAGGATATTTGGGTAAAAAAAGTTTTTTACCCAAATATCCATGGTAAAATGAGGGTGAGTGTGTGCGCGTGTATACCCCGATACACCCCAAGGAAAGGCAGGGGGAGTGAGGCCGTCGCTGCCCGCTTCTCTCCCCCTGCTTTTCCTGGGGTCTAGAGCCCTGCTGCCGGCCCTTCTCTTCCCCTGGCTATCGGCGCCGCTGCCCGTTCTGTCCCCCTGACTATCGGTGCCGGCGCCCCATTGCCGGCGCCGATAGCCAGGGGGAGAGAAGCGGCGCCGACAGCCAGGGGGAGAGAAGGGGCAGCGGCACCCATTGCCGGCGCCACTGCCCCGTTGCCTCCCCCCATCCCTGGTAGCATAATTACCCCGGTCCGGTCCGCGCTGCTGCAGACCTCCGGCGTGCTTCCCCTGCGTCGTTGCTATGCTATGTGTTATACGCCGATTAATACGGTATGTCTATTGTCCATAAGGAGTTGAGGTCACATTAATTTTTCATTTTTGAGTTTTCATTTTTTTCCCCCCTAGACTTTTAATAGCCAAAACTCGCTTATAAGAACTTGTCTTGCTTTTTTTGCCACCAATTATATTTGTAATGTAATCACTCATTTAACCACAAAATCTATGGCAAAACAAAAAAAATTGTGGGGCATAATTAAAAAATAAAACAATTTTTTGGGGGGTTTCCTTTTTACATAGTTCACATTTCGGTTTCATTTACATTATTCTATTTAGAAAATGGGAAAAAGGGGAGGGATTTAAACTTTATTAGGAGTGAGGCTTATTTATAATTATTAATATATTTTTCCATGTATATGTTTATGCTGCTAAGACTGTCTGCACACTTGGAGCGCCAATCTGATGGCAGATAGTGACCTTCTGTCGATCATCGATATGGTCCCCATCAGCCCCCTGAGTTTACAGGCAACAAATTGTAGCACTTTTGGATTCCGCAATCAACTTTCATAGTGGCATATGAAGGGTTAATGCTGGTCAATGCTGTAAACGCTGTTGTTTGGCATTAGCGTTGAGTCCTAACTGCTGATAGCAGCCATTTCTCACTGGCTTTGAAGCAAGCTCACCTCAAATACATGTTCCGAGGGGTGGTCTCTGCAAATAGTAAACATTCCTAGCACAAGACTTTGCGCCATACAATGTAATGGCTCAGGGTCAGTTTCACAGGAAAACAGACAATGTTTCAGCATAGAACATGTTTATACTATTTACTGGGACCAGGCAAAACAGCTCCTCAGAGCAGGTAAAAAAAAAAAAAAAAAAAGGAAAACCTGACACACATTACTATTTTGCTTTAGCGCTGCATATTTGTTAAAAAAAAATATATATATATACATATATATATATATATATATATATATATATATATATTTGGGAGTTGTACTTTAAAATATCTGTAACAAGTGAGAAAACAGAGAACACAATAGAAGCACAACAGAATAATGCAAAACAGGCAGGGCTGGACTGGCCTACTGGGATTTTGGGAAAATTCCCACTAGGCAGTGCGCCCTCTGGGCCGGTGCATTGCCGTGGAATGAGATTTGCCATAGAATGAGATGGTCCGCCTCCATCACATCCTATTGGCTCTCTCTTGTCACGTGACATATTTAAACGTCACGCATCGATGCGCACAGTAGTGTCAGTTTGGCTATCACAGGGAGAGGATCTCCTCTCCCTATGATAGCTGAAGCTGTACGGAGCTCTCATGGCCTCTGTGGCCCGACAGAAGATCACACATGTACGCAGCTCATACGGCTGCCTCATATACATTTACTCTATTATTACATCCACAGCGCTATCGGGATCCCTATGCCCGATGGCGCTGTCATCAGTGTGCGTCCCCCCGAGCGCCCCACGCCCGCAGCTCCACTCCCCGTCCCCCGCAGCTCTACTCCCCGTCCCCCGCATCTCTACTCCCCGTCCCCCGCAGCTGTACTCCCCGTCCCCCGCAGCTCTACTCCCCGTCCCCCGCAGCTCCACTCCCCGTCCCCCGCAGCTCTACTCCCCGTCCCCCGCAGCTCCACTCCCCGTCCCCCGCAGCTGTACTCCCCGTCCCCCGCAGCTCTACTCCCCGTCGCCCGTAGCTCTACTCCCGGTCCCCCGCAGCTCTACTCCCCGTCCCCCGCAGCTGTACTCCCCGTCCCCCGTAGGTCTATTCCCAGTCCCCTGTTAACGCTCAGGGAGCGATCAACAGCGCTATGGGGATTCCGATGCCGCTGTCATCAGTGTGCCTCCCCCCGAGCGCCCCACGCCCGCAGCTCTACTCCCCGTCCCGTTAACGGTCAGGGAGCGGGGAACAGAAAATAGAGCATCGGGCGCAGGTAAAGTAGTACTGCGCATGCGCAGCACTACGCGAATAACTTAACCTGCGCCCGATGCTCTACTTTCTGTTCCCCGCTCCCTGACCGTTAACGGGACGGGGAGTACAGCTGCGGGCGTGGGGCGCTCGGGGGGAGGCACACTGATGACAGCGGCATCGGGATCCCGATAGCGCTGTGGATCAACAGTAAATGTATATGAGGCAGCCGTATGAGCTGCGTACATGTGTGAACTTCTGTCGGGCCACAGAGGCCATGAGAGCTCCGTACAGCTTCAGCTATCACAGGGTGAGGAGATCCTCTCCCTGTGATAGCCAAATTGACACTGCTGTGTGCATCGATGCGTGACGTTTAAATATGTCACGTGACAAGAGAGAGCCAATAGGATGTGATGGAGGCGGACCATCTCATTCTATGGCAAATCTCATTCCACGGCAATGCACCGGCAGTGTCTGGAGGACAGGCTGCCTGAGTCCCAACAAATCGCTGCATCAGTCTGTCAGGAATTACACACAGGTCCTCAGAATCCTGACAGGCTGATACAGTGAGCGGAGGTCCGGAGGACTGGGGCTACAGAGTCTGTACTGGGAGCTGTACAGACAAGACACTCACCTTGGCCTCTACTCTCTGCCTTCTCACTGCTCCTGGCCCCTCCTCCTGTCGGCACACAGTGACTGGAGCTGCTCAGGGGAAGATCTACTATGCTGGGTGAGAGGAAAGGGGACCTAATGCTATTACTATGTAAGGGAAAGGGGTGAGAGTCCTGTTATGTAGTGTGTGATGTGGGGGGCTGGCGAGGGGGGACATGTGATGTGGGGGGGCTGGAGAGGGGGGGGCATGTGATGTGGGGGGGCTGGAGAGGGGGGCATGTGATGTGGGGGGGCTGGAGAGGGGGGGGGCATGTGATGTGGGGGGGCTGGAGAGGGGGGGACATGTGATGTGGGGGGGCTGGAGAGGGGGGGACATGTGATGTGGGGGGGCTGGAGAGGGGGGGACATGTGATATGGGGGGGCTGGAGAGGGGGGGGACATGTGATGTGGGGGGGCTGGAGAGGGGGGGGGCATGTGATGTGGGGGGGCTGGAGAGGTGGGGGCATGTGATGTGGGGGGGCTGGAGAGGGGGGAACATGTGATGTGGGGGGGCTGGAGAGGGGGGAAACATGTGATGTGGGGGGGCTGGAGAGGGGGGACATGTGATGTGGGGGGGGCTGGAGAGGGGGACATGTGATGTGGGGGGGGCTGGAGAGGGGGACATGTGATGTGGGGGGGGGCTGGAGAGGGGGACATGTGATGTGGGGGGGCTGGAGAGGGGGACATGTGATGTGGGGGGGCTGGAGAGGGGGACATGTGATGTGGGGGGGCTGGAGAGGGGGACATGTGATGTGGGGGGGCTGGAGAGGGGGACATGTGATGTGGGGGGGGGGGCTGGAGAGGGGGGGCATGTGATGTGGGGGGCTGGAGAGGGGGGGACATGTGATGTGGGGGGGCTGGAGAGGGGGGGGACATATGATGTGGGGGGGCTGGAGAGGGGGGGGGGCATGTGATGTGGGGGGGCTGGAGAGGGGGGGGGGCATGTGATGTGGGGGGGCTGGAGAGGGGGGGGACATGTGATGTGGGGGGGCTGGAGAGGGGGGGACATGTGATGTGGGGGGGCTGGAGAGGAGGGGGGACATGTGATGTGGGGGGGGCTGGAGAGGAGGGGGGACATGTGATGTGGGGGGGCTGGAGAGGGGAGGGGACATGTGATGAGGGGGGGGCTGGAGAGGGGGGGGGCATGTGACATGGGGGGGCTGGAGGGGGGGGGGACATGTGATGTGGGGGGGGGGCTGGAGAGGGGGGGGACATGTGACGTGGGGGGGCTGTAGAGGGGGGGACATGTGACGTGGGGGGGCTGTAGAGGGGGGGACATGTGACGTGGGGGGTCTGGAGAGGGGGGGACATGTGACGTGGGGGGCTGGAGAGGGGGGGACTTGTGACGTGGGAGGCTGGAGAGGGGGGGACATGTGATGTGGGGGGGGCTGGAGGGGGGGGACATGTGATGTGGGGGGGGGGCTGGAGGGTGGGACATGTGATGTGGGGTGGGGGGGACATGTGATGTGGGGTGGGGGGGCTGGAGAGGGCTGACATGTGATGTGGGGGGCTGTTATGTGGTGTGGGGGGTGGCCTCTAAGGAGAGAAGACCTGCTGTTACTACTTTGTAAGAGATGGGCACTTTGGTTTTGTTTTATTGCAATTTAAGTTGTTAGTTAATGAAAAATAATAAAATTTTTTTTATATTTAATTACAGTTAAGGGGAATGTTTTATCAGTTTTATGCTGCCTAAACAGTGGGCAACATAAAGCTGGTGCAGGCATCACGATCCCAGGACACTAGGAAAAACACTGAGACACTCGTTCATTCAGAGTCATCTTAATTTGAAAATCCTGCTGAAACCCCGGTAATTAGTTCCTGGGGCTGGTCCCAGCGGGGCAGGTGACGCATCTCTCCCTATGCCAATGGTCTCCAAACTGTGGACCTCCAGCTGTTGCTTAACTAAAACTCCCAGCAAAACTACAACTCCCAGCATGTCCAGACCATTTTTGGAACAACTAGCAGTCCACAGTTTGGAGACCTAGTCCCTATACAGTTAAATTCCTCGCTTCGGCACTACTACTTCTGTTCCTGGTATCTGGCACTTCCGGATTAGGTGATGTGACGTCATATGGCTAGTACGGTGTCTATTTTAGGACAACATCAGCCGTCAGCCGCACCTCGCTCATCCTTCAGCCAAAATGGCGTCCTGCCTCCTCCCTCCTCCGAAACTGCATCCCGCCTTCTCCCTCCTCCGAAACTGCGTCCCCCCTCCTCCGTCAGGCAAAACCTTTGTCAACCTAAACTCTCTCATGCCTCAGACGAAAATGAAAGTGCTGAGTCAACACAGCTTCGGCAAACCTGCTAGCACAGACAGTGTGTGATTGGCTGGCAGCAAAGATACTGTGATTGGTTGATGGGAGCGCAAAGATACTGTGATTGGTTGATGGGAGCGTAGGTGTGTGCAGTCCCGCTCCACTGTTTAGACACATTTCTTTACAAACCCAAATCCTCTCATATACCCTGCTTTCCCCTATTCCTGCAAAACAAACCTGCGCTCACTGTGATTGGTTGATGGGAGCGTAGGTGTGTGCAGTCCAGCTCCACTGTTTAGACACATTTCTTTACAAACCCAAATCCTCTCATGTACCCAGCTTTCCCCTATTCCTGCAAAACAAACCTGCGCTCTCAGCTTTTCCCCTATTCCTGCAAAACCTACAGTTATGTAGTCAGCTGTAGGTTTATCAGGAATTGTTAAAAGCTGAGTACATAACTGTAGGTTTTGCAGGAATAGGGGAAAAGCCGAGAGCGCAGGTTTGTTTTGCAGGCATAGGGGAAAGCTGGGTACATGAGAGGATTAGGCTTTGTAAAGAAATGTGTCTAAACAGTGGAGCGGGACTGCACACACCTACGCTCCCATCAACCAATCACAGTGAGCGCAGGTTTGTTTTGCAGGAATAGGGGAAAGCTGGGTACATGAGAGGATTAGCTCAGGTTTGTTTTGCAGGAATAGGGGAAAGCTGGGTACATGAGAGGATTAGGGTCTGTAAAGAAATGTGTGTAAACAGTGGAGCGGGACTGCACACACCTACGCTCCCATCAACCAATCACAGTATCTTTGCTGGCAGCAGCCAATCACACACTGTCTGTGCTAACAGGTCTGCCGAAGCTCTGCTGACTCAGCACTTTCATTTTCATCTGAGGTATGACAGACTTAAGGATGACAAAGGTTTTGCCTGACGCAGGAGGGAGGAGGCGGGATGCCGTTTTGTCTGAAGGATGAGCGAGGGAGGAGGCGGGACGCCGTTTTGGCTGAAGGATGAGCGAGGTACAGCTTGACGGCTGATGCTGTCCTAAAATGGACACCGTAGGCTAGCCATCCAATCAGTGGCTGAGGCTGGACATTGCTTCGGCCTGTAATTGAATGAGCAGCTTTTAACGTCACCTAACCCAGAAGCGCTGGACACCGAGAATGGAGTTTCCTGATTCTGGTGGTAGCGCAAAAGCAAGGAAGAGAGGGTTTTTTTATACTGTCTTCCCCCAAGTGGATTTTACATAGCGTTAATACCACATTTCTGTCTTGTATGTTAACTTCAGAACGCAGCCACAACATAGCTCTCTTATGGAGGCCTGGCAAATCAAATGTCAAGCTTACCTGTCCCTTCCCTGCAGCCGGCGGCTGCCAAAATGACACAATGCTGTGGGTCTGGTATGATCATTTTTCCAGGGTTGGTTTTTAGCCCCAGTTCTGCCCTCGGTGGGGGGAGAGATATAGCTAGCTAAGGCTGCATTCACACCACAATTGTTACATACCAGATCTGGCTGGGAGATGTGAAAACCAGGCGCTCCCGTATCTCAGCCGGCCCCGGCCCCCAGCTCATTTGAATGAGCCGACCGGAGTCAGATAGTGACTCCATTCGGCTCAGTTTTTCCCCGTATCCAGTTTTGTGACCGGACTTAAAACTCTAGTATACCACGGTTTTCAGTCTGGTCACAAAACCGAATATGGGGCAAAAATAAGCCGACCGGAGTCACTATTTGACTCTGGTCGGCTCATTCAAATGAATGAAATGGGGGCCAGGTCCGGCTTAGATACGGGAGCGCCTGGTTTTCACATCTCCCTATCGTATCCGGTCATGTATGTAACAATCGTGGTGTGAATGCAGCCTAATGTGGAATGGAGGTGGAAGTGGGAAGAAGCCTGCCTACCTACCTAATATATTAAAGGGGTATTCCAGGCAACAACTTTTTTTTATATATCAACTGGCTCCGGAAAGTTAAACAGATTTGTAAATTACTTCTATTAAAAAATCTTAATCCTTTCAATAGTTATTAGCTTCTGAAGTTTTCTGTCTAACTGCTCAATGATGATGTCACGTCCCGGGAGCTGTGTATGATGGGAGAATATCCCCCTAGGAACTGCACAGCTCCCGGGACGTGAGTCATCAGAAAGCAGTTAGACAGAAAAAAACAACTCAACTTCAGAAGCTAATAACTATTGCAAGGATTAAGATTTTTTAATCGAAGTAATTTAAAAATCTGTTTAACTTTCCGGAGCCAGTTGGTATATAAAAAAAAAAAGTTTTGGCCTGGAATACCCCTTTAAGGCTGAACATTTACTTGGCTAAGAAAGGGAGAGGGAAGGGAGCTACCTTTTGTAGTGTTGGTATCTATCTGTATATGATCACTGTATGGAGTTAACCTTGGTCTTTGCCTAGTGGATTTTTTTCAGTAGCAGTGTGGGGATATTAGTCATTCTGCGGTGATACTGGTCATGATGTGGCGGTATTACTTGTCCCTTGTATACTGGTATTGATAATTTAGATCTCAGTTCACAGGATTTGGTCAGTAACAGTATGATGGTAATATGTATGGGGATAATATTCCTCCTTGTATACAGGTAATATTGGTAATATTACTCTCAATATATAGGATTTGGTCAGTAACAGTATGATGGTAATATGTATGGGGATAATATTCCTCCTTGTATACTGGTAATATTGGTAATATTACTCTCAATATATAGGATTTGGTCAGTAACAGTATCATGGTAATATGTATGGTGATAATTTTCCTCCTTGTATACTGGCAATATTGGTGATATTGCTCTCAATATACCGGATTTTCACATATAACCTTTTTAAAACATTGCTGCCATTTTTCATTATAAAGGAGTGTTGTGCCATTTTACTTTTTGAATTTGTGGTGGACTATGATCGGGTCTTGGATGCTGACACCACTTTATTGAAACATTTGGCAAAGTACTGGTGTATTCCTTCTGTGATATATATATATCTATATATATATATATATATATATATATAGCCACGTAAAGTGATACGCCTGTGCTCGGTGACCGTTTGCTGGCACAATGACACAATGCTGTGGGGCTGGTAAGCAGTAATTTCCAGGGCTGGTTTTCATCCCCAGTCCGGCCCTGAAAACAGGTTAGTGAGCTTTCTTCATGCACCAAGATAGCCCAGACTCCAAAAAAGACCTGTCCCACACACAGGGTTTTAAAGATGTCTACATTGGTTGCAGAGGTTAAGCCCTGCCTACTTCAGGTGGATCCAGCAGAAAGGATAAAGAGAAAACATTTATTTAGAGGAATAATACAAAAACTTTCCTTAGCCCTGACCAGGATCTATAACAGGATGTAGGTAACATAAATCTTTAAAAAAAGAAAAAAAAAAAAGATGAAGCATAGTATGCCAGGCCTGCAATACTTCTTAAACAAAATTAAAGGAAGAATCACGCCCACTTTTTGAGAGATGAAGCAGTCCACTTTTCATGCAACATAGAAAACACTGGAAGATGACCAGGACCTGAAAGAAAAACACAGGTATGGTAACTAAAGAGAGTGAAAAAGATACAGATCATATACAAAGACAGAAAAAAACTAAGAGTGGAGGAAGGACGCTACTAACTTTATTACCTAAAAGGGTTGGGTGATATAAAGTGTTAATGGTGTCCCGGGGCAGACCACCTTTACTACCTGTCCTGTCGAGTGGTTGTTATCTCCAAGGTGCCTGTTTCTGCCATTCAATCTAAGCTTCAAAGTGTGTGAGGTAAAAATTGGGGATGTTTCAAGAAGCAAAGTTGGTAAAATCAGATGTGTACCACATACATGTTTGTGAAGGAGTGCAAAAAACTAACATCCCCATAGAGCTCTCTTCCCCCATGGATCTGATCAATGGTGTACATATGAAAGAGGGGGCCTCATAGCAAAAGTCAAAATGGGCCACCATTTATGTTGACATTTCTGCCCTGGGGACAAAATTTGTCTATTTTTTTTATTTCCTTTCGCTTTCAATGGCCCCTTGGTAAATACCTCTATCCATTAGTTTGTTGACAATGCAGATGTATAAAGGAGTTATGCACCAATAGAAAAAGGAATGAGACTAACTGGGGCTGGGCAGCATCTCCCAAAGGGCCCATACAGCTCTATGGTATGTATGCCTATGCATCTGATCACTTCCTGATTTCCTCGCTAAACTGTGCTGCTGCCGAGCAACACTGCATACCCTTTCCCACAATCCCCCTTGCTTACATGTGCAGGGGATGATACTTATTAAGGAAGTACACTGCATCATTTCTGGTGCATTTTTATTATTGTACATTTGAAAAGTTTCATTTCACGTAATATATCAATTTGTATGCCTCTATCACCTATATTTATTATAAAAAATACATCTTTTCATTAGCACACAGTGTTAGAAATCCTCTCGGGAAGGGGGCGTTGTGGGGGGTGATTGGTGTGTCTGCACATGCAGCCTTGTCCATGAGTCATTAATCAAAGACGTGAAAAAAAGTATAAGGGCTCACGCAGATCCCAGTATAGGTATCATCCAGCCTTTAAATTATATTAAAAAAGTAAGGACCTCGTGTCCGGGATGGGCAAGAAGAAAAATATTTTAAAATGTAGCGTTTATTTATATCCAATAAAATGTTCAACAACACTATCATATGGTCAATAGAAAATAACCAAGGCAACTCTGGGCTCCGCAGGGCCCAACCAGCCCAGGGCTGCCACCCACTTGGGGTTCTGTATAGTTCAAACCACAACAAGCAGGACTATCATATATTGCCTCTATCACCTATATTTATTATAAAAAAATACATATTTTCATTAGCACACAGTGTTAGAAATCCTCTCAGGGGAAGGGGGCTCATGCAGCCTTGTCTATGAGTCATTTCTTGTCCATGACTCATAGACAAGCATGATGCTGCTGCTGCGGGACTGGTTAGTGTCCCAGTAGGTATGGGGACTCCTGGGAAATATATATATATTTTTTTTTAAACAACCATATTACAAAAGGTCTTTAATTTTCATTGCTTTTCAGCATTTCAACAACATATAAGATTTTTTAACCTAACCATTTAAGGCTTTAGTTGGAGTTGGAATTCCAGGTGACTGCATAGTGTCCTCTATTATTTGACATTAATGGACATTGTGTTGGTCATCAAGATTAAAGATTTAGATTTAAAAAGTCAACTGGAGAAACTTACAGATATTTGACAAAGTGGTTTTATATTAAAGAAATACTACAGTGGAAATTTTTTTATTTTTTAAAACCAACTGGTACCAGAAAGTTAAACAGATTTGTAAAGGATAGAAAGAAAAATGGTAGAGATGCTCTTATTGACCTAGTAACCAATGAATCAAGCTGCCCAAATAACACCTATACCCACGGTGCAAAAAGGAGCAAATGCAAATAGAGAAATTGGGGCTCAGAGTCTTTAATAATGGATCAAATATTTAAACGTTTATTGTAGTATATGATGATATAAAATTGTACGTAATATAAGTATAATATACTGTGGATCACAGGGCCCTTGTGATTCCACAGTAAAATTTATAGTAACAAAATACTTGGCAGTTAAATAAAATAAACAATGTTAAAAAACAATGTTAAAACAACAATATTGAATGTAATAAAATAAATGGTATTCTTTTTACATAAGTGTCCACATATCTGTCAGAATGAGCACAATGATTTAGTAATTTGTGCTTTCTCTATTGAGACAGTTTTAGTTGAAGTTGCTGTTTTTGGAAATATTTGTATCCAGTTGGGAACACAGTAACAGTCTTAGATAGTAATGCGCAGAGTACAGTGATTTGTATAGTTAATAGATGGCAATTGTATCCCTTATTATGTGTGCTTTGTAGCAAGTTCCGATCCTCTAGGCAGAGGGCTCGCAGCTGGAGACACTGCAGTTTCCTATGTAAGCAGCGGCATATGAGATGAATAAATGAATCAGAATATGGCACAGCGCTAGTGAGTATAATGCGAATGGGTACCTCCTCTTGGTTAGTGCTGGCAGTCGGATGGGTCCCGGTCCCTGGGCAAAGGGTGTGCTGCTAGAGGTTCAGCAGCCTCAGATGTGCAGTGGCAGCGGTGGGCTCCATTAGTAGGTACTGCGGTGGTTCTCCTGCTGGTAGCAATACCAGGCCGGCAGCTTCCTCGTGGTGGGATGTAGCACATACTATCTGCTGTTGATTGACAGATGTAAAAGATCGTGAGGTGAAAATGATGGTGAGTAAAAAATGAATGAATAGATAAAAATAGATCAATAATAATAATAATAATAAAAAATAATAATAATAATAAATAAAAAAACTAATGAATGTGTCTTCAAGTGACAGGGGATGAGGGAAGTGCAAAGAATCTGGGCGGTCAGTCTATATAATGTATGTGTATATCTAAAATTGCTGATGTGTTTTGTATGTTTAAAAATTGTGACTTTGTGTATATTCTGTGTTTCGATTTGTGTACTTCAGCTCTGTTTTTATATTTTTTATTATAAATTTTTTTATTAGTTATCTATTTTTATCTATTCATTTTTTACTCACCATCATTTTCACCTCACATCGTCCATATTTTTACCATTTTTTCCTATTCCACACTTTGTTTTTTATCCCTTTTATTACTCAGACAAATTGAAACAAAAACATATACTAATAAACAATGGAGGGTACAGAAATATATTCCACCAAATCATTCATATATACACACTAGGAACAAGCTTCTAATATACCATAGAAGCATAAATATACAAAAATCACAGAATGAATCACAAAAGTCTAACCATAATGACGCCTTCAATGACATTTATACTGATATCTATACATGTATTCTATTTATCTATAGTGAGAATTTTCTACCCTTTCCACCTTTTCCATGTATCCCATTTTTTAATTGGATGTGACATCACAAAAAGGAGGAGCAATGGATATATATTCCGCCAAATGATCTCTAAGGACATTACATTTATTTTTGCTGCTGAAGAAAGGTCCTAAGGAGGACCTGAAATGCGTCCAGCTTAATACCTTTTAGTACAAGTGCCGCATCATCTATTATATTCAAGAATACAGTGTTTATCCAATGATCTTTCACATCTGTCAATCAACCGCAGAGAGTACGTGCTACATCCCACCACAGGGAAGCTGCCGGCCTGGTGTTACTACCAGCAGGAGAACCGCCGCAGTACCTACTAACGAAGCCCGCTGCTGCACATCTTAGGCTGCTGAACCTCTAGCAGCGCACCCTTTGCCCAGGGACCGGGACCCATCCGACTGCCAGCGCTAACCAAGAGGAGGTACCATTCGCATTATACTCACAAGCGCTGTGCCATATTCTGATTCATATATTCATATATGCCGCTGCTTACATAGGAGACTGCAGTGTCTCCAGCTGCGAGCCCTCTGCCTAGAGGATCGGAACTTGCTACAAAGCACACATAATAAGGGATACAATTGCCATCTATTAACTATACACATCGCTGTACTCTGCACATTGCTATCTAAGACTGTTACTGTGTTCCCAACTGGATACAAATATTTGCAAAAAACAGCAACTTCAACTAAAACTCTCTCAATAGAGAAAGCACAAATTACTAAATCATTGTGCTCATTCTGACAGATATGTGGACACTTATGTAAAAAGAATACCATTTATTTTATTACATTCAATATTGTTGTTTTAACATTGTATTTTAACATTGTATATTTTATTTAACTGCCAAGGATTTTATTACTATAAATTTTACTGTGGAATCACAAGGGCCCTGTGATCCACAATATATTATACTTATATTACATACAATTTTATATCATTATATACTACAATAGACGTTGTAATATTTAATCCATTATTCAAGACTCTGAGCCCTAATTTCTCTATTTAGATTTGTAAATGACTTCTATTTAAAAATCATAATCCTTCCAGTACTCATCAGCTGCTGTATGCTACAGAGGAAGTTCTTTTCTTTTTGAATTTCTTTTCTGTCTGACCACAGTGCTCTCTGCTGACACCTCTGTCCATGTCAGGAGCTGTCTAGAGCAGGAGAGGTTTGCTATGGGGATTTGCTCCTGCTCTGGACAGTTCCTGACATAGACAGAGGTGTCAGCAGAGAGTACTATGGTCAGAAAGAAAAGAACTCCAGAAAGAAAAAGAACTTCCTCTCGAGCATACAGGAGCTGATAAATACTGGAAGGATTAAGATTTTTTTTTTTTTATAAAAGTAATTTAAAAAGCAATAAAAAAAAAATAATAATTGTGATTTAAAAAATGTAACAAAATAAATAAAAAAATGTTTTCCACCGGAGTACCCCTTTAAGGTTCCTTTACAATAACTGCATGCAACTGAGCATAGATATGTACACATTCAACATCACTTTGAATAATAGCAGAGTAGTCTTTTAGATGCAAAGTCCTTCAAGCCATTTCCCATTCATAAGTCAATAGTTGGCATTTCTTTATGGATGCTGTCATGAAGTTATAGAAGAACTGTTGTGTCAGCAATATAGATTTGGGCAATATGATGTGCCCTATTATATAATATATACAAAAAAGAGATGAGTGTATTTCATATGAGAAAAATTGTGTCAGTCCTTCCTAGAGATGAACAAGCTGAGCTCAGCAAACTTGGTCTCACTCATAACTTTGGGATAACAATGGCCCGCCGAACTTTCAAATGTTGCTCACACGAGCCTGGCAATAGCAGTAATAATAGCAGAAGGGATGATGAACACATGCCGTTTTGGGGCCTGAATTAGAGATCACCGAATCGAAGCAGACGAACCCGAATTCATTACGAATTTCAGGATTTATTCAATTCGCAACAAATGCAAATATTGCCGCGATTCTATTGCGTGAATCGCTTCATTAAACTCCATTTTACAGCGTTCCAGGCTTCAGGATACCTAAAATGGCGGCTCCACATGTCATTACATGGGGCAGGGGATGCTGGGAATGCGAGGCGGGAAGCGAGGTAGGCGTGATGACCCTGAATCACATGCAGGATGCAGCTTATCAGCATTCATTGACACCTGTGATGTCACAGCCCTATATAATCGGCAGCCATTTTGCGGCTACTCATTTCATGCCATATACACTGCAGAGATAGGATGGACTGCCTGTCTGTGTGTGTTACACAGAGACGCTGAATTGATAATTCCGCAGCCTTCCACTGCCAACTGCTAGTTACATCAGCGTTGTGGACAGAGATCAGTGCAGTGCTTTGCTTGTTGTCAGTGAGAAGGATTTTTACACCAGCCATTAAGCTCCCAGTCACCTCATTTAGCATTTTATCAGAGAGGGACAGATAGCTTTTCGTTGCCTCATACATATCAACAAGCTGCCTGAACTTCATGAACCTTATCACAGGAGGCAGGAATTATTTTTCAGCGCAATTCTATGTATTTTTTCCACAAGAAATCATTTGCTGCTTATACTAGTCTGCAGACAGTATAAAAACCAGTTTATGCCATTCTTAACACTCTGTGACAGATTGCAATTTAGGGTTTAATCCCCCCTTTTTTTGTGGTGCTGCACTGTTGTGTCCTGCTGCTGTGCAAAAAAAATAATTTTCAGCGGACTGTAGTGCATTTCTCTGCTTTCAAATGTGCATACCACATGCCTACATCAAAGCAGTCTACTATTTTGTATCTGTAAATCTGTAGCAAGTCTAGATACTGGGAAAGTCCTGGCAAAAGTAATCACTGGCTGGTGTTTTCCGAAAATACGTTTTCCAAGTGGACTGTAGCACATTTTTTCTGCCCTCATACGTGCAAACCACATACACACATCTAAGTAGTGCACTTTTTTGTACCTGTTAGTCTGTAACAAGCCTACATAGAGTGAAAGGCCAGGGGAAACTAATCACTGGCTGTTGTTTCATGAAAATACGTTTTCCAAGTGTACTGTAGCGCATTGTTTTGCCCTCATATGTGCATACCACATACCTACATCTAAGTACTCTACCATATTGTACCTATTAATCTGTCAAGGGCCTACATATGGTTAAAGTCCAAGCAATAGTACTCACCGGTTGGTGTTTTATAAAACTACAGAGTTTTGAATGCATATTGTAGCGCATTTTTCTGCCCTCATCAGTGCATACAGCATACGTATATATCTGAGTAGTGTACTATTTTGTACTTGTTAATATGTCAAGGGCCTAGATACTGTGGAAGGACAGCCAATAGTACACACCTGCTGCTGTTCTAGACAAATACTGTTTTAAGTGTAGTGAAGTGTATTGTACTCCCCTCATATACGCATTAAGTATGTCAGAAAGAGTATTGCTAGGACATGCACAGAGGAGTGGCAGAGGCCTAAATTCATCAGGCACAGGCAGAGGACACAGCAGAGTAGGGGTGTGTACCAACCAGAGTCGCAGCGAGAGGTCTGAGCTCCCGGTATCAGCTAGCAGTCGTGTCGCGACCAGCAAGCCAACAGCCGTGATTGTTCGGTTCACTCGGTCATCCACTACATCTCAAGTGACATTCGACACCCCAGTCAACAGTCGGTGGTTCCTCGCACTCAACCCTCAGTTGGCATGGCCCTCATACTGCTGCTGCCACCTCCAGGCTCTGCCATTGTGCTGCTCTATGGTCTCCTCATGCTATTGTTACCACCTCCAGGCTCTGTCATTGTGACGCAATATGGTCTCCTCATGCTGATGCTGCTACCTCCAAGCTCTCTCATTCTGCTGCTCTATGGTCTCCTTATGCTAATGCTACCACCTCCAGGCTCTGTTGTTGTGCCGCCATATGGTCTCCTCATGCTGATGCTACCACCTCCAGGCACTGTCATTGTGCTGCTCTATGGTCTCCTCATGCTGATGCTGCCACCTCCAGGCTCTATAATTGTACTGCTCTATGGTCTCCTCATGCTGATGCTGCCACCTCCAGGCTCTATAATTGTACTGCTCTATGGTCTCCTCATGCTGATGCTACCACCTCCAGGCTCTCTCATTGTGCTGCCATCGATACTGCAAAACATAATTAAGGTGCTTGTCCCCAGTTTCAGAAATTCCTTGCATTAGGGTCACTTTCAGGACTCCTGATGCCACCTCCAGGCTGTGCCATTCAGCCACTATATGGTATCATCATGCTTCAGCCACCTCCAGGCTGTACCATTCAGACACTATATGGGCTCCTTATGCTTTCCCCACCTCCAGACTGTGCCATTCAGCCAATATATTGTTTTCTGATGCTGCTGGGACTGTCTTGGATACTACCTACAATTTTTTATGGTAGCACGAGCAAACATACATGCTCAATAAAGATTTCAACATTGATGTTTTAATGTTAGGGGTTGTGAAGCCCTCTTATGTACACATCCTGCTGCCTGATCTAGGCTGTGTGTTTCAGGAACTACTTGGCTTAGTGATGCTAGGCTTGGGCCTTACATTTTGGATGTTAGCACTAGGTTACATACATGCTTAATTGAGATTTCAACATTGATCTTTGAATCTTAGGGGTTATGAAACCCTCTTGTGCACTCCTGCTGCTGACGGCTCCTGTCTGTGTCATTCAGCAACTACATGGTTTAGTGATGCTGCAGGGCCAATATATTACATTACCTATAAATGTTTATGGTAGCACTAGGTACCATACATCTTCAATGGAAATTTCAAAATTCATCTTTTATTCTGAGAGATTGTGAGGCCCTATTGTCTCCTCATCTGCCGCCAACTCCAGGCTGCACCATTCAGACACTATATGGTTTCCTCATGCTTCAGCCACCTCCAGGCTGTCATTCAGCCACTATATGGTCTCCATATATTGACTGTGTATTGTAGGAAACATGTGGCTATCCTTGAGTTACTCTCCCAGCATTATTGCCATGTTGATATCAGACCAGTAATAAAAGGAATATTGCCAAGGACTAGAAGAAACAGGGAACTGTGGATACTGACCACCGGCTGTTGGAATTGACTGACTATCCCAGGTGGTAGATTTACCATTTTGAAGTTCCTCAGTTCCAGTAGGCTTTAAGTCGTTCATTCTTTGTTGTGGTTCTTCAGTTGCAGAATTAAGTTGTATCATCTTTTCCTGTTCCTCTGATGAGCTAATGTCACTGGAACACACAATACTCATATTGTCATCTAATGAAGGATCCTTTTCTTCAGAGAACGTATCTATCATTTTATTATTTTGAATGTCAGTTGGTATTCTGCCAATTTTTGTGAGCCCTGGGGTCTCCTCATGCTTCAGCCAACTCCAGGCTGTGCCATTCAGACACTATATGGTCTCTTCCTACTGAGGCCAACTCCACGCTCTGTTATTGTGCTCACATGTGACATGGGACTCCTTGTTAGATTAGGTCATTTGTACGGGGCCCGGGCCACTAAAACACAGGAGTTAAAAGTTCAATTTCAAAATCCTCAATCTCAATTTCAAAATCTTAGATTTCTATTTAAAATTCTTGTTTTTCAATGGTCTCCTCATGCTTCAGCCTCCTTCAGGCTGTACCATTCAGACACTACATGGGCTCCTTATGCTTTCCCCACCTCCAGGCTGTGTCATTCAGCCAATAGATTGTTTTCTTATGCTACTGGGATATTAACTCCAAATATGTTCTGGTACCACTAGCTAACATAAATGCTTAATTGAGATTTCAAGATTGATCTTTCAATGTAAGGGGTTATGAAACCCTCTTGGGTACTGCTGATGCCTGCTCCTGACTGCTCCTGTGTCTTTCAGGAACTACTTGGCTTACTGATGCTTCAGGGCTTGGGCCTTACCTTTTTGGACGTTTTGCACTAGCTTACATACATGCTTAATTGAGATTTCAACATTGATCTTTCAATTTTGGGGTTATGAAATCCTCTTGTGTACTGCTGGTGCATTTTCCTGACTGTATCTTTCAGGAACTACTTGGCTTACTGATGCTTCTGGGCTTGGGCCTTACATTTTTGGATGGTAGCACTACCTAACATGCATCTTCAATAGAGATTTCAACATTCACTTTTTAATTTTAGGGGTTGTGAACCCCTCTTGTGTACTCATGCTGCTTCCTGCTCCACTCTGTCAGCCCGTTGGTCCTGTGACAGTGTTCGACTCCGCCTCCTCATCCTCCACCATCTCCTCAGCCTCCACTGCCCGGACAAGTCTCAGTGGCCCTTCAGCATACCATGTGTGCAGGGTACGGCGGTGTCACGCTGTTCTTCACATGGTTTGCCTAGGCGAAAAGTGTTGGAAACAATGGCTGGTCAGGGCAGTAGAGACATGGCGCCTACATCTCATGGCCACATGAGCCCTGTGGGGGCTTGTTAAATTTGTCCCTTTGTACCCACACACCAGGGTCCGGGACACTAAAACTTGGGATTTAAAAGTTCAATTTCAAAATCATTAATTTAAATTTCAAAAACTTAAAGTTAAATAAAAAAAATCATACATTTCAATGGTCTTCTCATGCTTCAGCCAACTTCAGGCTGTGTCATTCAGGCAACATATGGTTTACTGATGCTTCTGCTGGGCCTGGGTCTGGGAATAAAAATGTTGTTATGGTAGGTAGCACTGGCTATCCAAAATCTTAATTTTAAATTTCAAAAATTCTTGTGTTTTTTCTTGGGGATTGTGAAGCCCTGGTGTGTACTCATGCTTCAGCCAACTCCAGGCTGTCTCATTCAGGCAATATATGGTTTACTGATACCGCTGCTGGGCCTGGGTCTGGGAATAAAAATGTTGTTATGGTAGGTAGCACCAGCTAACCAAAATCTTCATTCAGCCACTATATGGTCTCCTCATGCTGCCAATACCTCCACGCTGTGTCATTCAGCCACTATATGGTCTCCTCATGCTTCAGACTCATCCAAGCTGTGTCATTAAGCCATTATATGGTCTCCTCATTCTGCCAAAACCTCCACACTGTGCATTCAGCCACTATATGGTCTCCTCATACTGATGCCACCTCCAGGCTCTGTCATTGTGCCGCTCTGTGGCAGTGATTCTAAAAGAGATGCCGATAATCTGCATGTTATTCTGAATAACGGTATTATTTCACTACCAAAGCACACTCCATATGCATGTTAGAACACAGTAAAGTGTTCTATACCCCTATTGAGGCTGTCTGTAGGCCAGAAATAGCCGTTTTTAATATAGATTCGCAAATCTGGATAAATTTGGATCCAAACAATTTTTTTTGAAAAATTTGGCGAATCGGCCCAATCGAATTTTTAAAATGTTCGCTCATCTCTAGCCTGAATAAAAGGAAAAAGTACTGGGGACACTGAAATGACATCATACCTTGAGAGAAGAACTTCTGATCCCTAAAATTTCACAAATTCAGTAGAATTTCAAAGCAAGCTTAGCAAAGCATTAATCAGTGGGCTGACCTGAGACAGTGATCTCCTGTCACCTGCAGTGCTGTGCCCAGTTGGTGCACTAAAAATCCCAGCCAGCAGTAAATGAGCACATAAGAGCTATCACATTATAATAACATAAACATATTTAACATAAATACAAATTAAAAGCATAGTAAGCATGGAATATGCATTTTAGGCTGTTATGTGTATTTTCTGGTTTTAAACAGACACATACTATTTATACACTGGTTTGACATACAGTTTCTCATATAAGTGAGTACATCCCTCACATTTTTGTAAATATTTTATCTTTTCACGTGACAACACTGAAGAAACAACACCCTACTACAACATAAAGTAGTCAGCGCACCCATATAACAGTGTTTAAACTTGCTTCCCTCTCAAAATAACTGAACACAGAGCCATTAACCCCTTAAGGACCAAGCTCATTATGAGGTTAAGGACCAGAGCATTTTTTGCACATCTGACTCAGTGGCGGATCCGGGGGGGGGGGGGGGGCAACAGGGCAATTGCCCACCCCCACCCCCCGAGATTGCTGCCCCTATTATTGAGGAGCAGGAGTTGTCCCCGGCTCCACTGTCCCCTCACCTTTCACACGCTGCTCCAGCTCCTGCTGCCCCTTTAAGAGAGGGAGCTGATGGAGGCTGCAACTTAGTCCCTGCTTGTCCGACCCCTCCCCCGGCTGCTCACCGCAGAGCTGAAGAGAAGACACTGCCTGCAAGCTGTACAGCCTCTGCGGCCTGTATCCTCCATACCAGCGGAGCTCCGTCCAGTCTGACAGTCTCTGGTCTGCAGGGCGGCCATCAGAGGTGAGGAGCTCTGTAGTGAAGTCCCAGTGGCCGGGCATGCCAGTCACTACCTGTATACCAGTGACTGCTGTGCCCTCTCTGGCCTACTACATATAGTATATGCAGTATGGGCCAGTCATTGATATACAGTGATGTGTTTCTCAAACAGGGTGCCTCCAGCTGTTGCAAAACTACAACTACCAGCATGCCCAGACAGCCAACCAGAGTTGTAGTTTTGCAACAGCTGGAGGCACCCTAGTTGGGAAACACTGTGAGGCTATATACATTAGCTGTGCTGTACCACTGCCCTGGCTGCTAAAAATATGTGCATGTATATAGTAGTTAAGGCTACAATTAATGTATATAGCCCCTCAGTGTTATGTCACTATATACCAATGTCTGTGCTGTGTTCTCTGCCCTGCCTGGCCCATATTACGTATATAATATATGTAGTATGGGCTAGCAAGTTCAGAGGACACACAGCACGTATATAGGGACATAATACTGCAGGACTATATACATCAGCTTATCTGTGCTGTACCCACTGCCCTGGCAGCTATATATATATATATATATATATAGTAGCCAGGGCAGTGGGTACAGCACAGCTGATGTATATAGCCCCGCAGTGTTATGTCAGTATATGTCACTGTATGCCAATGTCTGTGCTGTGTTCTCTGCCCTGCCTGGCCCATAATAAGTATATAAGATATGTAGTATGTGTTAGCCAGTTCAGCACAGACATTCGTATATAGGGACATAATACTGTTGGGCTATATACATCAGCTTCTCTGTGCTGTACCCACTGCCCTGGCAGCTATATTTATGCACAGAAACATATACATATATATATATAGTAGCCAGGGCAGTGGGTACAGCACAGCTGATGTATATAGTCCCGCAGTATTATGTCCCTTTTCTCACTGGCCTATACCGGCCTATACATGGGGACCAAAAAAGTGTAAAAAAAAATTTTTTTTTAAAGTAATAAATGTGATTTACCCCTTGCCTAATAAAAGTTTGAATCACCCTTTGTTCCCATTTTTTTTAATGAAATAATGTAAGGAAAACCCTATACATAAACCCTAAACATATGTGGTAGCGCCACATGCACAAATGTGTGAACTGATAAAATATAATAGTTAAGTTGCACGCTGAAAGGTGAAAGCATGAAAAAATATCAATGTCCAGAAGTGCGTATTTTTGGTCACTTCAATAACTAAAAAAAATTAAATCTAAATAAAAATGGTCCTGACAAAAACTTCAGATTACAGCACAAAAAATAAGCCCTCATATAGTACTGTATGCGGAAAAATAAAAGGGTTATAGGGGTGAGAAGAGGACACTTTAAAGCATACTCATTTAATGCCCCCCTGTCATGTGCCACTCACTTATAATGCCCCCTGAGGGTGCAGGGGGCATTATAACATTACAGGGGCATTATATGTGAGGGGAACATTACAGGGGCATTATATGTGAGGGGCACAGCACAGGGGGGTATTATATGTTAGGGGGACAGGACAGAGGGCATTATTATTATGAGGGAGAACAGGGTGGGTCATAGTTATATGGGGGGCACAGGATGGGGCATTAATACTATATATGAGGGGCAGAGAGTATAAGGAATTTCTGGGGTAGTATGGTTTTCATTAGCCACAATACATCACGGTATTGTATTCAGAGGGATATTTAGAGCGTACAGTGTGTTGTTATAATATATTCAGAGGTTACAGTGTGTGGCAGTATTATATTCAGGGGGTACAGTGTGTGGCAGTATTATATTCAGGGGGTACAGTGTGTGGCAGTATTATATTCAGGGGGTACAGTGTGTGGCAGTACTATATTCAGGGGGTACAGTGTGTGGCAGTATTATATTCAGGGGTACAGTGTATGGCAGTATTATATTCAGGGGTACAGTGTGTGTCAGTATTATATTCAGAGGGTACAGTGTGTGGCAGTATTATATTTAGTGGGTACAGTGTGTGGCAGTAATATATTCAGGGGTACAGTGTGTGGCAGTATTATATTCAGGGGTACAGTGTGTGGCAGTATTATATTCAGGGGTACACTGTGTGGCAGTATTATATTCAGTGGGTACAGTGTGTCAGAATTATATTCAGAGGATACAGTGTTTGGAAGGTTTCTAATAATAATTGTTTTCATATAGAGGATCAGAATGCGCTGACAGTGAGGAGCCATCTGGGCGTCAAGTTCTGCAGTGAGAACATTTAGCTGGACCCGGTGGTATGTACCATCTGAATTAGATAAGGAAAGACTATAGAGAAAACGTCACCTGTAGTCGCTGATATCATTGTGTAGTGTCCTGACTGTCCCATCACTGGTAAGTTTTGCAGTAATGATGGGTGAAACAACAACTCCCAGCATCCCCTCACCACTACTTAGGTCATACTGGGAGTTGTAGTTTTAAATGGTAAAAACTTCTCTAGCGCTTTCCCATTCTGTGGTAATTGGTATATTTGATTATTATACTGGATACATTTAATAATATTGTAAGTTCCTTAAGCAACACCTTATTTTCTGTCCACCAACACAAAATACTCTAATAGTGCCCCTCCCGAGACTAGACTCTGGATCCGCCCCTGATCTGACTACTGTCACTTTAAGCATTAATAACTGGGATGCTTTTACTTATGAATTTGATTCAGAGAGTGTTTTTTCATGACATATTCTACAGTACTTTATCCTCTTAAGGACCCATGATGCACCGGTACGTCATGAGTCCGCACCCGTTCTATATCATAGCGGGTCGGGCCCGGCCTCTAACAACGGCCGGGACCCGTGGCACTGATTGCGGTGCCGCGCGCTATTAACCCTTTAGACGCGGTGTTCAAAGTTGCACGCCGCATCTAAAGTGAAAGTAAAACCATGCTGGTTAGCTCAGGGAGCTGTTCAGGATCGTCACAGCATCCCGAACAGCTGTAAGACACAAGGAGGGTCTCATACCTTGCCTCCTGGTGTCCGATTGCCGAATGACTGCTCAGTGCCTGAGATCCAGGCATGAGCAGTCAAGCGGCAGAATCATCGATCAGTGGTTTCTTATGAGAAACCACTGATCAATGTAAAAGATCAGTGTGTGCAGTGTTATAGGTCCCTATGGGAGCTATAACATTGCAAAAAAAAGTTAATAAAGATCATTTAACACCTTCCCTAATAAAAGTTTGAATCACCACACTTTTCCCTTAAAAAATAAACAGTGTAATTAAAAATAAACATATATGGTATCGCCGCGTGCGGAAATGTCCGAATTATAATAATATATTGTTAATTAAACTGCACAGTCAATGGCGTATGCGCAAAAAAATTCCAAAGTCCAAAATAGTGCATTTTTGGTCACTTTTTATATCATGAAAAAATGAATTAAAACCTATCAATGCAAAAATGGTACCGCTAAAAACTTCAGATCACGGCGCAAAAAATTAGCCCTCATAAAAATAACTTTTTATTTTTCCGCATATGGGGAATATGCGGAAAAATAAAAAGTTATAAGGGTCAGAAGATGACAATTTTAAATGTATAAATTTTCCTGCATGTAGTTATGATTTTTTTTTCCAGAAGTACGACAAAATCAAACCTACATAAGTAGGGTATCATTTTAATCGTATGGACCTACAGAATAAAGAGAAGGTGTCATTTTTACCGAAAAATGTACTATGTAGAAACGGAAGCCCCCAAAATTTACAAAATGGCGTTTTTTCTTCAATTTTAGTAACACAAAACCTACTTGGGGAATAAATCCCCTCAGGATAAACCCTGACTAGAAAACCCCCATAAAATGGAACTTTTAATTATGTTCATTAAAATAATTTCCAACTTAGTGTGTTGTACATTTATATGCGTCAAACATATAATAGAGCTAAAAAATAGAACCGTACAGAACTACTGGCTAGTAGACAAGATACACAGATGGAAACTGTTGATAAGATCAGATGTATAGGTACATATGACGGATATTCAGAAAAAGTTTATGAAGCCTTTGAGAGACATTGGCACGTTCTAACAATGGACCCTGAATTGAAGGACAAAGTAGGCCCAAGACCTAGCCTCACTTATCGTAGAGGGAAAAATTTACGGGACCTACTTGTGCATAGTCACCAAAAAAATGATTTAAAGAGACCTATATCATGGCTTCCCTCACAACCACAGGGATCATATCCCTGCAGACATTGCAGTAATTGCAAATACATATCAAAAACAAAATACTTTGTCAACCCCATTGATAATAGAAAATATGAGATCTGGGACTTTGTAAACTGTGGTACTAGAAACGTTATATATATTGAACAATGTCTTTGCTTAAAGTTATATGTGGGGAAAACGATTCAGGAGTTCAGAAAGAGAGTGGGGAAGCATATCAGTACGATCCGTACAGGAGCAGATACACCAGTGGCAAATCACATGCGGCGAATACATTCAGAAGATCCTTTTGCAATAAAATTCTGGGGATTAAGAAAGATAAAACTCAATGAAAGGAAAGGAGATGTGGACAAAATTCTGATGAGAGAAGAAACATGGTGGATATACAAACTAAAAAGTCGTAGTCCTAGAGGACTTAATGAAGATTTTTCTTTTTCAGCATTTTTAGATTGAGAATGGAGATTTATGATTCAATATATGTATAATTAATAAACTAAGAGCAGTGGACATATGAAATAAAATAAAAAAGTCAGTAGCGAGAAATTAATTATATAAAAAATAAATATTACATTGGTAATCGTAACATCTGTAAAAATATTCCCGACAAAAAATAGTAATAACATATTCATTTTATTGTTCATGAATATTAATGAAACACATAAAATGTTTCTTAAATTAATGAACATATGTACAACAGATGGGGTTCCTTTACCTTAAATACATGGAGGAAGGAGCTCTTCTATTGTGGGCTAAGTGATTACAACTCTGTAAAAAATAAAGTTATGGGCAATGGTATCAATAATTTTGTAACGTATGATATAACAATGGAATAAAAAATAAAAAAACAATTTCATCAGTGTATACAATATAAATAGAACAATCAATTAATATAATAAAATATATAAAAAAATGACTACAAAAATCCATCTAAGAAGAAGGAAGGTTATCAATCATGATTAGTAGCATCTAGTAAGAATATAATTAAGATACAAAGGAAATTCATAATGTATAACACACTGATAGTGATAGGTTAACAATAAAAAATAAATAAAAAATAGAAAGACGTATACAAATAATTATTACACCATATAATGAGACAAGTATCTCATATACAAATATGAGTTGAACACTTACATATAAAGAGGTTACATACTGACTAAGGAAAAATTATGAGCAGTGAAAAGAATAGGTCCGGAATGAATCTAAGTCTACAAACATGCGCAAAAAGATTTGATCTATAATCAGTCTAAGTTTAAAAACATGCGCAATGCCATGAACTAGTTTAAAATGAGACAAAGTCTAAAATCATGCGCAGAAAAAAGAATAGCTTAGGAATTAATCGAAGTCCAAAAACATGCGCAGTTAACGGATTATCTTAAAAAATAAACTAAGTCCGAACGCAATGGCTTTTTTTCAGTCATGCGCAAAGTACAATATAAAGACCGATATCTTTTCTAAGTTCACGGACCTGCGGGGAAATTTGAGTTTGCGCAGAGAGTTCATTTCAAGCCCGAAAACAAGAAGATCAATGACATGCGCTGAGGACGTAAACTGATTGGTCAGGGAGGCATCATGAAAGAGAGTGACATCAGAGAGATTACGATGCGTGATTGGCTGTGAAGAACGCCAAACAACTAGTTATGGTAATGAGTAAGTCTATAAATACCTGCTAACCCGCGAGTCTGATGTGCCTCATTTCTTTGAGAAAGCCATTCAGAATGGCGAAAACGTTTAGAAGAGAGGATTAATGTTTTAATAGCACACTGTACCAGCGACCTCTCTAGTTAGTACACTGAGTGTCCGAGCTGCAGCAGGGCACCGGGGTACATTAGATAGTAATGACAAAATAGTAATCTGCATGACAGACCTTTCATGATTCTATTGGAGAGGAATTAACTGGATACAGTGTTGATAATTTTAAACACCACTGCCATCTAGTGGCAATAAATGTACAACACACTGAGTTGGAAATTATTTTAATGAACATAATTAAAAGTTACATTTTATGGGGGTTTTCTACTCAGGGTTTATCCTGAGGGGATTTATTCCCCAAGTAGGTTTTGTGTTACTTAAATTGGCCCAGAGACCCCAAGGGGATTTATCTTGTGGCATATTTTCTTCAATTTTGTCTCACAATGATTTTGTTTTTCGTTTTGCCATCATTACAAAGTAGAATTGGTGGTGCAAAAAATAAGCCATCATATGGATTTTTAGGTGCAAAATTGAAAGAGTTATGATTTTTTAAAGGTAAGGAGGAAAAAACAAAAATGCAAAAACGGAAAAACCCCGGGTCCTTAAGGGGCTAACATAGTGGTAAATTTTTGTCAGTCAATACTTGCATCATTTCCTGGTGAAAAATCCCAAAATGTCATGAAAAATTATAAAATTTTGCTTTTTTTTTTTACTTTGAAGCTCTCTGCTTGTATGGAAAATAGACATACAAAATAAATTATATATTGATTCACATATACAATATGTCTACTTTATGTTTGCATCATAAAGTTGACATGTTTTTACTTTTTGAAGACATCAGAGGGCTTCAAAGTTCAGCAGCAATTTTCCAATTTTTCTGAAATTTTCTAAATCCGAATTTTTCAGGGACCAGTTCAGTTTGAAGTGGATTTGAGGGGCATTCATGTTAGAAATACCCCATTAATGCTCTGTGGGTGCACTACAGGGCTCAGAAGAAAAGGAGCGCCATTGGGCTTTTGGAGAAAGAAATTAGTTGGAATGGAAGTCGGGGGCCATGTGCGTTTACAAAGCCCCCGTGATACCAGAACAGTGGACCCCCTCCCCACATGTGACCCTATTTCGGTAACTACACCCCTCACGGAATGTAGCATGAGCCACACCAGAGAGGCAGCGGGATATTAAGGACGTAAACAAGTGGCTCAGAAGCTGGTGTAGGAAGGAGGGGTTTGGGTTCATGGAGAACTGGGCCGACTTCACTGTCGGTTACCGGCTCTACCATAGGGACGGGCTGTACCTCAATGGGGAGGGTGCAGCTGTGCTTGGGGAGAAGATGGCTAGAAGGGTGGAGGAGTGTTTAAACTAGGGACTGGGGGGGAGGGAACCTACAACATAGAGGGGAAAGATAGTGTAGATAGAGGAGGGGGACTTAATAATGTACCTGGGGGTGGAGCGGAGGGAGGGATAGGCAGGGAGGCACGGAGGGAGGGATAGTAATAGGGATAGGCATCATAGGAAAAAAAACATACACCATTGAAGTGCATGTTGACTAATGCCAGAAGTCTGACCAATAAAACTGACGAACTGGAGTTGAAAATTTCTGAGGAGGATTATGACATAGTTAGTATAATAGAGACTTGGTTGGACGATAGCTGTGACTGGGCGGTCAACATACAGGGTTATAGTCTATTCAGGAAGGATCGGACAAAATGGAAAGGGAGAGGAGTCTGTCTTTATGTAAAGTCCAGTCTGAAGGCCGCACTGATAGAGGATATTTGGGAGGGAAACGATAATGTGGAGTCATTATGGATAGAAATATATGGAGACAAAATAATTCTGATAGGGGTTTGCTATAAGCCACCAAACATAATGGAAGAGCCAGAAGATCAATTATTGAGGCAAATAAACAAGGCAGCAAATCAAAATGAAGAGATAATAATGGGGGACTTTAACTATCCTGATATAAACTGGGAGACTGAGACCTGTGAAACTCATAAAGGAAACAGGTTTCTGACTATAACTAAAGACAATTATCTGTCCCAAATTGTGCAGGGCCCTACCAGAGGGGATGCCCTACTAGACTTAATATTAACCAACGTACCTGACAGAGTAATTAATCTGCAAGTAAAAGGATACCTGGGAAATAGTGATCATAATATAATACATTATAACTTGTTCTTCAATAAGGGAATCTCTCGAGGGGCCACAAAAACATTGAACTTTAGGAAGGCAAAGTTCGATCAACTCGATCACTAAATGGGAGACTTTTAAAAATATCTTACATTTTCACTGTAAGATGTATATACCTTATGGGAATAAAAGGGTCAGAAATAAAAGAAAACCAACATGGATGAATAAAAATGTTAAGGGGTCAATAAGTAACAAAATAAAGCATTTAAATTACTAAAACAGGACAGCAGTGAAGAAGCGGTGAAAGACTCATTGCCAAAGAGAGTAAAACTAACCCCAAAATGTTCTTTAACTATATAAATAACAAAAAGGTCAAAAATGAAAGTGTTGGCCCCTTTAAGAAATGATGAAGAAGAAATTATAAACGGGGATCAGGAAAAAGCTTATATATTAAACAAATTCTTCTCCACTGTATTCACTGAGGAAAATGAAATGCCAGTTGAAATACAGCGAGATAAGGTAAACTCCCCTTTACATGTCACCTGTCTAACCCAGGAAGAAGTACAATGCCGCCTACAAAAAATCAAAATAGACAAATCACCAGGTCCAGATGGCATTCACCCCCGTGTTCTAAAGGAATTAAGTAATGTAATAGACAGACCCCTATTTTTAATATTCAGGGACTCTATAGTGACAGGGACTGTTTCCCAGGACTGGCGCATGGCAAATGTGGTGGCAATATTTAAGAAGGGGTCAAAAGGTGACCCTGGGAATTATAGACCTGCTAGTTTAACCTCGGTTGTATGTAAATTGTTTGAGGGTTTCCTAAGAGATGCTATTTTGGAATATCTTGATAAAAATAAATGTATGACTCCGTATCAGCATGGATTTATGAGGGATCGATCCTGTCAAACTAACCTGATCAGCTTTTATGAGGAGGTGAGCTCCAGACTGGACCAGGGGCAATCGCTGGATGTCGTATATCTGGATTTTTCCAAAGCATTTGATACGGTGCCACATAAAAGGTTGGTGCATAAAATGAGAAGTTTTGGGCTGGGGGAGAATGTGTGTAAGTGGGTAAGTTACTGGCTCAATGATAGGAAACAGAGGGTGGTTATTAATGATACTTATTCTGATTGGATGACTGTTACTAGTGGAGTTCTACAGGGGTCCGTCTTGGGTCCTGTCCTATTTAATATATTCATAAATGACCTTGCAGAGGGGTTGAATAGTAAAGTATCAATCTTTGCAGATGACTCTAAACTCTGTAAAGCGGTAAACACTATAAAGGACAGTGCACTGTTACAAATGGATCTGGATAGGTTGGAGGTTTGGGCTGGGAAGTGGCAGATGAGGTTCAACACTGATAAATGTAAAGTAATGCACATGGGGAAGAAACATCTGGGCTGGGATTATGTATTAAATGGGAGAACACTTGGGACAACTGACATGGAAAAGGACTTAGGAGTCTTAGTTAACTGTAAATTTAGCTGTAGTGACCAGTGTCGGGAAGCTGCTGCCAAGGCTAATAAAATCATGGGGTGCATCAATAGGGGCATAGATGCCCACGACAAGGAAATAATTCTACAGCTTTACAAATCACTAGTCAGACCACACATAGAATACTGTGTACAGTACTGGGCACCAGTGTACAAGAAAGATATAGTGGAGCTGGAGAGGGTTTAAAGACGGGCAACCAGAGAGTAATACGGGGAATGGGAGGACTACAGTACCCAGAAAGATTATCAGAATTAGGGTTATTTAGTTTAGAAAAAAGAAGGCTTAGGGGAGACCTAATAACTATGTATAAATAAATCAGGGGACAGTACAGAGATCTCTCCCATGATCTGTTTATACCCAGGACTGTATCAATAACAAGGGGGCATCCTCTATGTCTAGAGGAAAGAAGATTTCTACACCAGCACAGACGGAGGTTCTTAACTGTAAGAGTAGTGAGACTGTGGAATTCTCTGCCTGAGGAGGTGGTCATGGTGAACTCAGTAAAAGTGTTCAAAACGAGTCTGGATGCATTCTTGGAAAGAAATAACATAGCTGGTTACGTATACTAGATTTATAGGGACAGAACGTTGATCCAGGGATTTATTCTGACTGCCATATTTGGAGTCGGGAAGGAATTGTTACCTCTAGTATGAGGGTTTTTTGCCTTCCTCTTGATCAACTCAACTCAGTAGGGACTCATTAGGGATATAGGTTGAACTTGATGGACTCTGGTCTTTTTTCAACCTCATGAACTATGTTACTATAGTATAACACATAAGTTTAAAAATAAAAGATTTATCAATAAATAAAGTGTAAAACATTTTTTAAGTAAATGCCCCTTTTCTAATAAAGCCCTGTATTTTCACAAAAAAAGCAAACTTTTCCACAAAAAATACAATAAAACAGTAATGTTATTTATCAAAGCATAAAAACAACAAAAAAGTGCAAGAATTGCTAAGTATGGTCAAAAACATGAAATAAAAATGATGAAAAAGTAGCATATATCGCAAAAATGTTACCAATAAAAAGTGCAGCTTGTCCCACAAACAATAAGAACCCCCACACAACATGGTCTTTAAAAAAAAAAAAAAAAAAAAGGTTATGGCTGTTGGAACATGGCAACACAAATAAAGTTGTGAAAATGAAAAAGAACATAAACAGCTATATAAATGAGGTATTGCCATAATCGTACCAACCCACAGAATAAATATAACAGAATTTTTACCGCATAGTAAACCCCACGGAAAAACTAAATTTTCCAGTTTTCCACAATATTTTGGAGTTTTTCACAAAAAATTGCTGCATGCATCAACAAAAAATGTACCACTAATATAAAGAACAATATGTCACGAAAAAACTATCTCAGAATTGTTTCGCTCACTAAAAGCATTTCATAATTATAACAACTTTAAGTGACACATATACGAGATTTGAAAAATTGGGCTTGCTCATTAAGGCAAACAAATGACAGCAATCTTAAGGGTTAATGGCTGTGTGTTGTTATTTTTAGGGGGCAGCAACATTAAACACAGTTATGCTAAGTTCACACAGGTTTTTCTGGCATCTTTGTTAAACTGCCGCGGCAATTTTTGAGCCAAAGTTAGAAGTGGAACCAGTAGAAAAGAAAAGTATAAGACCTTCTTTAATATTTACAATACCTTTAAACCCCTTAAGGACACAGCTCATTTTCACCTTAAGGACGGAGCCCTTTTTTGCAATTCTGACCTCTGTCACTTTATGCATTAATAACTCTGAGATGCTTTTACTCATTATTCTGATTCCGAGATTGTTTTTCGTGACATATTCTACTTTAACATAGTGGTAAATTGTTGTCGTTACTTGCATCCTTTCTTGGTGAAAAATCCCAAAATTTCATGGAAAATTTAGAATTTTTAGAACTTTGAAAGTCTCCGCTTGTAAGGAAAATGGATATTCCAAATGAATTTGTATATTGATTCACAAATACAATATGTCTACTTAATGTTGACATCATAAAGTTGACATGTTTTTACTTTTGGAAGACATCAGAGGGCTTCAAAGTATAGCAGCAATTTTCTAAATTTTCATGAAAATTTCAAAATCAGAATTTTTCAGGGACAAATTAAGTTTGAAGTAGATTTGAGGGGCCTTTCTGTGAGAAATACCCCATAAATTACCCCATTATAGAAACTACACCCCTCAAAGTATACAAAATGACATTCAGAAAGTGTGTTAACCCTTTAGGTGTTTCACAAGAATAGCAGCAAAGTGGAGGAGAAAAATCAAAATCTGCATTTTTTTACACTAACATGTTCTTGTGGCCCCATTTTTTTCATTTTTAAAAGTGGTATTAGGTGGAAAAAAATTTGTAGCCCAATTTCTCTCGAGTATGGAAATACCTCATATGTTGACATAAAGTGCTCTTTGGGCTCACAACATGACTCAAGAGTGACAGAGCAACTATAAGATTTTTTAAAACAAATTTTGCTGTCATGGTTTATGGGGGCCATGTTGCATTTAGGAAGCCCCCATGGTTCCAGAACAGCAGAAAAAAAACCATGGCATGCTATTATTGAAACTACACCCCTCAAGGAACGTAACAAGGGGTATAGTGAGCCTTAACACCTCACAGGTGTTTGACGACTTTCGTTGAAGTTGGACGTGAAAATAGAAAATTAGATTTTAACAATAAATTGATGGTGTTACCCCAAATTTTTCATTTTCACATGGTGTAATAGGAGAAAATGAACCCCAAAATTTGAAGCCAACTTTCTCCCGATTAAGAAAATGCCCCATATGTGGATGTTAAGTGCTCTGCTGGGGCACTACAGGTCTCAGAACAGAAGCAGCGCCATTGGTCTTTTGAAGAGAGAATTTTGCTGAAATTGAAGTTGAGGTCATGTACAGTTTCAAGCCTCCCATGATGCCAGAACAGTAGAAACCCCCCCACATGTGACACCATTTTGGAAACTAGACCCCTCCAGGAACGTAACAAGGTTGCAGTGAGTACTTACACCTCACAGGTTTCTTTGAACAGTGGATTGTAAAAGTGAAAATTTTGATTTTTAATACTAAAATTATGGTGTTACTCCAAATTTTTCATTCACATGGTGTAATAGGAGAAAATGGACGACAAAATTTGAATCCCAATTTCTCCCGATTAAGAAAATGCCACATATGTGGATGTTAAAGGGGTACTCCCATGGAAAACTTTTTTTTTTCTAATCAACTGGTGCCAGAAAGTTAAACAGATTTGTAAATCACTTCTATTAAAAAAAATCTTAATCCTTCCAGTACTTTTTAGGGGCTTTATACTAAAGAGAAATCCCAAAAATAAATGCATTTCCTCTGATGTCATGACGATAGTGCTCTCTGCTGACCTCGGCTGTCCATGTTAAGAACTGTCCAGAGCAGGAGAAAATCCCCATAGCAAACATATGCTGCTCTGGACTTCCTAAAATGGACAGCAATGTTTGCTATGGGAATTTTCTACTGCTCTGGACAGTTCCTAAAATGGACAGCAGAGGTCAGCAGAGAGCAGAGGAAATGCATTTCTTTTTTGGATTTCTCTTTAGTATACAGCCCCTAAAAAGTACTGGAAGGATTCAGATTTTTTAATAGAAGTGATTTACAAATCTGTTTAACTTTCTGGCACCAGTTGATTTAAAAAAAAAAAAAAGGTTTCCACAGGAGTACCCCTTTAACCTGTTCAGGACCCAAGACGTATGCATCGGCAGATCGGAACTGCATGCCTGCTGAAATCGTTCAGCAGGCATGCCGTGCAAATGCCGAGGGGGTCCCGGGACCCCCACATGTTGGCGATCGGCGCAGATCGCAAGCGAATTCACGCCAGCGATCTGCGCCGATTCTGGTGATTTGGGTCAATTGTGACCCGATGACCCGGTAATAAATGGTGATCGGCGGTGTACGATACACCGCCAATCACCTGCCGTTGCTGGGGAGAGGTGACAATACTGTCAACTCCCCAGCAACGCTGCTATTGGCTGACGATCGTCCAGCCAAAAGAAGTGCGGCAGATGAGGGGTTAACGGCTCCTTCTCCCCGCTCTGCGCGCTTACTGAGTTCAGTAAGCGGGCAATGCGGGAAGATAAGGACCGGGATCCCCCCTCAGAGCATCGGAGACCCCCAGGAAGAAGAGGACCCCATTAGATCAGGGTGAGCTTTTTTCCAGGGACAGGTAGGCAATCAAAAGAAAGTAAATAACAGTAAAAAGTGAAAAAACAGAAAAGAAAGAAAAGTACCCCCCCCCTGACCCCCTAATAGGTCCCCAAGGGTCCGCTGTCACCTGATCCGTGTGATCCCGGGCCCTATTATGGGTTCAGGGTGCTGCGAGTGCCACCCATTTTTTTTTTTGGCCGCAGCTTTTTTCTGTAAGTTTACACCAAGCACCACACACTACACACTTCCCTGCCCCCCGCACACACACCCTCCCCACCACCCCACCCCCACCACCATAAAAAAAAGGCGATGGCCCGCCGGGCATTTTCGGCAGCGGAGGCTTACGCTTTTTTAGCCTCCGACTCTGAATCTGCCAGTGAGGACGAGGAAGATCAAACTTTTTTGTGTTCTTCATCGCCCTCCTCATCATCTAGCAGTGATGATGAGTCCCCTGTACGGCGGCGGAGACGCCGCCAGGCGAGGCCACGCACCCCCCATGAGAGTAACCCAGTGGCTGACACTAGTACGAGTGGCAATGCCGCTCGTAATAGGAGTCCGGCCCCCCAGACAAGTGCACCGGAGCCCCCTTCCGATGACCCTGTCTGCAGCCCCCCAGAGGGTTATCAGCCACGGGTCCCGGAGTTTGTTGGCGACTCCGGAATCCGGATTGACCATGCTGGCTTCACTGATCTGGACTTTTTAACGTTTTTTTTTCAGTGACAGCCTGGTCAATCACATGGTGGAGCAAACAAACTTGTATGCCCAGCAGTTCATTGCCCACCACCCCGATTCCTTTTTGGCCAGGTCCAATGAATGGCGCGCCATTGATGCAGCGGAGATGAGGACATTTTGGGGCCTCACACTGCATATGGGTCTGGACAAAAAACCAAGTGTCAGTCATTACTGGAGCGTGGATGTCCTCTATCAGACCCAGCTTTACAGTATGGCGATGACACGGAAGCGGTATGAGGCGATTCGGAAATGCCTGCATTATGCAGATAATGCGGCATGTCCGCCCCGAGGTGATCCCGCCCATGACCGGCTTTACAAAGTGAGGCCGGTCATCGATCACTTTGGGGCCAAATTTTTGGAGGCCTACGTACCACTCAGGGACCTCTCTGTAGATGAGTCTCTCATCAGTTTTAAGGGGAGACTCATCTTCCGCCAGTATATTCCCTCGAAGCGGGCGCGGTATGGCGTGAAGCTCTATAAACTTTGTGGGAGTACCTCCGGGTACACTCTCAAGTTTAGAGTGTATGAGGGACGAGATTCCCGTATTGAACCCCCAGATTGTTCCCCCACTCTGGGTGTTAGCGGGAAAATCGTTTGGGACCTTGTGCACCCATTGCTGGATAAGGGTTACCACGTGTACGTGGACAACTTTTATACCAGCATCCCTCTCTTCACATCCCTTGCCGCCAGATCCACGTCCGCTTGTGGGACTGTGCGGAGGAACCAGAGAGGCCTCCCTCTAAATTTGGTCCAGACGCCTATCCCCAAGGGTGAGTCCCGTGCCCTCACCCATGATAACCTGTTGTTGGTGAAGTATAAGGAGGGATGTCCTTATACTCACCACTATTCATAGGAACGGCAGCACCCCTGTCCCTGTGCGAGGTACTGTGGGACCGGTCCTCAAGCCCGATTGTATTCTGGACTACAATCGGTATATGGGGGGAGTTGATCTCTCAGATCAAGTCCTCAAGCCATATAACGCCATACGGAAAACACGGGCATGGTACAAAAAAGTTGCGGTCTACATCGTACAGGTTGCCATGTACAACACTTTTGTACTATCCCAGTACGCTGGCAACACAGGGACATTCCTCCAGTACCAAGAAGAAGTCCTAAGGTTCCTGATCTTTGCTGACCGGGAAAGATCAGGCCGGACTTCCCAAGGGTCTGGAGTTATAGGCGCCAGGATCGTCCCAGGCCAACACTTTCCAGGTGTGATTCCCCCCCCCCCCCCCACTGGAAAGAAGGGACGAACCCAGAAAAAATGCAGAGTGTGTTTCAGGAGGGGGATTCAGAAGGACACCACATATCAATGTGACACTTGCCCAGATAATCCGGGCCTCTGCATAGGCTGCTTCAGGGAGTATCACACTTCCATGGAGCCCTAAATTTTCCCTTTTTATGTAAATTTTCCATAATTTGACCAATGTACCAAGTCCAGAGTACATTCCAAATTTTTAACCCCATAAATCTCTAAATTGCCCCAAAAACCTAAAAAAAAAATGAATAAATAAATAGAAACCTGATAAGACCTCTGGGGGTGTTTTTTTCAGAAATGGGTCATAGGTCACTGAGTCACTATCATCAGGGACTTTATGTTGCCTCAAATGCGCAGAGCTCTCCACCTGAGCGGGTGCACATTTGAGGCAACAGGTTAAGGACGGCCACACACATCACATTCCCAGAATGATGACTAAGAGCATTGGGTTTGGGGCGGGCATATTTTTTTTTAGTTATGGCTATGCTCTGGGTCATCATTCTGGGAATATATCCTTTTTTACTGTACCCCATATTACGGGCCTCTGTACCCCACCTGTATACCCCAGTTACGGCCCGTTGTCCCCCATAGTGTTCTCCTATTTTAGGGCTCAGTGCTCCCCCATTAACGCTCCTTGAGGGTGGGTCCCACATCCTGGCTCCATATGAAGCTCAAGACCCCTGACTGCCCTCCCACTTCAGCAAGACCTGCTGTGCATCTGCCGAGCCTTTATCATCCAAAAATAAGGTATGTATTTACAAATTGTGGGGGGTATTTTCTGCTATTAACCCTTGTAAAAATGTTAATTTTTTAATTTTTTTTTTTACATATGCAAAAGTCGTGAAATCCCTGTGGGGTATTAAGGCTTACTTTCCCCCTTGTTACGTTCCTCAAGGGGTCTAGTTTCCAAAATGGTATGCCATGTGTTTTTTTTTTTTTTGCTGTCCTGGCACCATAGGGGCTTCCTAAATGCGACATGTCCCCCCCCATTTCAGCAAAGTTTGCAAATGTGACTCCTTCTCTTCTGAGCATTGTACACCCCTGCAGTACACTTCAGGTCAACTTATGGGGTACCTCCATACTCAGAAGAGATGGGGTTACAAATTGTGGGGGGTATTTTCTGCTATTAACCCTTGCAAAAATGTGAAATTTTGGGGGAAACACATTTTAGTGAACATACGCAAAAGTCGTGAAACCCCTGTGGGGTATTAAGGCTCACTTAATTCCTTGTTATGTTTCCAAAGGGGTCTAGTTTCCAAAATGGTATGCCATGTGGTTTTTTTTTGCTGTCCTGGCACCATAGGGGCTTCCTAAATGCGACATGCCCCCCAAGCAAAATTTGCTCTCAAAAAGCCAAATATGACTCCTTCTCTTCTGAGCATTGTAGTTCGCCCGTAGTGCAATTCAGGTCAACTTATGGGGTACCTCCATACTCAGAAGAGATGGAGTTACAAATTTTGAGGGGTATTTTCTGCTATTAACCCTTGCAAAAAATGTGAAATTTGGGGGGAAACACACATTTTAGTGAAAATTTTTTATTTATTTTTTTACATCTGCAAAAGTCGTGAAACCCCTGTGGGGTATTAAGGCTCACTTAATTCCTTGTTACGTTCCCCAAGGGGTCTAGTTTCCAAAATGGTTTGCCATGTGTTTTTTTTTTTTTGCTGTTCTGGCACCATAGGGGCTTCCTAAATGTAACATGCCCTCCAAAAACCATTTCAGAAAAACGTACTCTCCAAAATCCCCTTGTCCCTCCTTCTCTTCTGAGCCCTCTACTGCGCCCGCCGAACACTTTACATAGACATATGAGGTATGTGCTTACTCGAGAGAAATTGGGCTACAAATATAAGTATACATTTTCTCCTTTTACCCCTTGTAAAAATTCAAAAATTTGGTCTACAAGAACATGCGAGTGTAAAAAATGAAGATTGTGAATTTTCTCCTTCACTTTGCTGCTATTCCTGTGAAATACCTAAAGGGTTAAAATGCTGACTGAATGTCATTTTTTATACTTTGGGGGGTGCAGTTTTTATAATGGGGTCATTTTTAGGGTATTTCTAATATGAAGACCCTTCAAATCCACTTTAAACCTGAACTGGTCCCTGAAAAATAGTGAGTTTGAAAATTTTGTGAAAAATTGGAAAATTGCTGCTGAACTTTGAAGCCCTCTGGTGTCTTCCAAAAGTAAAAACACGTAAATTTTATGATGCAAACATAAAGTAGACATATTGGAAATGTGAATTAAAATTTTTTTTTTCTGCTTTCCTTACAAGCAGAGAGCTTCAAAGTTAGAAAAATGCTAAAATTTCAAATTTTTCATCAAATTTGGGGATTTTTGGATTTTTCACCAAGAAAAGATGCAAGTTACCATAACATTTTACCACTATATTAAAGTAGAATATGTCACGAAAAAACAATCTCAGAATCAGAATGTTTAATCAAAAGAATCAAAAGTTTTTAATGTTTAAAGCGACAGTGGTCAGATGTCCAAAAAATGGCCGGGTCCTAAGGTGTAAAATGGCTGGGTCCTTAAGGGGTTAAGTGCTCTACTGGCACACTACAGGTCTCAGAACAGAAGGAGCACCATTGGTCTTTTGAGGAGAGAATTTTGCTGAAATTGAAGTTGGGGTCATGTACATTTTCAAACCTCCCATGGAGACAGAACAGCAGAAACCCCCCACATGTGACACCATTTTGGAAACTAGACCCCTCCAGGAATGTAACAAGGAGTATAGTGAGTACTTACACCTCACAGGTTATTTGAACAGTGGACCGTAAAAGTGAAAATTTTGCTTTTTAATACTAAATTGCTGGTATTAACAAAACATTTTTTAGTTTCACAAGTAGTAAGACAAAAAAATCTCCACAAAATTTGTAGCCCAATTTCTCCAGAATAAGAATATACCCCATTTATGGCTGTAAAGCACTATGCGGTTGCAAAACAGGGCTTAGGAGTGAAACAGTACCGATGAGATTTGAGGCCTAAAGTGGTGCTTTGCACTGCAATGGTTGAGGTTCTGACGTAAAAGCTAAAAAAAAATAAAAAAAAAATAAAAAAACCCCGGCAAGTGACCACAAGGGGTACAATGAGTACTTATACCTCACAGGTTTTTTGAACAGTGGGCTGTAAAATGAAAAACTTTATTTTTTTACACTAAAATGCTGGGGTTACCCAATTTTCTACATTTTCACAAGGAGTAATTGGAGTAATTGGGTTACAAATTTTGGAGGCCTTTTTCTCCTGACTATGGAAACACATCCACATATGGGGTAACGTGTTGGGCGACCGCACAACAAGGCTCAGAAGTCATAGAGGTCTGTTTGCATTTGAGGCCTATGGCATATCAGTAGCTGACTGTTACATACGTTCAGAGGAAAATACAAAAATGAAACACCCACATGTGACACCATTACAGAAAGTACCCACCTTGAGGAATGGATATAGGGGTAAAGAGGACATTTTACATGCACAGGTGGTTCCTAAATTTATTTTCCAGGAATGGATGAAGGGTAGCTTTTGAAAATTGCAATTTTCAACCTATACTCTGCTTCATCTTTCTAAGAACAACTAACATGTGACTCCGAATTGTCGCCTGGAAATACAACAGAGCTCATGAGGAAGAACTCGCATTCGCATTTGAGGCCGATGTTTCTTATGGACCTAACAGTTACTTACATTCAGAGGAAAATACAAGAAAGGAACAACCACATGTGAGCCTATTACAAACAGTACACCCCCTAGGGAAGGTGTATAGGGGTGAAGTGGAGATTTGGAACAGATGGTTGTTCCCTAAATTTATTTTCTAGGAATGTATGAAGTGAACTATGGGGGGAGATGAAAATTGCAATTTTAATACTGATATGTCAATTCCCAGAGTATAGCCGAAAGTAAAAATGATGCCCGCCCCAAACCCTATGCTCTGAGTCATCATTCTGGGAATGTGATATGTGTGGCCGTCCCTAACCAGGTGGGGAGAGAGCGCTGCGCATTTGAGGCAGCTGCAAACCCCCAATGCTGTTGACTCTGTGTCCCATGACCCAATTTTTTTTTTTTTTGGAGGGGGGGGGGAAGTTATCAGGGGTATTGGGAAAGAGGTTTGGGGATTTTTTTGGGGTGGTTTTTGGTTTTTAAAGTTTGGAAGAAAATGTACTCTGGACTGGTACATTGGAGTCAAAGGTTTCTCTTAGTTCTATTCTTGTCCCTTTGCCTACAGATGTTCCATTTTTGTATACTTTGTATTTCCCCTCTCCATTCTTTCACGCAAATATTGTACAATATTACCAATTGGGCATAAAACAATGCCCTACTCAACAGATATTTTGACTACCCCATGTACAACAGATCCCCTAGGACTATGCTCGAAATTGTTCATGGTATCATTTTTTTACCCTCCATACTAAAAACTTCTCCCAAAAGTCTTTAATCTTCTTGCACTGCCATATTATATTCAAAAAAATCCCCTAACTTACATTTATTACATTCTGCTGTTTCTCTCACCCTACCTTCATACAGTGCTAAGGAATAATAACAGGCCAGATACACTATTGGAAATTGTGTTTATTTGTGTTTATTTTAGCTTGATACGGAACTCGTAATATACCTATCTCCACCATAGAGGGTTCCTGACCACAGCCGATGAGGGTTAACAGACACCCTTTTGGTATCCGAGACAACGTCACACCATAAACCGCCCTAATAAGATGTATCACATCACACCAATAAGCATCTAAGAGAGGGCAGTCCCATAGCATATTCACCAGATGGGCTTCCAACCTACCACACTGAGGACAGGCAGAGTCAGATTTACCCCAATCTTACGTAGGAACACCAGAGTCTTATATACCCTGTGTAGGAGAAATAACTGAGACAACCTATGAGACTCCAACAATGATAGAAATGGAATAAGCGCTAACACAGTAGACCATTCCTCATAAGTTAAATCACCAAGATCCCTCTCCCACTAACTATGCACAGTCAAAGGGAACTTCTCCTGATGAGTCTAGGACCACATTGGAGTGAATGGCCCGTGATTGGGACCTACATTGTGTCTCGTACACATGACACAACTGAAAATATCGATAAAATGAGGAGTGCGGCAAGCTAAACTCCTCCTGTAGTTCTCCAAAAGACCTGGCTACACCCTGAACAGCCAGTTGTTCCAAACTACAGAGTTCTCTTCTCTCCCAAAAGCCAGCATCTACAAAAGAGTAAAAATCAGGCAAGCCAGAGTAATGCCACAATGGTGTGAATTTAGTGCAACCTGTAATACCCAACAGTTTACGCGTTTGACCCCAAAGCTTGCAAAAGGGCAGGGTAGTGGGAGAGGAGTCAGTCTAGTAAAGGCACCAATCTCCAGCATGTGCAGCAGCACAGGCCCCACGTGCTTAGCCATAAACAACCGACCCATAGGGCCTAACGTGTGAGCATTCGCCCAACCCCGAAGTTGATGCAATTGTAATGCAAGGTAGTACAACCAAGGGTTTGGAAGGGCTAGTCTCCATGAAGACTTCCCCCTTTGCAGTGTTTCCAATTTAATCCTGGCTGACCCCCGCAGCCCCCCCCCCCCCAGACCAATTGCCTAAAAAGGCGTTGAATTCGCTGAAAGTGGAAAATCGCAGTCCAAACTGGGGAATTGTCAGGATCCGGACTGGCATGCAGCGAGGACACTGGAGGTGGATCCTCTGTGTCAGTGAGGTGATGGCGTTGGCCGTACCAGGGGAACGGAATCTAAGGGGTACTGGTTTTCACCAGAGCCCGCCGCAAAGCGGGATGGACTTGCAGTGGCAGGTAACCCCCAGGTCGTTCCACCCGATAGCGACTCAATCCCACTGACAGGCGCGGTACACAGGGACAAGGCAAGAGCAAGGTCGGACAAAGCAGAAGGTCAGGGCAGGCAGCAAGAGTCGTAGTCAGGGGCAACAGCAGAAGGTCTGGGTACACAGGCTTGGCAACACACTAAAACGCTTTCTCAGAGCACTGAGGCAACAAGATCCGGCAGGGACAGGAAGGGGAAGTGGGTTTTTATAACAATGGAAGTGCTTGACACTGATTGGGCCAGGCACCGATTAGTGGTGCACTGGCCCTTTAAATCTCAGAGAGCCGGCGCGCGCGCCCTAGAGAGCGGGACCGCGCGCCAGGACGCGGTTCGCATCCCCGCCGGCAGAGACAGTGCAGCGCTCTGACCGTGCAGCGCTCTGACAGTGCAGCGCTCAGCGGATCTGACCGGGGCGCTGCAGAGAGGAGAACGCCGCAAGCACTCCGGGGAGGAGCAGGGACCCGGAGCGCTCGGCGTAACAGTACCCCCCCTTTGGTCTCCCCCTCTTTTTGGAGCCCAGGAACCTATGGATGAGCTCCTTGTCGAGGATATTGTCCTCGGGCTCCCAAGACCTCTCTTCGGGGCCACAATTCTCCCAGTCAACAAGAATTTTTTTTTTTACCTCTGACAAACTTGGAGGCGAGGATTTCTTTTACCGCGAAGACATCAGAGGAGCCAGAGACAGGAGCAGGAACGGTGACCTTGGGGGGGAAAAGCAGTTAAGAACAAGAGGTCTGAGAAGGGAAACATGAAAGGAGTTAGGAATACGAAGAGAAGGAGGTAGATGAAGCTTGTAGGAGACAGAGTTGATTTGACTTTTGACTTTAAATGGTCCAAGGTAACGTGGACCCAGCTTGTAGCTAGGAACACGAAACCGGATATATTTGGCAGAGAGCCACACTTTGTCACCAGGAGCGAAGACAGGAGGAGTTCTTCTCTTTTTATCTGCATGTCTCGGCAAGAACTCCAGAAGAAATGGGTAGGGGGGGGCAGAGGGTGACGGCCGTACACCACAAAGAATGGGGATTTGGCAGAGGATTCAGAATTTTTTTAAATTGTACGAGAATTCAGCCCAGGGCAGAAGGTCGACCCAATCATCTTGACGGGAGGAGACAAAATGTCGCAAGTAGTCACCAAGAATCTGGTTTACTCTCTCTACTTGTCCATTGGATTGGGGTGATAGGAGGATGAGAAATTTTATTTGATTTAAATTTTATTTAATCCTAAATAATCCTAAATATTTTTTTAGATATATAAATACAAAAAAACCAAGGTCAGAGCATGTAGGAACCCTTAATAATGATAATGGGGAGGTTGTCACGGGCGATCAAGTGAAGGCGGAGCTACTGAATGGGTTCTTTAGTTCTGTATACACTATGGAAAAAGGAGCTGACATTGGCCAGGTCAGTGCTGGTAACACATCATGTAATGTACTGAACTGGCTTAATGTAGAGATGGTACAAGGTAAGTTAAGTAAAGTAAATGTAAGCAAATCTCCAGGGCCGGATGGTCTACACCCAAGAGTTCTTAGAGAGGTAAGTTCAGTAATATCTGTACCCTTGTTCATGATATTTAGAGATTCTCTGGTGTCTGGTATTGTGCCAAGGGACTGGCGCAAGGCGAATGTGGTACCAATCTTCAAGAAGGGCTCTAGGTCTTCGCCAGGCAATTATAGACCGGTAAGTCTAACGTGCATTGTGGGTAAATTGTTTGAAGGACTTACATACAGGAATACATAGGGGATAATAGTATTATAAGTGATAGCCAGCATAGGTTTACTAAGGATAGAAGTTGTCAAACCAATCTAATTTGCTTTTATGAAGAGGTGAGTAGAAGCCTTGACAGATGAATGGCTGTGGATATAGTGTTTCTGGATTTTGCCAAAGCGCTTGATACTGTCCCTCACAGACGTCTGACAGGTAAGTTAAGGTCTTTGGGCTTGGAAACTTTAGTTTGTAACTGGATTGAACACTGGCTCATGGATCGTACCCAGAGAGTGGTGGTCAATGATTCGTACTCTGATTGGTCTCCGGTAATTAGTGGTGTACCCCAAGGTTCAGTACTGGGCCCGCTGTTGTTTAATTTATTTATCAATGATATAGAGGATGGTATTAACAGCTCTGTTTCTATCTTTGCAGATGACACCAAGCTTTGTAGCACGGTACAGTCTATAGAGGATGTGCATAAGTTACAAGATGACTTGGATAGACTAAGTATCTGGGCATCCACTTGGCAAATGAGGTTCAATGTGGATAAATGTAAAGTTATGCATCTGGGTACTAAGAACATGCATGCATTGTATGTCTTAGGGGGGATTAAACTGTCAGAGTCACTGGTAGAGAAGGATCTGGGTGTACTTGTAGATCACAGACTACAGAATAGCATGCAATGTCAGGCTGCTGCTTCCAAAGCCGGCAGGATATTGTCATATATAAAAAGAGGCATGGACTCAAGGGACAGGGACATAATACTCCCCCTTTATAAAGCATTGGTACGTCCTCACCTGGATTGTGCTGTTCAGTTTTGGTCGCCTGTTCATAAAAGGGACACTGCGGAGTTGGAAAGGGTGCAGAGATGCGCGACTAAACTAATATGGGGCATGGAACATCTTAGCTATGAGGAGCGATTAAAGGAGTTACAATTGTTTAGTCTTGAGAAGAGACGTTTAAGGGGGCATATGACAAACGTATGTAAGTATATAAATGGCCCATACAAAAAATATGGAGAAAAACTGTTCCAGGTTAAACCCCCCCCCCAATGGACGAGGAGGCACTCCCTCCGTCTGGAGAAGAAAAGGTTTAGTCTAAAGGGGCGACACGCCTTCTTTACCGTGAGGACTGTGAATTTATGGAACGGTCTACCTCAGGAACTGGTCACAGCAGGAACAATTAACAGCTTTAAAACAGGGTTAGATACATTCCTGGAACAAAATAACATTAATGCTTATGCAGAATTATAAAATTACATCCCTTCCCCTTACACCCTTCACTTCAATTCCCTGGTTGGACTTGATGGACGTATGTCTTTTTTCAACCATACTAACTATGTAACTATGTAAGTATGTGATGGATACGTGGAAACTTGTGCTAACTAATAGTATGACACTCGATAATCAGTGCCCCTCCCACAATATTGTGTAATATTAAATAATGTAAATATATATTAACAAGCCAGCATATAAAAATATTATTTAACCCCTTAAGGACCGAGCCCTTTTTCACCTTAAGGACCAGAGCATTTTTTAAACATCTGACCACTGTCACTTTAAACATTAATAACTCTGGGATGCTTTTACTTATCATTCTGATTCCGAGATTGTTTTTTCATGACATATTCTACTTTAACATAGTGGTAAAATTTTGTGGTAACTTGCATCCTTTCTTGGTTAAAAATCCCAAAATTTGATGAAAAAATTTAAAATTTAGCATTTTTCTAATTTTGAAGCTCTCTGCTTGTAAGGAAAATTAATATTCAAATTAAATGTATTTTTGGTTCACAAATACAATATGTCTACTTTTATGTTTGCATCATAAAATGTATGTGTTTTTACTTTTGGAAGACACCAGAGGGCTTCAAAGTTCAGCAGCAATTTTCCAATTTTTCACAAAATTTTCAAATTCGATATTTTTCAGGGACCAGTTCAGTTTTGAAGTGGATTTGAAGGGTCTTCATATTAGAAATACCCCATAAATGACCCCATTATAAAAACTACACCCCCCAAAGTATTCAAAATGACATTCAGTCAGTGTTTTAACCCTTTAAATGTTTCACAGGAATAGCAGCAAAGTGAAGGAAATTCCAAATCTTCATTTTTTACACTCACATGTTCTTGTAGACCCAATTTTTTTATTTTTGCAAGGGGTAAAAGGAGAAAATGTTTACTTGTATTCGTAACCCAATTTCTCTCGAGTAAGCACATACCTCATATGTCTATGTAAAGTGTTCGGCGGGCGCAGTAGAGGGCTCAGAAGGGAAGAAGCGACAAGGGGATTTTGGAGAGAACATTTTTCTGAAATGGTTTTTGGGGGGCATGTCCCCTTTAGGAAGCCCCTAGGGTGCCAAAACAGCAAAAAAAAAAAAAAAAAAACACAGCATACCATTTTGGAAACTAGACCCCTTGAGGAACGTAACAAGGAATTAAGTGAGCCTTAATACCCCACAGGTGTTTCATGACTTTTGCAAATGTAAAAACACATTTTTTTTTACCTAAAATGCTTGTTTTCCCAAAAATGTTACATTTTTAGAAAGGTAATAGCAGAAAATACCCCCCAAAATTTGAAGCCCAACTCCTCCCGATTCAGAAAACACCCCATATGGGGGTGAAAAGTGCTCTGCTGGCGCACTACAGGTCTCAGAACAGAAGGAGTCACATTTGGCTTTTTTTAAGGAAATTTTGCTCTGGGGGCATGCCGCATTTAGGAAGCCCCTATGGTGCCAGGACAGCAAAAAAAAAACACATGGCATACCATTTTGGAAACTAGACCCCTTGGGGAACGTAACAAGGGGTAAAGTGAACCTTAATACCCCACAGGGGTTTCACAACTTTAGCATATGTAAAAAAATAAAAAAAAATTTTTACCTAAAATGCTTGTTTTCCCAAAAATGTTACATTTTTAAAAAGGGTAATAGCAGAAAATACCCCCCAAAATTTGTAACACAATTTCTCCCGAATACGGCGATACCCCATATGTGACCCTTAACTGTTACCTTGAAATACGATAGGGCTCCAAAGTGAGAGCGCCATGCGCATTTGAGGCCTAAATTAGGGATTTGCATAGGATTTGCATTGATTCCCAAACAGGGTGCCTCCAGCTGTTGTAAAACTCCCAGCATGCCTGGACAGTCAGTGGCTATCTGGCAATACTGGGAGTAGTTGTTTTGCAACAGCTGGAGGCTCCGTTTTGGAAACAGTGACGTACCAGACGTTTTTCATTTTTATTGGGGAGGGGGGCTGTGTAGGGGTATGTGTGTATGTAGTGTTTTTTACTTTTTATTTTATTTTGTCGTAGTGTAGTGTTTTTAGGGTACAGTCACACTGGCTGGGGTTCACAGTAGTTTCTCGCTGGCAGTTTGAGCTGCGGCAGAAAATTTGCCGCAGCTCAAACTTGCAGCTGGATACTTACTGTAAACCTCCGCCCATGTGAGTATACCCTGTACGTTCACATTGGGGGGGGAAGGAAATACCTCCAGCTGTTGCAAAACTAAAACTCCCAGCATGTACGGTCTATCAGTGCATGCTGGGAGTTATAGTTTTGCAACAGCTGGAGGCACACTGGTTGTGAAACACAGAGTTTTGTAACAAACTCAGTGTTTTGCAACCAGTGTGCCTTCAGCTGTTGCAAAAGCTACAACCCCCATCATGTACGGACAGCGGAAGGGCATGCTGGGACTTGTAGTTATGCAACAGCTGGAGGCATACTACTTTGGCTGGGGATTGTATTTATGCAACAGCTGGAGACACACTGGTTTGCTACTTAACTCAGTGTTTCACAACCAGTGTGCCTCACGCTGTTGCAAAACTACAACTCTCAGCAGTCACCGACAGCCAACGGGCATGCTGGGAGTTGTAGTTATGCAACCAGCAGATGCACCACTACAACTCCAAGCATGCAATTTAGCTGATTGTGCAAGCTGGGAGTTGTAGTTATACAACAGCTGAAGGTACACTTTTCCATAGAAAAAATGTGCCTCCAGCTGTTGCAAAACTATAAGTCCCAGCATGCCCATAAGGGAATGCTGGGAGTTGTGGTGGTCTGCCTCCTGCTGTTGCATAACTACAGCTCCCAGCATGCCCTTTTTGCATGCTGGGAGCTGTTGCTAAGCAACAGCAGGAGGCTGTCACTCACCTCCAACTGCAGATCCACGCCGCCTCCGCCATCGCTCCTGGGGCCCTGATCCCAACAGGGACGCTGGGGATCGGGTTCCCCTGCTCCCGGGGTCTTCTTCCCGCACCCGCTCACGTCCTCCGGAAGAGGGGCAGAGCGGGTTGCGGGAGTGACACCCGCAGCAGGCGCCCTGATTGGTCGGCCGGGAAACCGGCCGACGAACCAGGGCGATCGTGAGGTGGCACCAGTGCCACCTCACCCCTGCTGGCTATGGCTGTTCGGGGCCGTCAGAGATGGCCCCGATCAGCCAGTAATTCCGGGTCACCGGGTCACTGGAGACCCGATTGACCCGGAATCTGCCGCAGATCGCTGGACTGAATTGTCCAGCGATCTGCGGCCATCGCCGACATGGGGGGACATAATGACCCCCCTGGGCGATATGCCGGGATGCCTGCTGAACGATTTCAGCAGGCATCCGGCACCGGCTCCGCTCCAGCTAGCGGCTGGGGCCGGAAATGTGCAGGGCGTATCCATACGCCCTGTGTCCTTAAGGACTTGGAAACAGGGGCGCATGGATACGCCCTGTGTCCTTAAGGGGTTAATATATTAAAATGATAGTTGATGCCTCCAAATATTCACCACCGCAGGGCTTTTGCGGTTATTGGCGAATATCAGAGCTATTAATAAAAATGTTAACAATTGTTCACAACAATATGAGGATTAGTGTTGCTCACGAATATTCGCAATTCGAATATTATTCGCGAATATAGCGCTATATATTCGTAATTACGAATATTGGTTTTTTTTTTGTTTTTTTTTTCACAGTACACATCACAGTGATCACCCCTCTCTGCTTCCAGCTTGTGTGGTGTAAAGAAGGCTGTAATACTACTGTGTGAAACTGGCGTGCTAATTTTCGCATATGCAAATTTTCACGTATGCTAATTTTGTATATGCTAATATTCACATATGTTAATTTTCGCATATGCGAAAATAAAACGAGAATATAACGAATATGCGAATATTCGCGAATATATGGCGAATATTCGTCCATATATTCACGAATTTTCGCGAATTCGAATATGGCCTATGCCGCTCAACACTAATGAGGATATATAATAATGGTTCACTTTTAAATAGATGTAAATATAATATTGAAGTTCTATAAATGCCACCAAAAAGTCCTGTAGAATAATAGACCCGTTCAGGAATAAAAGTCCTGCTGGGAGGGAAAATCCTGTTGGGATAAAAAGAATGTCTCCACTCCTAAACGCTGTAAATGGAAATAGAAATATAAGTTCCAAATTCCCAAATAGTCTGTGACTACTATATCACTCTGTGGGACGTATCACACTGTTTTTCTATTAGAATACAAAGTTTTTGTTTGGCACCGTGTGCCACTCACCGCCCTCGACCGATGTTTGCTGGGGTTTTCGATGTTGCGCTCCGGGAAGGTGACTCCTTTGACCGGGAGCGGCGACACCCGTGTGTCGGGGTCAAGCCACTTCTCCGTTAGGCAGATGGTATCGCCTTCGGCTCATGTGTTTGCCGGCGCTGCTCTCTCCACACGTGTGCCGGCACCATCCGCTGGCATGTGACGTGTAACGGTCAGCTGGTTGCAGATCAGCTGACCTAAGAGGCAGTGTCCCGGTCTGGTTGTTAGGAGTCCCGATGAATCCCGGAGTTTAGAACACCCAGGTGTCGGACGGAAGGTAGGAAAATTCTGAGATGAATAGCAAGGTCTGCTGGAGTGTGTTTAAGTCCTTCAGGGATGCAATGGATGTAATACTGATAGGGAGAACACTCTTTCCCATATGTAGAGTAGTCCAATAAATGTTCAAGTCCAAATTGAAGCAATTGGTAAAAGACGTAAGTGAACCGCACATCCCTGTGAACACGTAGTAATATTAGACTAAAATTGAGTGTCATACTATTAGTTAGCACAAGTTTCCACGTATCCATCACATACTTCTCTCGAGTAATGAGTTACTGAGGAGGGAGTTGTTGTTTTGCAACAGCTGGAGGCTCCGTTTTGGAAACACTGCCGTACGATATGTTTTTCATTTTTATTAGGGGCGGACAGTTTAAGGGGTGTATATGTAGTGTTTTACCCTTTATGTTGTGTTAGTGTAGTGTAGTGTTTTTAGGGTACCTTCGCACTTGCGGGTTACGGTGAGCTTCCCGCTAGGAGCTTGCGCTGCAGTGAAAAATTTGCCATAGCTCAAACTTGAAGCAGGAAACTCACTGTAAACTCACCAGGGTGAATGTACATTCACATGGGGGGGGGGGGGGGGGGGGCGGCAAACCTCCAGTTGTTTCAAAACTACAACTCCCAGCATGTACTGACAGCTGACAGACCGTGTATGCTGAAAGTTGTACTTTTGCAACAGCTGGAGGCACACTGGTTGGAAAACCTTCAGTTAAGTTCTGTTACCTAACTCAGTATTTTCCAACAAGTGTGCCTCTAGCTGTTGCAAAACTACAACTCCCAGCATGTACTGATTGCCAAAGGGCATGCTGGGAGGTGTAGTTATGCAACAGCTGGATGTATGCAACTACAACTCCTAGCATGTTGGCTGTTTGGGCATGCTGGGATTTGCAGTTTTGCAACATCTGGAGGGCTATAGTCTTGGACAACCCCAATCCCCCTTATTTTACGGTCCCCGGTAGACCCGCATGACCCGGAATTGCGCAAATTGTGAATTCACACCGGCGATTTGCGGCGATCGGGTTTGATGACTACCCCTGGGCATTTGCCCGGGGTGCCTGCTGATCAATATCAGTAGTTACCCCGGTCCGGTCCCCGTCCAAGACGTGGTGGGGACCGAAATTCCCATGGACGTACTTGTTCGTCATGCGTTCTTAACTACCAGGGTCCCATGACGTACCGGTACGACATGGGTCCTTAACAGGTTAAGGGGGTAATTTGTGAAATCTTCTGGGTACGAATAAACCCTATCTGCAAGGGTTCCACCTCATGCACAAGTTGGTTATTACAGTCAGGAAAAGAATCAAGCAAAAGAGGAAGATTAGAGGAAGATGAACACTCCCGTTTGCACTCACATAGACGTCTATCTAAATGGACAGCTAACGTCATGGCTTGGTTAAGGGTGTCAGAAGAGGGGTTAGTCCCCAGCATGTCGTTTAAGGTGTCGGATAATCCCAGTCTAAACTGACAAACCAAAGCTGGGATGTTCCACTGAGAAGCCCCACACCACTTTCTAAAGTCTGCACAATACTCCTCAACGGGTCTTTGACCCTGCTTTAATGTACACAGCTGAGATTCAGCATATGCAGCACGGTCTGGTTCTGCGTACAAGAGCCCCAATCCGGCAAATAGTGAATCCACGGAGCTCAGCTCAGGGGCATTTGGACCAAGGGAAAATACCCATTCCTCGGGACCCCTTTGCAAAAGAGACATAATAATTCTTACTCTCTGGGCCTCAGTGGCAGAAGATTAAGGTCTCAGAGGAAAGTATAACTTACAACTTTCACAGAAGGTCTTCCAACTCCTAGATTCTATCTAACAAACTCTGGATTAACTGCTCTGATCTTGCAATCTCTGAGTCAAGCTCTGAACTGATGCTGACTGAGACAGACAAGGCAAATGCAGGTGTGTGGGGCGGCCTGCAAAAATGTCACGTATGGGCAGAGAAGAGTGAAACCCTGAACTCACCCACTCTCACTTGCCCTGCCTACTTGCATACCCGCCCTCAACGACGGGTCCACAACCACGGTGACAGTCCATGTCTGAATAAGTGCAGGGAGTAAAACGTCAGCAAAATAAACTTACAATACAGACGAAGGCTGTAAGGATACACACACACTAACAGAAATAATAACTAAACATACACACACAATATGTCATAGTCCACAAGCCAAGTCAGTACCAAAAGATAACAGAAAAGCCAAATCGCAGAAACAGGAGAGGAGTCCGAGAGTGGAGCCAATGGGTCAAATATGCCAGAAATACAAGATACAGTACAAACGCTAGCTAGGAGCATGAGCTGTTTCGCAGTAAGGGCATGGATGACAACTTAGGGTTTAAAAGCATACCCATCAGATGCAACAATTTTTTAAATTTTTTTTATATATCACTCCTGATCCTGGCCATGAACATCTAATTTTTATATGTCATGCACCTTTAGTTTTTTATTACACTTTTAATTTAGCTCAATAGTCTGAATTCCTCTCAAAGGGAGGGGGTGTGGCTTCACTGTGCAGGTCTCCGCCCCCTCCCTCAGTATGCTGTCTGCTCACATCTCCACTAGCATTAGCAAAACTACAACTCCCAGCTTGTCCTCACTGACAGTAGCAGGACACAAGCTGACTGTGGGGGGATTTTTCCTCCAGTTGTGAGCCCTGCGCTCACAGCTGTCAATCAAGGAAGTGGGTCCATGACATAGGTGATGATGCATGGACACAGCAGGACTAATATGTGTCCAAGCAGACAGGGGGGTGCAGTTGTTTGCCTGTCTTTTTCAGTATGAAATACTGAAACATTTCTAATGAAAGCAATTGCAAAACCTATTGGTTTTGCATGCTTTAAAACATATCAAAAGTTTTTGTATCTGACAGTGCCCCTTTAAATAGGGAGTTAAGCAGGTGAAACGCTAACGAGGTCAGCTGACCATCCAGAGAACAGGGAGGTTTCACAGTAACCAGAACAACAAAAGACCTCAGTGCAGATTAACAGGTTCTCACACATGCTTCACAGTTGGGATGGTGTTCTTGGGGTTGTGCTTATCCTTCTTCCTCCAAACACGGCGATTTTTGTTTCATTAAACCACATGACCTTCTCCCATTCCTCCTCTGGATCATCCAGATGGTCATTGGCAAACCTTAGATGGGCCTGGATATGTGCTTGCTTGAGCAGGGAAACCTTGTGTGCACTGCAGGATTTTAATCAATGAGGTGTAGTGTGTTACTAATGGTTTTCTTGAAGACTGTGGACCCAGCTCTCTTCAGGTCATTGACCAGGTCCTTACGTGTAGTTTTGGGCTGATTCCTCACCTTCCTTATGATCATTGAGGCCCCACGAGGTGTGATCTTGCATGGAGCCCCAGACCAAGGGAGATTGACCATCATCTTGAACTTCTTCCATTTTCCAATAATTGCGGAAACAGTTGATGCCTCTTCACCAACATGCTTTCCTATTGTCCTGTAGCCCATCCCAGCCTAGAGCAGGTCTACAATTTTTTCCCTGATGTCCTTACACAGCTCTCTGGTCTTGCCCATTGTGGAGAGGTTGGAATCTGTTTGAGTGTGTGGACAGTTATCTTCTACACAGGTAATGAGTTCAAACAGATGTAGTTAATACAGGTAATGTGTGGAGAACAGTAGGGCTTCTTAAAGAAAAAATAACAGGTCTGTGAGAGACAGAATTCTTACTGGTTGGTAGGTGATCAAATACTTATCTCATGCAATAAAATGCAAATTAACTTTTTAAAAACCATACAATGTGATTTTGGGGATTTTTATTTTAGATTCTGTCTCTCAGTTGAAGAGTGCCCATGATAAAAATGACAGATCTCTACATGCTATAAGTAGGAAAACCTGCAAAACCGGCAGTGTATAAAATACTTGTTCTTCCCACTGTATGTGCAAACAGATTAGGTAGGGTTATAGATCAACTGGTCAGTTCAGATGCGGAAAGAAGGTGCCCCATCTGTCCTGTCTGTAAATGCCCCTAAGACATTCAACAAGGTAGGGTGGTAATACCCTTGGTTAACACTAAATAAATTTGAATTGGAAAGTTATATTAAGCTTCTATATGACCAACCAGAAGGTACCCCATCTAATTTTTTCAATCTTAGCAGAGGCACCAGACAGGGATGTCCCTTATCTGCATTGTTATTATTTGCTTTATATATAGAACCTAAATCAGTCTGGGATCAGGAGCAGGTAGATTTAGATATTTTTGGGGTGGAAAAAAGTAGAAATAAGACACTGCTTCATGTAGATGACATCCTCCTATTATTTTGGACCCCTGAAAAAATTATAATGATCTATTTAGAAATTTTTTCTAGAATCTCTGGGTAAGAGATTAATTGGGGTTATCAATAGATGAATAAATCAATACTCCTATAGGTAGTATTAAGAGCCTTAAAAAAGCTTAACATTTTGTTTTCCTGGGTGTTAAAATATCAGCGTATCCTAGAAAAACTCAGAAAAAGAATATGGGACCCTTCATGCTTAAAGGGGTACTCCGCCCCTAGACTTATTATCCCCTATCCAAAAGATAGGGGATAAGATGTCAGATCGCCGGGGTCCCGCTGCTGGGGTTGCGGCACCCCGCTATCTCGGTTGCGGCACCCCGCTATCATTACTGCACAGAGCAGACTCACTCCGTGTGTAATGACGGGCAATACAGGGGCCGGAGCATCATTACGTAACGGCCCGCCCCTCAATACAAGTCTATGGGAGGGGGCATGGTGGCCATCACCCCCTCCCATAGACTTGCATTAAGGGGACGGGTCGTGAGATCACGAGGGGCGGAGCCGTGACATCACGATGCTCCGGCCCCTGTATCGCTGGTCATTACGCACGGAGCGAGTCTACTCTGTGCAGTAATGATAGCGGGGGTGCCACAGCCGAGATCCCGGGGGGTCCCCATTAGCGGAACCCTGGCGATCTGACATCTTATCCCCTATCCTTTGGATAGGGGATAAGATGTCTAGGGGCGGAGTACCTCTTTAACTTAAAACGCAGGATTCCATTATAGACTAAATTACCAATATCTATGGCAGACAGAATCTACCATAATTAAAATGGTGGTACTTTCACAGATCTTATTTCTGTTTAATGTATCACTAATATTAATAAAACATATATTTCCAATGTAACTAATATTTCCTAGTTTGCTTGCTCTCCTTAAGATATTAGCTCTATCGTACCATGAAAAAAGGTTCACCGAAACTGATCTTGGGTTTTGTGAAAATGCGCTATGTGGCGTGATTTAAGGATTATACTTTTGCAGTAGTAACAAATGTATCAAATACGATTTTCGCATATAAAGTTGCACACCCCTCAAAAACATCTCAAATCTACACCAGCCCAAACCTGGCTTACAAAACTGCCTTTGGAGAGCATTTTCCAAAAACAGGGTACATAGTTGCAGAGGAGTAATTTCTCAACTTTTACCTATGTGCACCAAATTTATCTATGCGCTGTTATGATAAATAAGTCCCAGAAAAGCAAACCAAAGTGAAAAAAATAAGAAGCTTCGCAACACATTTTCAAAAAACACAAGTCTCCCCAGAGTATTTCTACCTGTGAAACACAAGAGATGTATGCCTACTGGTCTGATTAGCTCAGGTGACAGCGATGCTGCTGCATCTGTATGCTTGAGAAAAAAATCTTTCAGAGAAGGGACACAGTCAGGTGGTTATGTACCTGTTCGGTATTCTGCCATGTGGAATTTTTTTTCTACCTTACCAGATGCAGAAAATGTGGCAATGTGCTGTCTGTGCATACATAAAGTAATTTTTTACAGTTTTTGCCTAGTTATCCTGTTGTAGTACACCTTAATTCCTAATTGATCAAGTTGTTGGGGGTGCAGGCGCTCCTGTAACATCTTGTTGACATTACAGCCTTTAGTTGGCTATATGTAATTTTAACCATGGTTATGCTTTTAAATATGCCCTCCCAGACCTACAGCACCAAAATGTTCTTCCTCAACACAAACACATTTGTGACGTTCCAACATGGTTGAACTTAACATCACACATGTTGGACCGCCTGTACCGTCAGTGCAAAGGGGGACAGATTTCCTAACCAGCAGACAGACAATTTTTGAAGCCAGTGTGACTTCCAGTTGAGGTATTAGCAGGTAATAAAAGACATCTGTTGCATGCTTATGCCTTTTGAAAAGGCAACAAGATTTGTCAGTAAGGACAACGGTGGAATTGGTGATATTAATCTGCTGATATTTCTTGTGGTCCAAACGCTCATGGTAATGATTGAGGAAGGTTGATATCTGGCTAGTTCCCCTATGGATGTTCTTCTTGATGAGGGATGAGGATGAGTTGGATGAGGAAGTGGGACTGAAGGAGGATTTCATACCTCCACATGTATTTAACAATGCCATCTGCCAATAAACAGGAATACTTTATGAACCTTTATTTTGGTGTTTAAAAGCATATAAAATCCACTAGCACAGTGTGTTTTTAAATAAGCTGTTAGTTAACTTTTGAAAAGTTCACTCAACTCTGCTTCTTACCTTTCAGATGGTAGGAAGGTTTTAGATTTTTTGCCTTCTATATTTTCATACAAAGAGTCAGGTGAATTACCTCCATCTGGGCTTTTGCCTGAAAATAAACAAATAAAGTTTTTGTGAAAAAAAACTTGGTGAAAAACTGGCTAGGAGGGAAGGTGAAATGGCAAAAGAACCATTACTCTCCCAGTCCCACCAGTATTTGTTTACTATGCTGTGGCAATGTACCCACATGACCACTGCAGGCAATCACTGGCGCAGTGGTGTATTACAGACTGCTGTGACTCTATGAGGCTGCTGAGGCCATTGATTGGCTGCAGTGGTAACTAGGTACTAACTATAAGGGGTTTTACCTACAAGGGGTGGACTAACTAAGGGGATCCTACCTACAGCAGGCAAGCTAACTACAGGTGGCCCTTTCTACAGGGGGTATGCAATCTACAGGGTTCAAGCTAACTACAGGGGGTCATACATACAGGGTTCAAGCTAACTACAGGGAGTCCCACCTCTAGGAGAAAAACTAGAAGAACTGGGGGGTTCTACATACAGGGTGAAAACGACACCCTGACTGATCAACTCAAACCTTGAAAAGGATTTGCCTGTAGCAACATCATAGTAACATGATTTGTAGGACAAGCTTCCATTGAGTTTAACTTTAAATCCTACTGTGTTGATCCAGAGGAAGGCAAAAAAAAAAAAAAAATAACAGGGGCCTGATGCCATTTGCCCATTGAGGAATTTTTTTTTTAATTAAATACAGGTACCCAAGATGGACAAAGTACTCCTTATGTGGTCTCACTAATGATTTATACAGAGGCAAAACTTGTCCTTTACACGAGCTTCAATGCCTCTCTTGATACATCCCATGACTTTGTCTGCCTTGGCAGTTCCTGCCTGGCACTAATCACAAAAAATCAGTTTACTGTCCACCAGTATCCCCAGGTCCTTTTCGGTAGAAGTTTTATCTAATGTCTTATTATTTAGTACATAGTAGTGCATTTTGGATTTCTGGCCCAAGTGCATAGCTTTACATTTTTCCACATTAAATTTCATTTGCCATGTCTGTGCCAAAGCCTTCAGATTCCTCAGTTCCCTCTGTAATATTATGTTATGCTCCTAGTTTAGTGTCATCTGCAAAAAATATAATTTAACCTACTCTGTAATCCCTCTACAAGGTCATTTATAAACATACTGAAAAAAAGTGGACCCAGTACCACAGACAGCAGAGGGCCCCAGCCCCCCCCCCCCATCCTCAAATGGCAGCAGCTTCTTGAGGCCCCCCACATTAGGTAGCATAGTTTCCTCACATTAGGTAGCATAGCTTCCCCACATTAGGTAGCAGTTTCACCACATTAGCTAGCATAGATCCCCACATTAGGTAGCAGTTTCCCCACATTAGGTAGCATAGATTATGCACATTAGGTAGCAGTTTACCCACATACATTTTACCCACATACACATCTCTCCGGGTGTTTCTCCTGCCTCTGCCGCTCTGCTCTGGCGCGCGTGCTGGAGTGTTAAGATTTAAAGGGCCAGTACGCTCATTAGTGTAATCCACCTGTGGCTCATTTACAAATTCCTCCACCCTCCTCAGTTCCCTGCCGGATCTTTGTTGCCTTGTCCCTTTGAGAAAGCGTTCCTCTGTATTGCCTTGCTGTGTATCAGATCTCTTGCTCTTTTGACTTGACCTTGCTCCTCTGCTGCCTGCCCACTGAACTCCTGCTTTGCTTTGACTACACTACTGTGCCTCCTGCCGAGACCTTCTGCTATCCAGACTACGAGTTGCCTTATCCCTCCTGTGCCTCGCATCTCCTCAGCCGCCTGTGTGGTCGAGCCGTGCCAGGGGAAGCGACCTGGGTGCCGCCTACAGCAGCAAGTTCATCCCGCTTTGCGGAATGCTCTCTTGAAAACCAGCAGCACCTTAGACTCAGCTCCCTGGTACGGTCCGAGTCATCTGCTATACAGGTCCAGCGGATCCACATCCACCAGGGTTCCTGTCTTCAGAAACGTGAGTGTTACAGTAAGATCCGGCCATGGATCCTGCTGAGGTACCCCTGGCTGAAGTCGCGGATCTTCCCTCCGTTGTGGTACGTTAGTCGCAGCATTTGGCCCGACAGGCGCAGCAATTTTCTCAACTTCAGCCATGATGCAACAGCTTTTGGCCTTGCAACAGCAGCAGGTACCACAATCTGGCCCTCTCCCACCTCCGGCTCCTGCAGTGTCTTCTGGCTCCCAGCTGCACCTGCCTTTGCCTTCCAAGTATGATGGGGATTCCAATTCATGCACAGGCTTTGTTACACAGTGCTCCATGCACTTGGAGCTCATGTCTGAACATGTCTGACGGAACGTAGTAAGGTGACCTTAGTCTAGTGACCTTGGCAGAATTTTGCAGTGTCTTTGAGGAACCTCTTCAGCTGAGATGGCGTTGCTGAACCTCTGTCAAGGGAATTATACCGTTGGTTACTAGGCGGGATCCATGTGCCCACTAGCGGGATCCATGTGCCCACTAGCGGTGTCACAAGAATGCCTCCCGCGAGCGCGATCGCTACCATCACAACTAGCGGGGTCCCTGTGCCCAGTAGCGGTGTCACAAGAATGCAGAGCACGACTCTGTTCCCCGTCCCTGTCAGCTCTCAGGGTACGGGAACAGATTTAAAAGCCTCGCGTGCAGCTACCGTAGTACTGCGCAGGCACAGCACTACGCAAATAGCGTAGGGGTAATGTGGGCAGCGCTAGGAGCCTAGCGTTAGTCCTACGCTATTTGCGTAGTACTGCGCAGGTTTTTAAATCTGTTCCCGTACCCTGAGAGCTGACAGGGACTAGCAGTGTCACAAGAATGCCGAGTGCGGCTCTGTTCCCCGTCCCTGTCAGCTCTCAGTGTACAGTACGGGAACAGATTTAAAAGCCTCGCGCGCAGCTAACATAGTTACATAGTTACATAGTTAGTATGGTTGAAAAAAGACATCAAGGTGCCTGGTGAATAAAGACATGCCGCGCAGACATATCTCTTTACCAGGCCCCTCATATCAGCCATTGTAAGGAGCAGAATTATCAAACTTACAGCAGAAGAGGATAGCGCCACTGAAGGGGCAGGTAAGTAGTTTTTTTTTTTTTTAGTTTCTGTTTTTTAATCTTGGCAATAGGGGCTGTATTTATCTAAAGGGGCTGCTTCTTTTACTAGTTAACCCCTTAACGACGCAGGACGTATATTTACGTCCTGCGCCGGCTCCCGCGATATGAAGCGGGGTCGCGTTGCGACCCCGCATCACATCGCGTCGCGGCAATGTGCGGTATTAACCCTAAAGTGAAACTATCCCGGGCTAGTCAGTCGGGCTGTTCGGGACCGCCGCGTTGAAATCGCGGCATCCCGAACAGCTTACAGGACACCGGGAGGGCCCTTACCTGCCTCCTCGGTGTCCTATCGACGAATGACTGCTCCATGCCTGACATCCAGGCAGGAGCAGTCAAGTGCCGATAACACTGATCACAGGCGTGTTAATACACGCCAGTGATCAGCATGAGAGATCAGTGTGTGCAGTGTTATAGGTCCCTATGGGACCTATAACACTGCAAAAAAAAAAGTAAAAAAAAAGTGTTAATAAAGGTCATTTAACCCCTTCCCTAATAAAAGTTTGAATCACCCGCCCTTTCCCATAAAAATAATAAAACAGTGTAAATAAAATAAAAAATAAACATATGTGGTATTGCCGCGTGCGTAAATGTCAGAACTGTAAAAATATATCATTAATTAAACTGCACGGTCAATGGCGTACGCGCAAAAAAATTCCAAAGTCCTAAAAAGTGTATTTTTGGGCACTTTTTATACCATTAAAAAATGAATAAAAAGTGATCAAAAAGTCTGATCAAAACCAAAATCGTACCGATAAAACTTCAGATCACGGTGCAAAAAATGAGTCCTCATACCACCCTGTATGTAGAAAAATAAAAAGTTATAGGGGTCAGAAGATGACATTTTTAAACGTATAAATTTTCCTGCATGTAGTTATGATTTTTCCAGAAGTACAACAAAATCAAACCTATATAAGTAGGGTATCATTTTAACCGTATGGACCTACAGAATAATGATAAGGTGTCATTTTTACCGAAATATGCACTGTGTAGAAACGGAAGCCCCCAAAATTTACAAAATGGCGTTTTATTTTCGATATTGTCGCACAATGACTTTTTTTTCTGTTTCGCGGGACTAATGTCTAATGACTAATGTCACTGCAAAGTAGAATTGGTGACGCAAAAAATAAGCCATAATATGGATTTTTAGGTGGAAAATTTAAAGGGTTATGATTTTTAAAAGGTAAGGAGGAAAAAACGAAAGTGTAAAAACTGAAAAACCCTGAGTCCTTAAGGGGTTAAAAGGGGCTGCTCCTACTACTACTACTACCTTAACCCCTTAAGGACCAAGGGCGTACAGGTACGCCTTTGCTCCCTAGTACTTAAGGACCAAAGGCGTACCTGTACGCCCGTGGGAATTTCGGCGATAAGTACATGCTGGGAGTTGAAGTTTTGCAACAGCTGGAGGCACACTGGTTGGAAAATACTGAGTTAGGTAACAGAACCTAACTGAAGGTTTTCCAACCAGTGTGCCTCCAGCTGTTGCAAAAGTACAACTCCCAGCATGCACGGTCTGTCAGTACATGCTGGGAGTTGTAGTTTTGAAACAGCTGGAGGTTTGCCCCCCCATGTGAACGTACAGGGTACATTCACACTGGTGAGTTTACAGTAAGTTTTCTGCTTCAAGTTTGGGCTGTGGCAAATTTTTCACTGCAGCGCAAACTCCTAGCGGTAAATTCACTGTAAACCCGCCAGTGTGACTGTACCCTAAAAACACTACACTACACTAACACGTAATAAAGAGTAAAACACAACATATACACCCCCTTACACTGTCCCCCTAATAAAAAATAAAAAACGTATTGTACGGCAGTGTTTCCAAAACAGAGCCTCCAGCTGTTGCAAAACAACAACTCCCAGCATTTCCGGACAGCCACTGACTGTCCAGGCATGCTGGGAGTTTAGCAACAGCTGGAGGCACCCTGTTTGGGAATCACTGGCGTAGAATACCCCTATGTCCACCCCTGTGCAATCCCTAATTTAGTCCTCAAATGCGCATGGCGCCTCAAAATGCTCTGCGGACGCACAACAAGGCTCAGGAGTGAGAGCGCACCATGTACATTTGAGGCCTAAATTGGTGATTTGCACAGGGGTGGCTGATTTTACAGCGGTTCTGACATAAGTGCAAAACAATAAATACAGACATGTGACCCCATTTTGGAAACGACACCCCTCACGGAACGTAACAAGGGGTATAGTGAGCCTGAACACCCCACAGGTGTTTGACAAATTTTCATTAAAGTTGGATGGGAAAATGAAAAAAAAATGTTTTTCACTAAAATGCTGGTGTCACCCTAAATTTTTCATTTTCACAAGGGAAAATAAAAAAAAGCCCCCCAAAATTTTTAACCCAATTTCTTCTGAGTAAGAGCATACCCCATATGTGGATGTAAAGTGCTCTATGGGTGCACTACAATGCTCAGAAGAGAGGCCATTGGGATTTTGAAGAGAAAATTTGTCCGGAATTGAAGGCCACTTGTGTTTACAAAGCCCCCATGGTACCAGAACAATGGACCCCCCCCCCATATGTGACCCCATTTTGGAAACTACACCCCTCATGTAATGTAATAAGGGGCGCAGTGAGCATTTACGCCCCACAGGTGTCTGACGGATTTTTGGAACAGTGATCCGTGAAAATGAAAAATGTAATTTTCCATTTGCACAGCCCACTGTCCCAAAGATCTGTCAAACGCCAGTGGGGTGTAAATGCTCACTGCACCACTTATTAAATTCTGTGAGGGGTGTAGTTTCCAAAATGGGGTCACAAGTGGGGGGTCAACTGTTCTGGCACCACGGGGGGCTTTGTAAATGCACATGGCCCCTGACTACCATTCCAAACGAATTCTCTTTCCAAAAGCTCAATGGTGCTCCTCCTCTTCTGAGCATTGTAGTTCGCCCGTAGTGCACTTCAGGTCCACTTATGGGGTACCTCCATACTCAGAAGAGATGGGGTTACAAATTTTGGGGGGTATTTTCTGCTATTAACCCTTGCAAAATGTGAAATTTGGGGGGAAACACATTTTAGTGAAAAAAATATATATATTTTTTTACATATGCAAAAGTCGTGAAACCCGTGTGGGGTATTAAGGCTCACTTTATTCCTTGTTACGTTCCTCAAGGGGTCTAGTTTCCAAAATGGTATGCCATGTGTTTTTTTTTTTTGCTGTTCTGGCACCATAGGGGCTTCCTAAATGTGACATGCCCCCCGAGCAAAATTTGCTCTCAAAAAGTCAAATATCACTCCTTCTCTTCGGAGCATTGTAGTTCGCCCGTAATGCACTTCATGCCAACTTATGGGGTGCCTCCATACTCAGAAGAGATGGGGTTACAAATTTTGGGGGGTATTTTCTGCTATTAACCCTTGCAAAAATGCGAAATTTGGGGGGAAACACACATTTTAGTGAAATTTTTTTTAATTTTTTTTTACATATGCAAAAGTAGTGAAACACCTGTGGGGTATTAAGTCTCACTTTATTCCTTGTTACGTTCCCCAAGGGGTCTAGTTTCCAAAAGGGTATGCCATGTGGGTTATTTTTGCTGTTCTGGCACCATAGGGGCTTCCTAAATGCAACATGCCCCCCAAAAACCATTTCTGAAAAATGTACTCTCCAAAATCCCCTTGTCGCTCCTTCGCTTCTGAGCCCTCTACTGCGCCCGCCGAACACTTTACATAGACATATGAGGTATGTGCTTACTCAAGAGAAATTGGGCTACAAATATAAGTATACATTTTCTCCTTTTACCCCTTGTAAAAATTCAAAAATTGGGTTTACAAGAACATGCGAGTGTAAAAAATAAAGATTGTGAATTTTCTCCTTCACCTTGCTGCTATTCCTGTGAAACACCTAAAGGGTTAAAACACTTACTGATTGTCATTTTGAATACTTTGGGGGGTGTAGTTTTTATAATGGGGTCATTTGTGGGGTATTTCTAATGGGAAGACCCTTCAAATCCACTTCAAACCTGAACTGGTCTCTGAAAAAAAGCGAGGTTCAAAATTTTGTGAAAAATTGGAAAAGTGCTGCTGAACTTTGAAGCCCTCTGGTGTCTTCCAAAAGTAAAAACACGTCAATTTTATGATGCAAACATAAAGTAGACATATTGGAAATGTGAATAAAATAAAAAAATATTTTGAATATCCATTTTCCTTACAAGCAGAGAGCTTCAAAGTTAGAAAAATTCAAAATTTTCAAATTTTTCATCAAATTCTGGGATTTTTCACCAAGAAAGGATGCAAGTTACCACAAAATTTTACCACTATGTTAAAGTAGAATATGTCACGAAAAAACAATCTCAGAATCAGATTGATAACTAAAAGCATTCCAGAGTTATTAATGTTTAAAGTGACAATGGTCAGATGTGCAAAAAACGCTCTGGTCCTAAGGTGTAAAATGGCCTGGTCCTTAAAGGGTTAAAGGAGAAGTCTGATGCTCACAATAAAAAATAAACTAATCCCTAAATGCTCATACCTTTTGATAGAGCCCCCAATCGCGTGATTTGGTCCAGCCGTTCGCTTGCAACGCCGCTCTGAAGTTCCCGGTACTTCTGGGTTCTGGTCACATGTTTTTCAGCCTGAATGACTACATCTGCCACAATGCCCTGGTAGTATGTCCGGTCCTATTCTCCCTCCCTCTCCCTCCCTCTGCTCTTCTCTAGCGATAGGCATTTGCTGAGCTGAGCCTATGGCAGCTCAGCTCAGCGCATAAATAAATAAATTACTTGGGGAGGAAAAGCCGACTCCAGGCTGGGAGGCCGGCACAGCCTGCAGTGACTCATGGGAACGATGAGTCAGCAGGCTAAGATGGCGCCGAATCATGAAGAAAACGCGGTCGAGTGTCATCAAAGAACCTAGCTTCCGGCCGGATGGAAAAGCGAGGAGAAGTCCGGGAAGAAGACGATATGGATAACGTGAGTATATTCCAATGTAATATAACTTTGCTTCATGCTCCATTTCCCATTGCTCCATAAAAGGTTTGCGTCGGAGTACTCCTTTAAGGGGGCTGCTACTGCTACTACTACTACTACAATATAAAGTGGGCTGCTGCTGCTACTACTATCTAAATGGGGCTGTTACTGTTACTACCTAAAGGAGCTATTAGGAATTAAAGGGCTATTCCAGGAATAAAAAAAACAGTCCTTTTTTTCTTTCAAAGACCTCTCCCTGTTTGTGTCCAGTTTGAGTCTGGTTCTGCAGCTCAGTTCCATTGAACTGAATGGAGCCAAGTTGTAATACCACACCCAAAGTGGAGACAAGGAGGGCGCTGTTATGAAAAAAGGCAATTTTTTAATTTATTCATGGAATACCCCTTTACGGTCTATTCACACGTACAGTATTCTGCGCAGATTTGATGCGCAGGATTTTCTGCTGCAGATTTCGATGTAAACTGAATAACTGAACACAGCTTGAAATCCTGCACATAGAATCTGCACAGGATACTATACGTGTGAATAGACCAAGAAAGGGGCTGCCACTACTACCTAAATGGGCTGCTAATACTACCTTAAGGGGACTGGTACTACTACCTAAAGGAGGCTTCTGCTACTTCTACTACCTAAAGGGGCTTTGGTTATTGCTAAGACATAAAGGGAGCCTCTGCTACTAATGCCTAAAGGAAGCTGCTTCTACTACTAACTAAAGGGGGCTATTACTTCTACTATTACCTTAAGGGAGCTCCTGCTGCTACTAATACCTAAAGGGGCTGCCGCTTCATCTATCTAAAGGGGACTGTTTCTAATGCTATTACTACTGAGGTGTCCCGGTACAGGACCTCGTCTTGTCCCTGTTCTAAGTCCCCTCAGTTAGAGTCCCTCCATTCCACAGGGTTCTCCTGCAGGGCTTCCCCCCCCCCCCCTTGCTTATCAACTACACCTTCTAGAATGCATTATAAATGTATTGTGTGTATTTTCACTGTATGTATTAAGTTGTTCAAAGGTATAGGACCTTCTTGTGTCATGTGATACTGTCATGTGATGTACCCAGAGTTCTATGGGTTCAGGACCTACAGGCTTTTCAACCAATGGGATTAGTCCAGCCTCCTTAGTATATAAGGGGCTGTAGTTTCTAAATTCGCTCTCTTCTCTCTTGTCCCTGACACTCCAGCAAGCACACTCAGCATATCTCAATTCATCCTACCTTGGCCAAAGCCTAAGGAACCCGCAGCCACTACAAAACCGTGAGTTACCAAGCTCTATCTACAAATTCCTAGTGACTACTATTCAACTCAAATCCAATAATTAGTAGCACAGTGGCCTGCTCAAATCTCAAGACTACTAGCCCCAGCAAAGCCTGTGAGGAACCTGCATCCCGGTTACCTCAGGAGAAACTGTATATTTGTAAAGACTGTATGTTAATGGTAATATTTGCTATACATTGATCTACAATCTACCCATAGTATTAACAGACTTATACCAGCGACTATAATAATAGAGTATAATATAGTAATTGCCATAATGCGAAACTAGTCCCATTGAGGCATGCTCTTTATAATTTACTATATTTATCTTGCATAACCATGCAAATAGTTTATTTATTTACTAATTAGTTACTTATGTATACCTTCTCGATATGTTCTTGAGCTTTTTAGCTATTCTCTATATCCATTGAGTACATAGTGCTGCAATGTTATTATCAGGTCCGTTGAACTCATGTCAAAATACCCCTTTCATTTGTAACTTACTCGCTATCCCATCACTGAGCTTCACATCCAGACCGATGTGTAATCACATCGCGTCATTCAGCCCCCTCCTTGCTTCATGGAGGGGACAGCCAGGGAGTTATTAGGGAAACGCCGGCGTGCAGAGCGCGCGCCATACGGGTGAACGGGACCCGCTGACCTGCCATTGCAGGTCTGATAGGAACACTAGGATCCAGGCGACATGTGAGTAGGCTACTAAGCAACTCAACCCGGTGTCCGGTGGTCCTCATGTAACAGGTAATATAAAGCGGCAATTTGCTATTGCTACAGGTGCTTTCCCCAACACACTGAATGCTAATGAGCATCCCCTGTATATGTAAGTAGAACGCAGTATTAACACACATGGAAGCTGTCTATGAGATACCCGCTGGAAATTGTAATTTTCTTGTTTTTTCTCTGCAGGTGGAAATGCTCCTGAATCACGTCTTAAAGTGCGAACTGGGGTCTATGCATATTAAAACCAAATATATAGACCTAGTTGTGGTCTTAGTCATGCACGTTTATATACATGCAGTGTCAATTGGTCTGGACACCTGAATCCATTACATATAACATAATCGTTGAATTTGAGAATCCTTAATATATGTGTTTCTCTTGCGATATACCCATAAATATATAAGAATAATCTTTGCTTATATGATCTGTTTGTTCCCCTGAGGACGTCCACGGTTCACGTGATTTAGTATCGTGGTATAGAAACGTACGCTGGGACATAATAAATACATGATTCTGGGTATATTTGAATATACATTTTTATTCAATGTTTGAACCCATTGGATATATCTCGAGCTATATACAGGACTTTTTTGTCCTGAGGAACACTATATTGCATGACTACTGTATGAGATGGCGAATGGCCGTTGTGGTCGAGTTACAATATTTTAATTGCACCTTTTTGGTTGGATTCACTTTCTATATGGTGGTTTTTAGCATATACCAATAAAATTTAGTTTTAGGCACTTCCCTTTTTTTGGTTTGATTTAAATAGCCTGGAATTAAGATACAAATTTTGGTTGGCATATAACCCTATCTTATATGTAAAATTGTGTATTTAATACCTCTGGTATGGCAAGGTTTGTAACTTGGGCCTTTAATGTTAATGATTGGTTGAGTGAGGCTCAAGAGATATTTTCAGAAAATGTTTTTTCACAACCTAGACCTACTCCTTCATTGAGTTCGGCTTTCAGAGAATTGACGATTTGTCATAAACAATTCATCAGTACATTCTGGGAAGTTCATTGTTTCGAGAATTACTTGAAGCACCAGATCGTCCCAAGGGGATTATGAGTGCCCATTCTACTGGCCCAGCGTTTGCGAACACCACCGGTTCTCAAGCGCTGGGAAAAAACGGCCACTGATTGTTCTTTGAAATTTCTTTAAATTCTTTTGGATGAAGAAAAACAAAATCTGGTAACAGCAGAAGCAAAACTAAAAGAGCAGAAGGAATTGGTCCTGAGTTCGGCCCGAAGGAGATCTCTCTGCAAAACACAATTGAACGCTTCCAGTTCCAATTGAAGGAGCGGAAGCACGGTCAGTTTGTAAGAGATCTCCAGAAGTTCAGGGAGAATCGGGCATATACTGTATTAGAAACACAAAGAATACTGCAGCACTCCAAGGTATAGGTGAAAAAACTGTGAAGGTAGTTTTATGCCAGCAGCCGAAACGTTGCTCTGTGCACCTTGATGGAATAAAACTACCTTCACAGTTTTTTCACCTATACCTTGGAGTGCTGCAGTATTCTTTGTGTTTCTATGCCGTTTGGAGCCCTACGACCTTGGGTCCCCTGCTGATTTGCACCCAACTCTTCATGCAACCCGGTGTGCTGCTACCTTCTGTGTTTTCTCCATATACTGTATTAACTAGAAACCGACCGTATAGGGAGCCTGAGACGGAGGTCTCAACATCAGACACAGACCTCTCGGATACAGAAAGGCCACACACTTGGACAGAGAGGGGCCGACGTAACCCTAGAAGATATAGACCAATGCGCCTTGAACATTTTCCAGGCAGCATTAGGGTTGCACCTGTGAGGCCATGCACCTATATCAGCCAACTTGGGTGGGGCTTGTAGCCTCTCTCCCCCCTTCCATTGTATGTGTGCTTAGTCACGCTGGAGGGAACTGGGAGCAGGCTACATGTCAACCTAGTGCTGCTGTAATTGCCCACTGGCCCCTGGTTTTTGCTTATTACGCACAGGTAGGTTAGCGTTAGGTCCCGAGCCATCTGAGAAACCTTGGCGTTGGTGTGCGGGCTCTGGTGTGTCCTTAATATAAGGATACTCTGGCGAATGTCTCAATTTTAACATCAGTGTTGAGGGATTAGCCAATGTCATTGTATACATCTACCACAGTAGTGCACCTAAATGTCTGTATTGTAAGATATAGACCAAGAGGTCCCTATGGGTCTCGAGGCAGACAAAACCGTTACCCCTCTAATAATAGATCCAATTCATATCCACAACCTTCCTCCAACTCTAGACAAGATCCATATCAACAACCATGTGGCAGAGGCACTTCTTATGCACCCTCCTCCTCTCAACCTTTTTTAGGGGAGGGACAACGGGACGGCTATCAGTTACGCCGCCAGGAACCAATGAGATACCCGAAATAGACACTGGGGATAGTATACATATTATCAACCTCTCCTCTCATCAACTTGATGAAGTCCAACATCAGGTTTTAGGTAAGGGTTTGTCATTTGTTCCTACTGTACAGTTTGACCCCTTTATCTGGACAAAAGATCTGTGCCTCTTTACAAGAAAGCTTCTTTGGCACAAGTTCTTCAAGCTGAAGGAGAGGAGAGATGCACTTAATCAAGGAGTGACGGTAACTGACGTACAAGCAATACGAGACCTGGCAGATCTTTTGAAGGAAAATGAGGCACCAAGGGGAATTGGCCCCTTCACTGACTGCAAATTACGCAGTACATCTCTTCCACCTTTAGGAGATGTCTCCTGCATAGAGGTCTTTGAGGACCTGGTTGCCAGGGACCTTAAACTGATCCTGAAGATACATAAAGATAAAAAGAAGCTACCAAGGAGGCCAATTGTGGCCAGTATGGATTCCATCACCGGGGGGGGGGGGGGGGGGGGGGGTTTGTCTGATTATATAGATTTGCCTGCCTATTTAAAAGACACAGGACACCTATTGTCGTTATTGAAAGATACAAAGTGGGAGGGGAGCTACATCTGGGTGACACTGGATGTGGCTGCTCTTTATACGAACATCCCACACGACAAAGGTGTGGAAGCAGTAGACCTTTTTTTAAAAGAAGATCCATTAATGCCAGATAAACAAAAAAAGTTTATAAAGGATGCCCTAACATATACCTTAAAGCATAATTATTTCATATATGATGGCACATACTAAGTACAGGTTTGCGGCACAGCAATGGAGACGAAATTTGCCCCTTGCTACTCAAACCTGTAAGTAGGGCTTTTGAAACACTGATCCAAGATAAATGGGTCGTGTTTTACAAGAGGTTTATTGACGATATTATCATGATGTGGGACGTGACTGAGGAGTCAGTGCTTAATTTTATAGAGGAGCTTAACAATAAAGATTGGGGCCTCAAATTTGCATCCAATATGTCGGGAAAAAGCCATCTTTTTGGACCTCGCAATTATTGTCAGGGAAGGCTGTTTGCATACCAACACCCATTTTAAGGAGGTGGATGCAAACAGCTATCTAGAATATAATAGTTGCCATAAGAGGAGCTGGAAAAATAATATACCCTATGGACAGATGAAAAGAATTAGACTTAATTGTTCATCCGATACTGATTTTAATAGTCAGCTACGGATTTTACAATCTCGTTTCAAACAAAAGGGATATCCTCAACCTTTAATTAGGGGTGTGGAAGAACGGATCAAAGGATATACACAAACAGATTGCTTTCCAAGTAACGACAGAAAGAAGGGAAATCCAGAAAATTCTAATGAAGAAACTGATTTTAAAATAGCTTTTATTACAAGGTATAATAATTCATATACCGATATTAAATACATTTTAACGAGTCATTGGAAATTAATTAAGAGTGACCCAATTTTGGGAAAAATTATTCCAAATAGACCTAAATGTATTTTTAGAAGAAGCAAGACTCTAAAAAATATCCTTGCCCCCTCAATACCTAGAGTTCAAAAAACCAATAAAAATACAAATATAAAAATAGGAGTACGGGGGGTGGTGAAGGGGGTTTATAGATGCGGCATTGGGAGGTGCCAATGCTGCTCACATATTTGTAATAAGAGAATAGAAGTCCTTATTCCAGGGGAATCTAAACCGCACCTTATACAAGAATTTTTAAATTGCTGTAGCAATTATATTGTTTATATGATTGAGTGTTCCTGTGGCCTCAAATATATAGGGAGGACCATTAATAGTTTATGCATCAGGATCAATAAACATAGATCCAACATTAAGAATGGTTATAATTTACATAGTGTGTCTAGACACTTTTTCACTCATCATAATAGTTATCCTAAATATATGGCAGTGACCCCTCTAGAAAGAATTAATAATCTGGATTTTAAAACCCTTTGTCATAAAGAAATGTTTTGTATATTTCGTATGAATTCATTATTCCCTCATGGGTTGAATGAAAGTCTGGAGCAGGTTTATTAGAAATATGATTATTTATAAAATTATATACCGTATGTATTTTTTATGAATTTTGTAATATTTATTATTAGGAATATGTTAGATAATGTTCATCTTTTAGTATATTACTGTGTTTTGTGAAGTTTTAATGTAATTTATGTGTTGCCAGGGTTCCGGCTGCAGGGTTTCTCTGGTTCCGGCATCTGGTTTTATCTTGCGTTCCATAGCCGACAGGAAGTGACGATGTGTGGAACGCAAAGCTCATCATGTGATCGGACGCCGACCGGAGGGAAATACTGAAAAAATAATATTTGGGGTAATCTACAGACCCCCTAATATCACTGAAGAGATAGAAGTTCGGCTTCATAAACAAATAGAGAGGGCCGCCCGGGCAGGTACAGTGGTAATAATGGGAGATTTTAACTATCCAGATATAGATTGGGGTCCGGGGTTGGCTAAAACTACAAAGGGGCGACAATTCCTAAATTTATTGCAGGATAATTTTATGGGCCAGTTTGTGGAGGACCCAACAAGAAGTGATGCCTTGTTGGATCTGATAATTTCCAACAACGCAGAGCTGGTTGGTAATGTAACTGTGCGGGAAAACCTTGGTAATAGCGACCACAATATAGTTACTTTTGACTTAAAATGTAGAAAACAAAGACAGGCGGGGAAGGCAAAAACATATAACTTTAAAAAGGCAAATTCCCCTGGGCTGAGGGCTGCACTACAGGACATAGACTGGGGGGAGGTGTTCTCAAATACTGATACAGAAGGTAAATGGGACATCTTTAAATCAACTCTAAATAACTATACATCTAAATATATACCAAAGGGGAACAAATATAAACGATTAAAAGTAAATCCTACATGGCTGACACATGATGTTAAAAGAGCAATAAACAACAAAAAAATAGCCTTCAAAAAATACAAATCTGATGGGTCAGCTATAACATTTAAACAGTACAAGGAGCTTAATAAAATCTGTAAAAATGTAATAAAAACAGCAAAAATTCTAAATGAGAGACAGGTGGCCAAAGAAAGCAAAACTAATCCTAAATATTTTTTTAGATATATAAATGCAAAAAAACCAAGGACAGAGCATGTAGAACCCCTTAATAATGATAATGGGGAGGTTGTCACAGGCGATCAAGAGAAGGCGGAGCTACTGAATGGGTTCTTTAGTTCTGTATACACTATGGAAGAAGGAGCTGACATTGGCCAGGTCAGTGCTGGTAACACATCATGTAATGTACTGAACTGGCTTAATGTAGAGATGGTACAAGGTAAGTTAAGTGATATAAATGTAAGCAAATCCCCAGGGCCGGATGGACTACACCCAAGAGTTCTTAGAGAGGTAAGTTCAGTAATATCTGTACCCCTGTTCATGATATTTAGAGATTCTCTGGTGTCTGGTATTGTGCCAAGGGACTGGTGCAAGGCGAATGTGGTGCCAATCTTCAAAAAGGGCTCTAGGTCTTCCCCAGGAAACTATAGACCGGTAAGTTTAACGTGCATTGTGGGTAAATTGTTTGAAGGACTTATAAGGGATTACATACAGGAATACATAGGGGATAATTGTATTATAAGTGATAGCCAGCATGGGTTTACTAAGGATAGAAGTTGTCAAACCAATCTAATTTGCTTTTATGAAGAGGTGAGTAGAAGCCTTGACAGAGGAATGGCTGTGGATATAGTGTTTCTGGATTTTGCTAAAGCGTTTGATACTGTCCCTCATAGACGTCTGACAGGTAAGTTAAGGTCTTTGGGTTTGGAAATTTTAGTTTGTAACTGGATTGAACACTGGCTCATGGATCGTACCCAGAGAGTGGTGGTCAATGATTCGTACTCTGATTGGTCCCCAGTTATTAGTGGTGTACCCCAAGGTTCAGTACTTGGCCCGCTGTTGTTTCATTTATTTATCAATGATATAGAGGATGGTATTAACGGCTCTGTTTCTATCTTTGCAGATGACACCAAGCTTTGTAGCACGGTACAGTCTATAGAGGATGTGCATAAGTTACAAGATGACTTGGATAGACTAAGTGTCTGGGCATCCACTTGGCAAATGAGGTTCAATGTGGATAAATGTAAAGTTATGCATCTGGGTACTAATAACCTGCATGCATCGTATGTCTTAGGGGGGATTAAACTGGCAGAGTCACTGGTAGAGAAGGATCTGGGTGTACTTGTAGATCACAGACTACAGAATAGCATGCAATGTCAGGCTGCTGCTTCCAAAGCCAGCAGGATATTGTCATGTATCAAAAGAGGCATGGACTCAAGGGACAGGGACATAATACTCCCCCTTTATAAAGCATTGGTACGGCCTCACCTGGAATATGCTGTTCAGTTTTGGGCACCTGTCCATAAAAGGGACACTGCGGAGTTGGAAAGGGTGCAGAGACGCGCGACTAAACTAATATGGGGCATGGAACATCTTAGCTATGAGGAGAGATTAAAGGAGTTACAATTGTTTAGTCTTGAGAAGAGACGTTTAAGGGGGGATATGATAAACGTATATAAGTATATTAATGGCCCATACAAAAAATATGGAGAAAAACTGTTCCAGGTTAAACCCCCCCAAAGGACGAGGGGGCACTCCCTCCGTCTGGAGAAGAAAAAGTTTAGTCTCAAGGGGCGACACGCCTTCTTTACCGTGAGGACTGTGAATTTATGGAACGGTCTACCTCAGGAACTGGTCACGGCAGGAACAATTAACAGCTTTAACCCCTTAAGGACCGAGCCCTTTTTCACCTTAAGGACCGGAGCGTTTTTTGCAATTCTGACCACTGTCACTTCAAACATTAATAACTCTGGAATGCTTTTAGTTATCATTCTGATTCCGAGATTGTTTTTTCGTGACATATTCTACTTTCACTTAGTGGTAAAATTTTGTGGTAACTTGCATCCTTTCTTGGTGAAAAATCCCAAAATTTGACGAAAAAAATGAAAATTTTGCATTTTTCTAACTTTGAAGCTCTCTGCTTGTAAGGAAAATGGATATTCAAAATAATTTTTTTTTGGGTTCACATATACAATATGTCTACTTTATGTTTGCATCATAAAATGTATGAGTTTTTACTTTTGGAAGACACCAGAGGGCTTCAAAGTTCAGCAGCAATTTTTAAATTTTTCACAAAATTTTCAAACTCGCTATTTTTCATGGACCAGTTCAGGTTTGAAGTGGATTTGAAGGGTCTTCATATTAGAAATACCCCATAAAAGACCCCATTATAAAAACTGCACCCCCCAAAGTATTCAAAATGACATTCAGTAAGTGTATTAACCCTTTAGGTGTTTCACAGGAATAGCAGCAAAGTGAAGGAGAAAATTCAAAATCTTCATTTTTTACACTCGCATGTTCTTGTAGACCCAATTTTAGAATTTTTGCAAGGGGTAAAAAGGAGAAAATTTTTACTTGTATTTGAAACCCAATTTCTCTCGAGTAAGCACATACCTCATATGTCTATTTTAATTGTTCGGCGGGCGCAGTAGAGGGCTCAGAAGGGAAGGAGCGACAAATGGTTTTTGGGGGGCATGTCACCTTTAGGAAGCCCCTATGGTGCCAGGACAGCAAAAAAACACACATGGCATACCATTTTGGAAACTAGACCCCTCAGGGAACGTAACAAGGGGTAAAGTGAACCTTAATACCCCACAGGTGTTTCAGGACTTTTGCATATGTAAAAAAAATATATTTTTTTTTACCTAAAATGCTTGATTTCCCAAAAATTTTACATTTTTAAAAAGTGTAATAGCAGAAAATACCCCCCAAAATTTGAAGCCCAATTTCTCCCGATTCAGAAAACACCCCATATGGGGGTGAAAATTGCTCTGCTGGCGCACTACAGGTCTCAGAAGAGAAGGAGTCACATTTGGCTTTTTGAAAGCAAATTTTGCTCTGGGGGCATGCCCCATTTAGGAAGCCCTTATGGTGCCAGGACAGCAAAAATACACACATGGCATACCATTTTGGAAACTAGACCCCTCAGGGGCCGTAACAAGGGGTAAAGTGAACCTTAATACCCCACAGGTATTTCACGACTTATGCATATGTAAAAAAAAATATTTTTTTTTTACCTAAAATGCTTGGTTTCTCAAAAATTTTACATTTTTAAAAAGGGTAATAGCAGAAAATACCCCCCAAAATTTGAAGCCCAATTTCTCCCGATTCAGAAAACACCCCATATGGGGGTGAAAAGTAATCTGCTGGCGCACTACAGGTCTCAGAAGAGAAGGAGTCACATTTGGCTTTTTGAAAGCAAATTTTGCTATGGGGGCATGCCGCATTTAGGAAGCCCCTATGGTGCCAGGACAGCAAAAAAAAAAAAAACACATGGCATACCATTTTGGAAACTAGACCCCTCGGGGAACATAATAAGGGGTTAAGTGAACCTTTATACCCCACAGGTGTTTCATGACTTTTGTATATGTAAAAAAAAAAAATTTTTTTTACCTAAAATGCCTGTTTTCCCAAAAATTTTACATTTTTAAAAAGGGTAATAGCAGAAAAGGGTGTCACCCATGTACAGATGGGTGTCACCCATGTACACCCATCTGTCGCCCATGTACACTCCTCTACACCCCTGTCACTCATGTACACTCCTCTATACCCCCTGTCACCCATGTACACTCCTCTACACCCCTCTGTCACCCATGTACACCCATCTGTCACCCATGTACGCTCCTCTATACCCCTGTCACCCATGTACGCTCCTCTACACCCCTCTGAACGCTCCTCTACACCCCTCTGTCACCCATGTACGCTCCTCTACACCCCTCTGTAACCCATGTACGCTCCTCTATACCCCTGTCACCCATGTACACTCCTCTACACCCTTCTGTACACTGCTCTACACCCCTCTAAACCCCTCTGTCACCCATGTCCACCCCTCTGTCACCCATGTCCACTCTTCTACACCCCTCTGTCACCCATGTAAAAAAAAAGAAAAAAAAGTTTGGCGCCTAATAGGTTTGTTTTGCAGGTTTAAAGGTGAAGAATTGTGTGTGGAAGAAATCGTGATGATGGCCCAGACCAGATGGAGAAGAGAAGGCAACGATGCAAATTAGAGAAGATGTCATTGGTGAGTTGCTGTATAAAGCAGCACTTTAAACTACATAAATAGATATAGTGCATTGCGTTTTTTACCGTTTTTCCTTTGTTTTTTTCTTGCTTGTCAACCTCGGTAGCGGTGCCCCAAGGAAAAAAAATTTCCGAGGTGTGCCCCGACCCGAAAAAGGTTGGGAAACACTGGAGTATAATATAGTAATTGCTACTATGCAAAGCTAGTCCCATTGAGGTATGCTCTTTATGATTTACTATATTTATCTTGCATATCCATGCAAATATTTATTTACTAATTAGTTACTTATGTATACGTTCTCGATATGTTCTTGAGCTTTTTAACTATTCTCTATATCCATTGAATACATAGTGCTGCAATGTTATTATCAGGTCTGTTGAACTCATGTCAAAATAGCCCTTTCATTTGTAACTTACTCGCTATCCCGTTGCTGAGCTTCACATCCAGACCGATGTGTAATCACATTGCGTCATTCAGCCCCCGCCCCCTCCTTGCATCATGGAGGGGACGGCCCTGGGGAATCCCAGAAGTGGGCGGGGAGTTATTAGGGAGACGCCGGCGTGCAGAGCGTGCGCCATACGGGTGAACGGGACCCCCTGACCTGCCATTGCAGGTCTGATAGGAACACTAGGATCCAGGCAACATGTGAGTAGGCTACTAAACAACTCCACACGGTGTCCGGTGGTCCTCATGTAACAGGTAATATAAAGCGGCATTTTGCTATTGCTACAGGTGCTTTCCCCAACACACTGAACGCTAATGAGCATCCCCTGTATATGTAAGTAGACCGCAGTATTAACACACATGGAAGCTGTCTATGAGATACCCGCTGGAAATTGTATTTTTCTTGTTTTTTCTCTGCAGGTGGAAACACTCCTGAATCACGTCTTAAAGTGTGAACTGGGGTCTATGCATATTAAAACCAAATATATAGACCTAGTTGTGGTCTTAGTCATGCACGTTTATATACATGCAGTGTCAATTGGTCTGGACACCTGAATCCATTGCATATAACATAATCGTTGAATTTGAGAATCCCTAATATATGTGTTTCTCTTGCGATATACCCATAAATATATAAGAATAATCTTTGCTTACATGATCTGTTTGTTCCCCTGAGGACATCCCCAGTTCACGTGATTTAGTACCGTGGGATAGAAACGTACGTTGGGACATACTATATACATGCTTCTGGGTATATTTGAATACACATTTTTATTGAATGTTTGAACCCATTGGATATATCTCGAGCTATATACAGGACTTTTTTGTCCTGAGGAACACTATATTGCATGACTACTGTATGAGATGGCGAATGGCCGTTGTGGTCTAGTTACAATATTTTAATTGCAACTTTTTTGTTGGATTCACTTTCTATATGTTGGTTTTTAGCATATACCAATAAAATGTAGTTTTAGGCACTTCCCTATTTTTGGTTTGAAAGACTGTATGCACAAGAATTTAAGTAAAAGTTCCAGTTATCTCATAAATCCTGCTATGGATATTCCATTTATTTTCCTGCCATTTTTGGGCCAGTTATCAGCAGGGCCTTCTATACAAAAACAACAGCATCTTGGCGTCACGACAAACCAAGGGTTAATACCACCAGACCCTGTAACATCATTGCAACACCCCAGTCACCACAACTCTTTTGGCATCCTAGGAACAGGATATAGGTGTGTGCCTTTAACCCCTTAAGTATATGAAAGACAGGCGGGTTCAGCACCATATACAAAGAGGTGCTATTATGCGTATCAACCAACAAGTACTACACCAAAAAAGAGAAAGAGATACACAATAAAATGCACACCCACAAATGCTATATATCAAACAATGTAATCTTTATTGCACATGAGTATATACAAAACGCAGACAATACAATTAAAAACAATTAAAAGGCCCAAATGGCCACTGCACAAACGAGGGGGTACCCCCTATAGAAGGGGGGGAAAAAACCCACCCAGGGCACCTGCCTCCACAAATAAGTAGATTATAAGCCTATCATATTGCAAGAATGTTAAACAAATACAGTCCTATCCCCACAGTACTAGTAGTTTGTATACAACCTGAATATCCTTCATAAATGACACAGTATTCATAAATACTCTAATCAGCAGTAGAGGACAATAGATGGAGGAGTAGTCAGACAGGTGCCCCCCTAGAGACCCCACGCGTTCCGTTGCCCGTCGGCAACTTCCTCAGGTTTTGTATATACTTATGTGCAATAAAGATTACATTGTTTGATATATAGCATTTGTGGGTGTGCATTATATTGCGTATCTCTTTCTCTTTTTTGGTTTAACCCCTTAAGGAAACAGCCCTTTTTCACCTTAAGGACTGAGCCCTTTTTCGCAATTCTGACCACCGTCGCTTTACGAATTAATAACTCGAAAACGCTTTTACCGAATATTCTGATTCTGAGATTGTTTTTTCGTGACATATTCTACTTTATTTTGGTGGTAAATATTCAGCGTTACTTGCATCCTTTTTTGGTGAAAAATCCCCAAATTTCATGAGAATTTTGAAAATTTAGCATTTTTCTAACTTTGAAGCTCTCTACTTGTAAGGAAAATGGATATTCCAAATTAATTTTATTTTTATTCACAAATACAATATGTCCACTTTATGTTGGCATCATAAAATTGACATATTTTAGCTTTTTGAAAAAATTAGAGGGCTTCAAAGTAGAGCAGCAATTTTCAAAAATTTCATGAAAATTGCTAAATCTGAAGGGACAGATGTTACAGAACTACAACTCCCAGCATGCCTGGGCAGTCGAGGCTTGCTGAGAGTTGTAGTTTGGCAAGATTTGGAGGGCTACCATTTGGGCACCACTGTAACAGTGGTCTCCAAACTGTGACCCTCCAGATGTTGCAAAACTACAACTCCCAGCATGCCCAGACAGCATTTGGCTGTCTGGGCATGCTGGGAGTTGCAGTTTGGCCTTCCTAGTGGTTGCCACAGTAAAGATCACTTTACTTTCACTTTCATTCGACCTCCGGCCCCCCCCCCCCCCCCCATCGTCGTTTCCCTACCTGAGCCTGTCTCCAGCGACGATCGGGGGTCCCCAGGCATCTTATCCTTCAGGTACCGGCCTCCATCTTCTCCCCACGTTCTCCACGACATCCAGGGGTGGGCAGAACGGGGGGTTGCCATGGCAACTCACTGTCCTGCGCTGCCATTGGTCAGAATCAGTTCTGACCAATGGCAGGGGATAGGAGGAGATTGCAGCACTGCGACCTTGCTCCTAGCCCTCAGGATGATCGGGGCTGTCACTGACAGTTCCGATCATCCCTTTTTTTTGGGTGATTGGGTCACCAGAGACCCGATCAGCCCGGAATAGCAGAAAAATCGCATGTCTGAATTGACATGCGATTTTCTGCGATCGCCGACATGGGGGGGGGGTTGTCTCAGGACCCCCCTGGGCGATGTGCAGGGATGCCTGCTGAATGATTTTAGTCCTTAAGGACTCGGGATGCAGGGCGTATGCATACGCCCGGCGTCCTAAAGAGCTTAATAACTTTGCTACCCTGACCACCCGCAACGAAAAACGGTTGTATACCATTATTGCAAGAGCCATAGTCCTCCCCCTGTGCAGGAATGTGTTTTATGAACTGTCCAGAATTATCGCAAGTAGCGATTAAAATTGCGCCCAGAAGTGTACGGGACTTAATTGCTGAAATTGTGCTTTGCTGGGGCGCTACAAAAAGTAAGGGGGAGGTAAAGATTGTTTTTCTGTAGCCAAGTGCAAAATCCATGCTGTGCTCTCCTGTGCAACAAGTACCTGCAAGAGTTAATGACTTACCTGAAAAGTGCGCAAAAATGTCCTGCACTGGTCCCTGACCCGCCCCTGGGCGTGGACATCAAGTGGACATTCCGATGCTGAAGTGGAACCTTTCTGCACTGCTTGTGTTCGCCGGGGAAACAGGAAGTCAGCACTGCACTGATGACGTCCTTCCGGCCGGCCGCCATTTTGTCGGAGCCTCTTATAAAAGAGACTGCGCGGCCAGCCCTCTTCAGTCCAGAACAGGCAGCAAAGAGTACAGAGATGGCGGAGCCCACCGAGACATGTGAGAAGGGTACTAAGATGGCGCAGAGTCAGCGGAAAGTTGCCGAGGCCGCAGTGCAACTATTTCAGGAACTTGCTGACCGCTTGCAGCGGTTATCCCTGGGGGCCGAGGAGGCCTACAACCTCCCCTACCCGAGGATGACGAGTGGCCAGCTACCCCGAAAGGGGCATCACCAGGGACACCAGCGACAGCATCACCGGTGAGACTGTCCCCTCACCACAGGACATGGGGATCCTGGGCCGAGATTTCTACAGAAGAATCCGATGTAAGAACACCGGCGGAAGCCACCTTTTCTTCTTCTCCAAGCCCAGAGAGAGAGGTCCCCTTTTCACAAGTAGCTCCAGCCAGAGCACGCCCGCATTCACCCCCTCTCCCAAAATGGGTGTTCGGCACTTATACAGTATATGTGGGACCACGTCCTTTCCCAGCCAGGGAAGTCCCATCCACCAGTCCACACAGCTGAGGCAGAAAGGGCCCGCAGGGAGTCCGAAATCACCGGCATCATTGAGAAGTTAAAGGCCCAGCATAGGGAGAGATATGGGAGGAAACGCCTCCCGTACAGGGCGCCATAGCAACAGGGGCGCCATGCGGCCGTCACAGCTCGCAGTGTAACAGGCCGGTGTGAGGTGGAATTTTTTGCGCCCCCGTAAAAACTTGCGACCGCTCCTCCCCCAGCCCTCCGAAGATTTCCGAAGCTAGAGCTGGGGCTGAGCAAGGGGAGAGAAGAGGTACACACCCCCTCCCTCATCTCCCCTCCCTGAGCTCGGGAAGATGCAGGTCTGCACGGGGAGAGAGTACACGCCCCCTCCCTCATCTCCCCGAGCTCAGGAGGATACAGGTCTGCACGGGGAGAGAGTACATGCCCCCTCCCTCATCTCCCCAAGCTCGGGAGGACGCAGGTCTTTACGGGGAGAAAAAAGCCAGAGCAGGGGAAGAGAGGAGGAGCACAGCTCCCGCATCTCCCCTCCCCTCAGAGGATGCAGGTCTGCACGGGGAGAAAGAAGCCAGAGCAGTGCCCCTCATCTCCCCTGCCTGAGCTCTGTCTGTGTTTACTGTGCACGGGCTGGGGATTCATACACTGCATGGACTGGGGAATAAATCTCTGACTGGGGATGATTTCTATGTGAGAGGCGGAGGGGGGGGAGTTGAAGTCCCTGTTATATGTGTGTGTGTGTATGCTGGGAGTTGTAGTCCCTGTTATGTGTGTGTATGCTGGGAGTTGTAGTCCCTGTTATGTGTGTGTGTATGCTGGGAGTTGTAGTCCCTGTTATGTGTGTGTGTGTATTCTGGTGGTTCCCAACCAGGGAATGCTGGGAGTTGTAGTCCCTGTTTTATGTGTGTGTATGCTAGTGGTTACCAACTAGGGAATGCTGGGAGTTGTAGTCCCTGTTATGTGTGTGTGTGTGTGTATTCTAGTGGTTCCCAACCAGGGAATGCTGGGAGTTGTAGTCCCTGTTATGTGTGTGCATGCTAGTGGTTACCAACCAGGGAATGCTGGGAGTTGTAGCCCCTGTTATGTGTGTGTTTGTGTGTGTATATGCTAGTGTTTCCCAACCAGGGAATGCTTGGAGTTGGAGTCCCTGTTATGTGTGTGTGTGTGTGTGTGTGTGTGTGTGTGTATGCTAGTGGTTCCCAACCAGGGAATGCTGGTAATTGTAGTTAAATTATCTGTAATTAAAAACAAATATTTGCTACAAAGATTTTTTTTCCTCTTTGTGTATGTTTATGGGGTAATGGGGGGAGCCACAAGGTTAGCTCGCAAAGGGCGCCTGAACACCTAAGGCCGGCCCTGGATACCACTCCCTAGAGCGAGGGGAGATTGTGGAGTACACCCCAGTCAAGAGTCTGGAGGGTGAATGGGCTGCAGCCATAACTAGGCCCAAAAATCCAACGTAAATTCCATTCACCTATTTTCTATCTGATGATTGGATGCAGATCCCCACGGGATCCGGCCGAAGAGGTCATAGTTACATAGTTACATAGTTAGTACGGTCGAAAAAAGACATATGTCCATCAAGTTCAACCAGGGAATTAAGGGGTAGGGATGTGGCGCGATATTGGGGAAGGGATGAGATTTTATATTTCTTCATAAGCATTAATCTTATTTTGTTCCAGGAATGTATCTAATCCTGTTTTAAAGCTGTTAATTGTTCCTGCTGTGACCAGTTCCTGAGGTAGACCGTTCCATAAATTCACAGTCCTCACGGTAAAGAAGGCGTGTCGCCCCTTGAGACTAAACTTTTTCTTCTCCAGACGGAGGGAGTGCCCCCTCGTCCTTTGGGGGGGTTTAACCTGGAACAGTTTTTCTCCATATTTTTTGTATGGGCCATTAATATACTTATATACGTTTATCATATCCCCCCTTAAACGTCTCTTTTCAAGACTAAACAATTGTAACTCCTTTAATCGCTCCTCATAGCTAAGATGTTCCATGCCCCATATTAGTTTAGTCGCGCGTCTCTGCACCCTTTCCAACTCCGCAGTGTCCCTTTTATGGACAGGTGACCAAAACTGAACAGCATATTCCAGGTGAGGCCGTACCAATGCTTTATAAAGGGGGAGTATTATGTCCCTGTCCCTTGAGTCCATACCTCTTTTGATACATGACAATATCCTGCCGGCTTTGGAAGCAGCAGCCTGACATTGCATGCTATTCTGTAGTCTGTGATCTACAAGTACCCCCAGATCCTTCTCTACCAGTGACTCTGCCAGTTTAATCCCCCCTAAGACATACGATGCATGCAGGTTATTAGTACCCAGATGCATAACTTTACATTTATCCACCTTGAACCTCATTTGCCAAGTGGATGCCCAGACACTTAGTCTATCCAAGTCATCTTGTAACTTATGCACATCCTCTATAGACTGTACCGTGCTACAAAGCTTGGTGTCATCTGCAAAGATAGAAACAGAGCTGTTAATACCATCCTCTATATCATTGATAAATAAATTAAACAACAGCGGTCCCAGTACTGAACCTTGGGGTACACCACTAATAACCGGGGACCAATCAGAGTACGGGGAACCACTAATACACTAACCACAGAGTACAGAGTACCACTAATAACCGGGGACCAATCAGAGGTCTACAGATGCCACTGTTTAGGAGGTGCAGTACCTGTCCGAGGCGCCCGTGATGGCTCCAAAATATCTGAAGAAGTCAAGTTCCATCTCATCTTTAACGGAGAATGTGCCTAGGCCTACTCCCTCAGAGGAGGTGAGGCCTACTCAGTGGGCACCAACATATGTGGCTAGGCCTACTCCCCCTGTGGAAGTTTGGCCTCATCTACAGGCACCGACTGATGTGTCGCGGCCTACTCCACCCAAGGAGGTGTGGCCGGACCCACCGGCACCTACACTTGTTCCTGTGGCCCCAGCTGCTGAGGTCAACGTGGTGGTAAATGTAAACCCCACTATAGCCCAATCAAGGCTAACCAATGTGACAGGGGATACTTATGTCACCCCTATGCGGGAACCCCAACCCCGTGCTCCAAGATACATGTCCCAGGGACGGAAGCAAGCTGACCAGCGGGGATGGGAGGCCAGGAAGAATATCTTCTGACATTATATTATTGCTTGCCATTAACTGTGTCGTACACCAGTACCTTTATTTTGTTGCAGATTTTCCAGTTTTGTAACCAGTTCCAAGATGAAGTGGCTGGCAGGATTATGCCAAGAAGTTCACCTGTTAAGCAACATAACCACCATAAGTTTGACCCCTGGCCGAGAGACTCCTTGCCTGAGGAGATCCTAGTAAGTTTGTACCCGGCATCCGGCATAGCCGTGTTTTCATTCAGAACTCTATAATGTAAGTGGACTGTAGAGCCTTACATGACCGTCTAAGTAAATGATATAGAAATATATATATATATATATATTTTTTTTTTGTGCTCAAAATTTTGCACACCAACAGCAGATAAATGTATCCTGAATATCCCAAGTGTTGTGCTACTAGTATGTAACCTTTTATTCCAAGCAAATAAAATGTCTGGTTGCATAAAATGTCAAAAATATGAATGGTGTTATTGTACAGAAGCACAAAATTCCTGTACGGAAGTAAAGAAAAATAAAATACTAATATATGTATTATTTACAGGTGTTATAGTGTTTGCTTAACCCTTTAACCCCTTAAGGACCAAGGACCTACCGGTACGTCCTTGGTCCTGCTCTCCTGATATAACGGTAACCCTGCGTCATATCACGGCGGGCCCGGCGTCATAGTGAAGCCGGGACCCGCCTCTAATAGCGCGCAGCGCCGATCGCGGCGCCGTGCGCTATTAACCCTTTAGCCGCGTGCTCAGAGCTGAGCCACGCGGCTAAAAGTGAAAGTGAAAGTTGCCGGCTAGCTCAGTCGGGCTGTTCGGGATAGCCGCGGCTAATCGCGGCATCCCGAATACCTGCCTGCTCGCTGTCCGATCGCCGAATTACTGCTCAGTGCCTGAGATCCAGGCCTAAGCAGTCATGCGGCAGAATCGTTGATCACTGGTTTCTTATGAGAAACCAGTGATCAATGATGAAGAACAGTGTGTGCAGTGTTATAGGTCCCTATGGGACCTATAACACTGCAAAAAAAAAAGTGAAAAAAAGTGAATGAATATCATTTAACCCCTCCCCTATTAAAAGTTTGAATCACCCCCCTTTTCCAATAAAAAAAAAAAAAACACAGTGTAAATAAAAATATACATATATGGTATCACCAAGTGCGGAAATGTCCGAATTATAAAAATATATCATTAATTAAACCGCTCGGTCAATGGCGTGCGCGCAAAAAAATTCCAAAGTCCAAAATTGTGCAAAAAATGAGCCCTCATACCGCCCCATACACGGAAAAAATTGAAAGAGTTACGATTTTTTAAAGGCAAGGAGCAAAAAACGAAAATGCAAAAACGGAAAAAACCCCGGTCCTTAAGGTGTTAAGGACCACGGGTTTTTCAGTTTTTGCACTTTCATTTTTTCCTCCTCACCTTTTCAAAATCATAACCCTTTAAATTTTGCACCTAAAAATCCATATGATGGCTTATTTTTTGCGCCACCAATTCTACTTTGCAGTGACATCAGTCATTTACCCAAACATCTACGGCGAAACGGAAAAAAATCCTTGTGCTACGAAATTGAAGAAAAATCGCCATTTTGTAACTTTTGGGGGCTTCCGTTTCTACGCAGTACATTTTTCGGTAAAAATGACACCTTATCTTTATTCTGTTGGTCCATATGATTAAAATTATACCCTATTTATATAGATTTGATTTTGTCTTACTTCTGTAAAAAATCATAACTACATGCAGAAAAATTGATATGTTTAAAATTGTCATCTTCTGACCCCTATATCTTTTTTATTTTACTGCTTATGGGGTGGTATGAGGGCTCATTTTTTGTGATCTAAAGTTCTTAGCGGCACCATTTTTGTATTGAACGTACTTTTTGATTGCTTTTTATTCATTTTTTCATGATATAAAAAGTGACCAAAAATACATTATTTTGGACTTTGGAATTTTTTTGCGGATACGCCATTGACTGTGGGGTTTAATTAATGATATATTTTTATAGTTTGGACATTTACGCACTGTGCGATACCACATATGTTTATATTTATTTTTATTTATATATTTTTTTATGGGAATAGGAGGGTGATTCAAACTTTTATTAGGGAAAGGGTTAAATTACATTTATTAACTTTTTATTTACACTTTTTTTTGCAGTGTTATAGCTCCCATAGGGGGCTATAACATTTCACATACTGATCTTATACCCTGTTCACTGCAAAGCCATAGCTTTGCATTGATCAATGTTATCGGCGGACGATTGCTCAAGCCTGCATCTCAGGCTTGGACTAATGAATCGCCGAAGGGACATGCTGGAGGAAGGTAAGAGGACCTCTGCTCGTGTCCCAGCTGATTGGGACACCGCATTTTCACTGCGGTGGTCCCGATCAGCCCCACTGAACAGCCGGGAAGCTTTAACTTTCGTTTTAGACGCTGCGTTCAACTTTGAACACCACGTCTAAAGGGTTAATAGCGCGCGGCACCGTGATCGCTGCCGCGCGCTATTAGCCCCAGGTCCCGGCTTCAGATACATCCCGGGACTGACCCGCACGCATGACCCCGCGTTATATCGCGGGAGCCGGCCAAGGACGTAAATATACATCCTTGGTCGGCTCCCGCGATATATTGCAGGGTCACGCGGTACTAAGACTGACTTCACATTCATAAAATTCAGTGTACACATGATTCAGTACATAAAATTCATTAGTGTACATTCAAAGTACAGTACACAAAACTTGTAACCTATACTCACAAGAAAAAATAGGTATATGACTATATCTCACAAACAAAGAAAATGAGTCTTAGGGACAGTAAGATGTTCTATATCGGTCCATACCACTGTTATGCACAAATGTCATGCACTAATATGTTCTTTTGTCTTTACGTGTTCAGCATTCTTTTCCTGGCCAGAAGATATTCCTGTAGCTAACTAAAAAAAATATACGTATCCAGTAAGGTAACTGTATGCTTAATTGTTATATAGATCAAGAGTTCTAGGGGTATGTGTGTAGTACCGATAGACCCTAGTAGCTAAGGCATTGGGCAGAAAGCCTCAGGCAACCCAATCCGCAACCAGTGTTTAACCCCTTAAGGACTCAGGGTTTTTCCGTTTTTGCACTTTCGTTTTTTCCTCCTTACCTTTTAAAAATCATAACCCTTTCAATTTTCCACCTAAAAATCCATATTATGGCTTATTTTTTGTGTCGTCAATTCTACTTTGCAGTGACATTAGTCATTTTACCCAAAAATGCACGGCGAAACGGAAAAAAAATCATTGTGCGACAAAATCAAAAAAGAAAACGCCATTTTGTAACTTTTGGGGGCTTCCGTTTCTACGCAGTGCATATTTCGGTAAAAATTACACCTTATCATTATTCTGTAGGTCCATACGGTTAAAATGATACCCTACTTATATAGGTTTGATTTTGTCGCACTTCTGGAAAAAATCATAACTACATGCAGGAAAATTTATACGTTTAAAAATGTCATCTTCTGACCCCTATAACTTTTTTATTTTTCCACGTACAGGGCGGCATGAGGACTCATTTTTTGCGCCGTGATCTGAAGTTTTTATCGGTATGATTTTTGTTTTGATCTGACTTTTTGATCACTTTTTATTCATTTTTTAATGGTATAAAAAGTGACCAAAATACGCTTTTTTGGACTTTGGAATTTTTTTGTGAGTACGCCATTGACCGTATGGTTTAATTAATGAAATATTTTTATAGTTTGGACATTTACGCACGCGGCGATACCACATATAGTTATTTATTTATTTTTTACACTGTTTTATTTTTTTTATGGGAAAAGGGGGGTGAGTCAAACTTTTATTAGGGAAGGGGTTAAATGACCTTTATTAACACTTTTAAAAAAAAATTTTTTTGCAGTGTTATAGGTCCCATAGGGACCTATAACACTGCACACACTGATCTTTTACACAGATCACAGGCGTGTATTAACACGCCTGTGATCAGTGTTATCGGCGCTTGACTGCTCCTGTCTGGATCTCAGGCACGGAGCAGTCATTCGTCGATCGGACACCGAGGAGGCAGGTAAGGGCCCTCCCGGTGTCCAGTCAGCTGTTCGGGACGCCGCGATTTCACCGCGGCGGTCCCGAACAGCCCGACTGAGCAGCCGGGTCACTTTCACTTTCACTTCTATAGGGTTAATACCACACATCGCCGCGATCGGCGATGTGTGGTATTAGCCGCGGGTCCCGGCCGTTGATGAGCGCCGGGACCGACGCTTCATATCGCGGGAGCCAGCGCAGGACGTAAATATACGTCCTGCGTCGTTAAGGGGTTAACAAATGGAAAAAGTATGTGGTATTATATCAAATATATGTCAAGAAAAAGGTAACAGTGAGATTAATTACAGTATGTAGAAGCATTACAGTCATTATACATACTTCAAGTCAAGTATCAGTCAAAGATTTTCTAGTCAAAAGTCTATATGTCAGTCAAAGGTCAAATGTCAGACATCAATCCAATATCATATGTCAATAACATTTCCAGCTATAGACGGATGTTATAGCTAGGATATAATTAAGTTCCATGCATAGTCAGTGAATGCATAATCTCATAAATTAAAGTAAAATAGAGATACCAAAGGTATAGAATTATACTCATCCTATACAGTATAACCTGTTTGTGAATAGGGACTAGGATGATCCTGTTCGTGAGTAAGCACTATTATCATCCTGTTCTCAAATGATATTCCGTCATTATGTTATATCCTGTTCGCGAATCAATTCGGTTGTCGGCAGGGCCTTCTATACAAAACAATCGCATCCTGACATCACAACAAACCAAGGGTTAATATCAATAGACCCTGTAACATCATTGCAACACCCCAGTCACCACACTACCTATAGGGGGGCTTCTGCTACTACTAATATGCAAAGGGGGCTTCTTCTATTACTAACTAAAGAGGACTGCTGCTACTGCTAGTTCCTAAAGGGGGCTGCTGCTATTATTACCTAGAGGTGGCTGTTACTACAACTTCCTAAAGGGTGCCTCTGCTAGTAATAATATGTAACGGGGACTTCTGTTACTAATTTCTAGAAAATAATGGGGAAAACTACATGAAGGGACCTGTCTACCTACTGAAGCAAACTAACTATTTAATGGGAATGACCAACCTACTCTTCACCAACCCAATTATCTACCCACTCTACTGTGTGGGACACCCAGGGGGTTATTATTACAATTTGAAGCGCTATAGGTGCTAGAAAAGTGCGTAGCCTAAAATGTTTGTTTGGCAGGTTTTATGGAGACGAGTTATCCGCGAAATTGCGAAGTGCCGATATTCGCAGTAAAAATTAGCATTTCGAATATTCACGCTTAACACTACTCATGGGACATCTTTACTGTTGCTGTAGTCCCATGTGGCATTAGTCATGTGTGAGAGGACCTCTTGAATAAATAATCTCTGACCACTGCCACTCTTCCATATCATCCAATCAGGAGACAAATAATGTTGAAATAAATGTAGAAGTTTCTAACCTTATAACAGATTTACAGGGACACTTGACCTTTCTTGACTTTTAGGCATCAGGGACTGTAGCAGCTTTAGAGACTGCGAAGGTAGTTTGCACAGTCAGCTCAAGAGCCATGGCCTGGATCACACCATGGTTCTTCATATGTTGGGCAGAATTGTTCCCCTTAGGCTCTACTTTAGGCTTATTTAGGCTAGCCCTTCTAGAATCTGACAGATCTAACATATTGTTAATTTGGGTTGCATGTACCCCCTAAAGAATTTGTTGAGTTATGTATATTAGTTATATATAGTTATATATAGTTATAGCAGCAGGTAATGTGTGAAGCCTGGAGCAAATGCCTGGCACTGGAAGAGATGAGTCCAGATTGTTCAATGGATACTGCTCTCCCTGTACTTATTCATGATTGGCAGGTTTATACTTATCACTGTACATAGGAAAACTACTTAAATTATGCTTCAGTGAAGGAGGAGTGACACCTAATGATCTGTGATAGCTTGGGGGGGTGTAGGGTTGAACAGGGGTGTTGCAATGTAGTGTTGCTGGGTATAGGATTAACTCTTGATTGTTGTGACGCCAGGATGAGGGCTTCCTCTAGCTATATACAGTGACCCCCCGACCTACGATGTCCCCGATACGGTAATTTCAACATGCGATGGCCTCTCAGAGGCCATCGCATGTTGAAGGCAGCATCAACATACGATGCTTTTGTATGTTGGGGCCATCGCATAAACGGCTATCCGACAGCGCAGACTGCTTCAGCTGCCGCCATATAGCCATTTACGGTGCCCCGTGTGCTGTGGTGATGGTCTCTTGTCCCCGGGGCTCCGGAGCGTCCTCTTTGGGATCCCCTGCATCGTCGGTGCTCTCCTTCGTCGTCATCACGTCGCCGCACACGCCGACCCATCATCCAATAGGAGCAGCGTGCGTAGTGACGTGATGGCAGCGACGGAGAGCAAGGATCCCGGGGAAGCAGAGACATCTGGAGCGTCGGGGACACCCCGGGGACATGGCAACAGCAATGGAGGGCGACATCCAGGGCAGCGGTGACGAGTGGTGAAGGTCCAGAGCGGCGGGGACAGGGGAGTATAACTTCCTATTCTTTCCATTGCTCGGATCCCTCAACATACGATGGTTTCAACAAACGATGGTTCATATGGAACGGATTACCATCGTATGTTGAGGGACCACTGTATGTCCTACCGCCACCCGTCCCAAGAGTGATAGGGAGGAATAAAGGAATGTCCACAGCCAGAATTGTAATGAACTTCAAATAACTTTACTGCAGATTTTATGCAGGATGCAACTAACAGTCTTTACAAGACGAACGGGATTTAGGTTCCTCACAGGTTGGCTGGGAATTTGTAGGAAACAAGCTTTGATTGCTTTTGTACGCTGTTCCACTGAATTTAGGGGTACGTTTAGGTTCAGTAGTCACGTAGGATTTGGTAGGATGGAGTTGGATTAACTCATGGTTTAGAATGCAGCTGAAGTGGAAGGCTTCAGGCCTAGATTGTCTTGTCACTGCGATAACAGATCTGCTTTCTTTCATATCCAGGATACAAGAGAGCGATAATTGGATACTGCGCCCTTATATACAGAAGGGGCAGGATCAAAGCTTATTGGTTCCCCAAACCTGTCAGTCCTACTACAAAGCATTATGGTAGATCACATGACCTATCACATGACCCAAAGGTCCTTTAACCTTAGCATAACAGAATTATTAAATATCACATGACCTAAGGTCCTGTACATTAATTACACTATAATAAAATATTTTAAATATATACATTTTAATGACATTAGGAGGCGACTAGAGGTTAATCCACCAAGAAAGCCCTATCAGTATGTAGGAATTCTGACTATGGGGACCCACGACTAAGGTACGGGACTGGGACACCACAAACCCCCTTACTAAAGATGAGTCGGCCTCGACGATTGTCCCCTAAAACAGAGGGATGAAGTGCTGAGAGTCCATAAACAGTCCTGGGCATAATGATAATGTTCTTTCAGTCAGGCTGTAGGAAACACATAACAAAGAGTCCTTGCGCATAAGAAGAATGTCCTTGCAAGCTCCAAAAATAAAACATATAACATTTTTTTCCTTTTTTTTCTTTATATTTATTAACAAGATTATTTTACATTAATTCACAAGATTGAAAGTACTAGTGAACTCACGAACAGATTTGTGATATCCATGAATTCACGAACAGGATGATGTTACCCTAATTCGATAACAGGATTGGCAGAGTCCTATGAGCAGGATTATAGAGAGTTGCATGAAATACATTCTATTATTTATTCACCTTTTATTGACAATTTTTTTCTTTCTGACTGACAAAAGCTACTACTAGAAGTATGTATATTGAGTTGAGGTTTCTACATACTAGAACATCAATAATCTCACTTACATTTTATTTATACCACATTAGATTACCTGTTTAATACACTTATGGTGTATTGGCTTGCCTGAAGCTCTCTGACCAATACCTAGCTATTAGGGTCTATTGGTTACACACTCCTATCCCTAGAACTCTTCTTAGATAACTCTGGCATAGGGTTACCTTACTGAATACGTGCTTTAACTTAGGCTTACAGGAGCATCTTCTGGCCAGGAAGAGCATCCTGAACACGTAAGAAAGAAAAGAACAAGTTAGTGTACACACAGTGGTATGGAACTGAGTAACGACATGTTACAGTTCCTAAAGCTTTTTGTTGAGTTTGGAATTGTGAGATATTTATTTGCATTATGTTTACTGAACTTAGCATGAGGTTAGTACACTGAAGAACTATGAAATGTACTATGTGTACATGAAATTATATGAGATTAATCTTGGTATCTTAGAGGAATCTTTCCCTGTGTAGACCTCTGAGACAGACACAACACCATCTCTTGGCTATCAGGAACTTCGTTTGATGACAGTTCTCTACTGACTTCAGTCCCTGAGGGACCAGCTTGAGGGCTGTGAACAGGAGTTACATCCCTGTCTGGACTGAGAGAACCCATTGGGATGGGTGAAAGAGGTCCCAAACTTCTTGGAGTGGTCACTGGAGACAGACTGGTACTGGGAGAGGAGACCAAAGATGGTTGTGCCGGAGCTGGACATGGTGCCCCACAGAATATTGCAGGCTGGTTAGGAGAGAACATAGGAATGTCCATTGATGGATGAATCCCTTCTGCTGGAACATACTCTCTAACCAGTCTTGCAGCTGGAGGAGCAGGAGGAGGTGGCTCTGGTAAGTCCTCTTTAAGACACAACTATTCCTGTGGACCCCCTGTGGTTCAAACCCATTTTTCTGCACTTCATATACATCTGTGTCAGGATACGGCACTGCAGTGATGGTATAAGGCTCCGTCTCCCAGAGGGAGTCTAGCTTATGTGTCCTGGGAAATTTTCTGAGCCACACTTTGTCTCCTAGTTGTAGGGGTTTGGCTGAGGCATGCCGATTGTAATCCTTTTGTTGCAGACCCTGGGCCTCGCCCATTTTCTTTTCAATGATTTCTCTAGCTTCCTTAATTCTTCTCCGGTGTTCAGAGACCCAATCTTATGAGGTCTGTGGGGAGTGATTGAAAGGTTCCTGTAGTCGAAAGGCCCTGTCTTCTGAAAGTTGGCAGTGTCGTCCCATCATAAGGAAGAAAGGAGTGTACACTGTTGAGCAGTGGATAGCATTATTGTAGATTTCCAGCAGCTCAGGCAGAATTCGGGGCCACTCCGTGTTTGGAGACAGACGCGGCTCGTAGCATATGAATGAATACCTGGTTGATCCTTTCACATAACCCATTTCCCTGGGGATGATAAGCTTTAGTCCAGAGTTTCTTGCAATCATGAAACTGGCATAGTTCTCGAAACAGCTGGGCTTCAAACGCAGTCGCTTGATCCGTGAGGACCGACTCCGGACACCCCAGGGTCTGCACCCAGTGAGTATAAAACATCTGCGCAGCAGTCTTCGCAGTGAGGTCCCTGACGGGGACTACTACTACCCATTTAGAATTATGATCCACCATGGTCAAAGCGTAAGTGTAGCCAGAGCGAGTAGAGGACAACTTCACATGGTCCAGGGAGACCATCTGGTTAGGTCTTTCCGTGTGGATGGGGTGAAGGGGTGCTCTCGCATCCTTGCTGAGGTTCTTGGTGACATTGCAGACGGTACATTCGGCACACCACTTCTCAATATCTCTGCGCATTCCCACCCAGTAGAACCTGCGCCTGACGGTGGCTTCGGTTTTGTGAACTCCAAAGTGTTCTGACTGATCATGATATGCATTAAGGACCATGGCTGTATCTCTCATAGGGATCAGAATTTGGTGCAGGCGCTTTCCGGAGACGGGGTGTAAGGAGTTTCTGTACAGCAGTCCTTTGTGAAGAAACAGGCGATTTTGTTGTCGCCATAACCACTTTAGTTCAAAGTCACCCTGCGACCTTCTTAAAATGGGTTGGTACCTTCTTCTGGAGCAGGTAATCCATGAGATCCCCCATGACTTGGCTCTCATCTTGCAGGGTCTTCCAAGTGTACAGGTCCTCGGGATCCCTGGTCAGCTCAGGCTCATCGCCCTCTTGGGTGGTCAGAGCATTCTGGCTCACGAACCTTTGGTAGAACGGGGGCATCTCTACGTCTTCTCACACGTCCTCAACGGACGGTTCTTCGCCCGGAGCCGTACGGGAAAGTGCATCAGCATTGCTATTGGATTTACCACTTCTGTACTTGATATTGAAGTCATAGTTGGCCAATCAAGAGGCCCAACGCTGTTCTATGGCTCCTAACTTCGCAGTGTTCAGGTGCGCTAGTGGGTTGTTATCCATATACACTGTGAAAGGGGAGGCTGCTAGATAGTCCTTGAACTTCTCGGTGACGGCCCAGACCAGGGCAAGGAGCTCCAACTTAAAAGAACTGTAGTTGGTGTCATTCTTCTCTGCTCCTCTCAGATGCCTGCTAGCATAGGATATCACCCTTTCTTTCCCTTCTTGGACTTGGGATAGGATAGCTCCCAGTACTCCAAAGCTGGCATCGGTGTACAGCCTGAAGGGCTGACCATAATCCGCATACGCCAGGATAGGAGGCTCAGTGAGTAGGTATTTCAGAGCCTAGAATGCTGTTTCTTGTTCTTCCGCCCACTGGACTGGGAGTCTCCCGTTATAGTTCTCCTTTGCGGTACCCCACAGAAGTGCTGTAAGGGGTCCAGCAATTTGGGAAAAGTGAGGCACTGACCACATGGCCAAGATTGTGAACTCGTGGCTTCAATAGATGGCATTTAGAGGGCTTGACCTTTAACCCATGCTGAATTAGGACTTGAAATACCTCCTTCAAATGGTCCAGATGCTCTTGGTAAGTCCTGGAATAGACAATTACATCGTCCAGATACAGGAGTACACTCTGAAAGTTGAGATGTCCAAGGCATCGTTCCATTAATTTTTGGAAGGTGGCAGGTTCGTTGCACAATCCAAAGGGCATGCTTTTGAACTCGAAGAGCCCCATCTGGGTCACAAATGCCGTCTTCTCATGATCTTCTTCTGCCATCGGTACCTGCCAGTATCCGCTGGTCAGGTCTAGGGTGGAAAAATATGCAGCTGATCCCAAAGCAGTCAGAGATTCTTCTATTCTAGGTAGGGGGTAGGCATCTTTGTGAGTGACATAATTTAACTTCCTGTAATCCACACAGAAGCGGATGGCCCCATCTTTTTCTTGACAAGGACCAAGGAAGCAGCCCAAGGACTTTGGCTCTCTCGGATGACGTCAGCTTCTTCCATCTCCAGCAACATCTTCTTCACGGTCTGGTACATACCAGGTGCCACTGGGCGATGTCTTTCCTTAATTGGGGGACTATCGCCAGTTAGGATCCGATGCTTGATCATCGTGGTCCGGCCAAAGTCAGTGGGGTGTTTGCTGAAGGCCTTGTGATGCTGTTTAGCCACTTGGATGACTCCACCAACCTGATCTCTGGGGGTATCCTCGTCCCCTATTTGCAACTGAGCCCACCAGGGTTCGAGATGGCTCGTGTCGGCCCCAAGGGCAATCTGAGCGGTCCTTTGTCTGGCTACTTGTGGCTTCGACAACACATCCTTGGCTTCCAAATGATAGAGCTGGGAAACAGGAGTGTACTTGGGGAGTCTGGTAGTGACATCTGAACAGGGACTTTTCCATTTGTCACTGTCACGAGACTCCTTGCTGCACGTATCAGAGGGAAGTCTTCCAGTTGCATTGGTTCTAACAAAGTTTGGTAATCCTGATTCTTCACCCCTGGTCGGGGACGGCACCAAATGATAGTCTCTTTCTGTGGTTGAAGGGTTACAGACCGCATATCTTGGATTCTCACATGACAGATCTCCCCTTGGCGGTTGACAAATTTCTGCTCTGCTTGGAGTGTCTTCAGATGGTGTTGCGCAGCTCGTCGGCCTGAGGGTGACATGTGAGGTAGAGAGGTATGTAATGACCCTACAATCACTTCAAAACAGTGTCTCATGATGTTCATTCCTATGATAAATTCGGCTGCATTTTTATCATTGACATTGGTAACAATAAAACCTTGTCCTCTAAGGACACATTTCCCCACTTGTATTGTTTGCTCCCAGTACCCATGCCTGGGTACTGGTTTCCCGTTCCCTGCAATCACCTTCAAATCTACGTCATCGGGTTCACAAACATTTCAGGTCCCAAATATTTGTAAAACACTTCTTGAGGGATAGTGGATACCTGGGATCCCGTGTCAATCAAAGCCTCTAATTGTACCCCCTCTACTACAATTTTCACGTAAGGGCATGGGGCAACATACATGGAAAAACCTAGCTTAGTACCGGTTGATTCTGGACCTGAAGTAGTTCCTCCTGAGGGGCGGTCCTCGACCTCAGGGGATGCCCGTTTAAAGCCAAACATTGACTCTTCCAGTGTCCAGTTTTGTTACAATGACTACATGCAGGTCGCTGAGTCCCAGGTGGTCTCACAGGGGAATAATTAGGTGAATTGGCAGGATGTGGAGCAGGCTTTTTAGGTGGAAGTGTCTCGGACCTGGGTTAACTAGACCTGCCCACCATTTCATTAAAAGCTTTCGTCAGCTGATCAATGTCCTGACAAACACTCTGTAGGTCGGTAGTCCCAGGGCTAGCAGGGGCAGATGCAACAACTGGTGGTGAGGGCGATAGTGATTGGGCAGAGGCCCCTAATGTCTCAGCAGAAGGGGCACTAACTTCCTCTGCCTCGGGCCCTGACTCAATAACCTTGATTGCTAACCTTTTGAAGACTGGGAACGATATATCAGGATTCTGCACCGCCAGCATCCTAAGTTGAGCCTTATCCCATTTATTTTGCACCCCATCTATGAATCGGTCCATTAGTGCCTTGTTACCCTGCTCGGGCGTAATGCCGTCTAATTTCTGTACAGTTTTCAAGGCATTTTGTAATGCCACAGCATATGCCCGAAAGGTCTCACCTGGCTTCTGACGTCGTTCGTACAACCTTAGCCGTACCTCAGAGGGGGAGTGACTCTCGAACACTTGATAGAGCCCCTCGAAAATCTGCTCCACTGTAGCCTTGTCGGCAGCTGGCCAGGTGCGGACCTCTCCCAATGCAGGCCCCTGTAGCTGTCCCATAAGTAGCTGCACATGCTGATTAGGGGGAAAAGAATAAAACACAAAAAGACTCTGTATCTTCTCCTTGAAGTCTCTCAGGGTGAAGGGATCCCCATTGTAGTTGGGGAGGACTGGATTCCCCAGGAAGACAGGTACGGCTACAGGAGCTCCCAAGTTTAGCCGCTGAGCCGGAGGTGAAGCAGGCAGCATCCTTCTTGCTTGTTGTGGTGACTCCTCTGGCAGGGTCGCAGGAGCGTCACCATCCTGTTGGGCAGGTGGTGGTGAAGGTGCTGCCGGTGGCACTGATGGCGTAGGGGCCAACATCTTGACTTAATGCGTTGGCCCTTGAAATGAAGGGGCACTAACCCCCTTCTCTTATCTCGAACTTGAGGGTGGCATTCTGGAACTTGAGTGCATTGGCCTGGAACTTGAATGTGTTGACCTGGATCTTGAGTGCGATGACCGGGAACTTGAGTGCGCTGATATAAGACTTGAGCGCAGCGATCTGACGCCTGAGCGCTTTATAGTGTACTGGCTCTTTAAGAACTCTAGATTGCTGCAGCACTTTGCGCTTTTTCGCTACGCTGACTGCGCCTTTATGCAGGATTTCTGTCTGAGGCTCCACCAAAATGGCCGCCTTGGCTTCGGAGACCTCAGTGGGCAGAGCTGGAGGATCGCACGCGCGGGAAGGACGGCGCTGACTTTAACCCCATCTGGTGGGGATTGTAACTCCACTGTAACCTTCGCCTCCCCCCTTACTTTTCCTGTGCACTTCTTACACACAGTAACATAAGCACAGTCCTGTACACTTGTGTGCGCACAGTTATTCGCGGCTTGCAAAATCTTTTCACAGTACATTAATCACAGTTCTTAATGGGGGAGTACACTTTAACGGTGGTAACAGCTGTAGGCACACACCTGTATCCTGTTTGTGACGCCAAAAAGCTATGTGATAGCTTGGTGGGTGTGGGGTTGAACAGGGGTGTTGCAATGTAGTGTTGCTGGGTATAAGATTAACTCTTGATTGTCGTGATGCCAGGGTGGTGGCTTCCTCTAGCTATATATGTCATACCGCCACCCATCCCAAGAGCGATAGGGGGAAATAAAGGATTGTCCACAGCCGGAATTGTAATGTAATGTAACTTGAAATAACTTTATTGCAGATTTTATGCAGGATGCAATTAACAACAGTCTTTACAAGAGGACCGGGGTTTAGGCTCCTCACAGGTTGGCTGAGACTTTTTTGGAAATAAGCTTTGATTCCTTTTGTACGCTGTTCCACTGAATTTAGGGGTATGTTTAGGTTCAGTAGTCACATAGGATTTGGTAGGATGGAGTTGGATTAACTCACGGTTTAGAATGCAGCTGAAGTGGAAGGCTTCAGTCCTAGATTGTATTGTCACTGTGATAACAGATCTGCTTTCTTTCATATACAGGATACAAGAGAGCCATTATTGCATACTGCGCCCTTATACCTTATATACAGTAGCGGCAGGATCAAAGCTTATTGGTTCCCCAAACCTGTCAATCCTAGTACAAAGCCTTATGGTACAACACATGACCTATCACATGACCCAAAGGTCCTTAACCTTAGCATAACAGAATTATTAAATATCACATGACCTAAGGTCCTGTACATTAATTACACTATAATAAAATATATTAAATATATATATTTTAATGACATTAGGAGGCGACTAGAGGTTAATCCACAAAGAGAGCCCTATCAGCAAGGAGGAACTCTGACTATGGGGACCCACGATTAAGGTACGGGACCAGGTCCAGTACCGGGACACCACAAATCTGTTGGACTCTAGCAGTTGTGAGACTTCACACAGTAAGTGCTGCTAATATAACTCAATGGGGGAGATTTATCATTATTTGTCTATTGTAGACACAGTTCTATCCCTTTACAGTGCTTGTCTATTGTACACTCTTGCCCAGAATTTACTAAAGCTGTGCACTCCTATAGAAACGCCCCCCCCCTCCCCCTCGCTCTACTGTACACTCCTTTTCTACCTCACAGGAAAAGTGGACGTAGCAATTTTGTTCTATTGCTTTGAGGTCGGATTCCATTGAGGTTTTTGTCCATCATAAAAAACGCCAGAAAAACTCTCAGCTTTTTCCTGTGTTTTATCAGTTTTTCTTGCGTTTTTTTCTTGCGTTTTTGCTGGTGTGTGGAAACAAAAAATTTACTACATTTTTGTTGTTTTTTTTCTTCGAAATTTAGATACGTGAATGCGGAGGACTATGTCAGATTTTGTGGATTGTGATGATGAACAGCATTTTTTTTTTAAATGACAATAAAAGGGTTAACGAGGGCTGTGGGGGGAGTGTTTTTTTAAATACATTTTTTCTTCAATGTGTTGTTTTTTTATAATTGAATTTTCAGGGTAAGTAGTGGAAGGCGTCTTGTAGACAGAATCCATTACTAAGCTGGGGCTTAGCGTTAGCCCCCAAAACAGCTAGCACTAACCCCCAATTATTACCCCGGTACCCACCGCCACAGGGGTTTTGGGAAGAGCTGATACCAACAGCCCCGGAGCGTCAAAAATGGCACTCCTGGGCCTAGGCGGTAACAGGCTAGCATTATTTAGGGTGGGGGTAGTGCCAGTAACAATGGTCCTCGCCCACCCTGGTAACGTCAGGCTGTTGCTGCTTGGTTGGTATCTGGCTGATACTGAAAAAATGAGGGAACCACACACTTTTTTTTATTTATTTATAAAGTTCCCACTATTTTTAGTATCAGCCAGATACCAACCAAGCAGCAAAAGCCTGACGTTACCAGGGTGGGTGAGGACCATTGTTACTGGCCCTCCCCAGCCTAAATGATGCCAGCCTGTTACAGCCTAGGCCCAGAAGCGCCATTTTTGACACTCTGGGTCTGTTGGTACCGGCTCTTCCCGACACCCCTGTGGCCGTGGGTACCGAGGTAATAATTGGAGGTTAACGCTAGCTGATTTTAGGGCTAACGCTAAGCCCCGGCTTAGTAATGGATTCCGTCTATAAGACAGCTTCCACTACTAACCCTGAAAATTGAATTATAAAAACAAGACACATTGAAAAAAAAATGTATTTAAAAAAAATACTCCCCCACAGCCCTTGTTAACCATTTTATTGAAATAAAAAAAATGCTGGTCATCATCACAGTCCACCGAATCTGACGTAGTCCTCCGCATTCACGTATCTCAAATGAGAAGAAAAGAAAAACAAGAAATATGGGTTAGTAAATTTTTTGTGCTCTCCCCTGGGAAGAGCGCACATAATGCAGCGTGTTCCTAAAGAGGGAGTCTCCAATTGTTGCTAGACTACAACTCCCATCATGGGGGGCTGTAGTTAAGCAACAGCTGGAGTCTCCCTGTTTGGGAACACACTGCCAGAAAGGCTCTGTTCCCATTATGCAAAACCCCTGCGAACAGAGATCTGTCCCTCTGCCCCTGGACTTCTACTCCTATCATGGGACAGAGCCTGTCCCATGATGGGAGTAGTTGTAGTACCGCAGCGCTGCTGAGGGATGGCACTTACACATCCCCCGGCTGCAGGACTTTTAGGGCTACTACTCCCATGATGGACAGACTCTGTCCATGATGGGAGTTATAGTCCAGGGGCTGAGGTTAAGATCGCATCGGGTCATTCTGCAGAGACCCACTGTGATCCGCATGGAAGTTAACAAGCCGGCTTCTATACACAGCTGTCATAATTCATAATCCCCGCTGCCGGGAGAGGGGAGCTCTGATTTGTCAATAGCTATCCACCAGAGCTCCCGTGTTCCGGTGGCAGGGATTATGACAGTGTATATACAAGCTGGCGGCCAGCGCGATGTAGACCATATAAGGCCGGCTTGTATAGTTAATAAATGCGGATCGCAACAGATCTCCAGAGAATGAACTGCTGCGATACGCATTTAAATGAAAAAGCCGGCGGTACATGCAGCTACACTGCGCTTCTGTGCTCCTTTATACACTGACATAATTCATAATCTCCGTCACCAGAACACTGGAGCTCTGATTGGTGGATAGCTATTGACGAACCAGAGGTCCCCTCTTCTGGTGGGGATTATGAATGATTACAGTGTATGTAGAAGCCGGCGGCAGCGCAGTGTAGACGCATGTACCGCCGGCTTTTTAACTTAAATGTGGATCGCAGCAGATCATTCTCTGGAGATCTGTTGCGATCCGCATTTATTAACTATACAAACCGGCGGTACATGCATCTACACTGCGCTGCCGCCGGCTTCTATATCCACTGTAATAATTCATAATCCCCGCCGGAACACGGGAGCTCTGATTGGTGGATAGCTATTGACCAATCAGAGCTCCCCTCTCCCAGCAGCGGGGATTATGAATTATGACAGCTGTATATAGAAGCCGGTGGCAGCGCAGTGTAGACGCATGTACCGCCGGTTTGTATAGTTAATAAATGCGGATCGCAGCGGGTCTCTGCAGAATGACCCAGTGCGATCTGCACCTCTGCCCTTGGACTATAACTACCATCATGGGCAGAGTCTGTGCATGATGGGAGTAGTAGTCCTAAAAGTTCGCAGCCGGGGGATGTGCAAGTGCCATCCCTCAGTGCTGCGGTACTACAACTACTCCCATCATGGGAAAAACTCTGTCCCATGATAGGAGTGGTAGTCCAAGGGCAGAGGGGCAGATGACTCTCCTGTGATCCACATTTATTAACTATACAAGCCGGCGGTACATGCGTCTACACAGCGCTGCCGCGGGTTCCTATATGCAGTTCTTATAATTCATAATCCCCTCTAGGAGAGGGGAGCGCTGATTGGGGGATAGCTATGGATAAATCAGAGCTCTCGTTTTCCAGCGGCGGGGATTATGAATTAGGAGCGGTGTATATAGGAGCGGCGTGCAGTGCAGTGTAGCCGCATGTACTGCCGGCTTTAACAGTTAATAAATGCAGATCGCAGCTGGTCTCTGGATAATTACCTGCTGCGATCTGCACCTCTGCCCCTGGACTACAACTCCCATCATGGGCAGAGTCTGTCCATGATGGGAGTAGCCGTTCTTACTGTATCAAAATAGACACTTTGGTACGTGTCCTCCGAGGTGGTGTATATTTGTGCAAGAAAATGCCCTTTGCACATTTTTTGTGCACAAAAAAAAAAACGCAATTAGTAAATTTGATTCTACAGTAGAAAGAGCTCTGTGGTAAACTTAACTGTAGACAAGGGGAGGAAAAATTCTATCAAAATTTGCGCAAAAAAATTGACACAGAACAGCTCTACATACAATGATAAATTCCCCCCATAGTGTGTATGTGTGTATGTATGTTCCACAATAGCGTTCAAACGGCTAAAGATATTAACATGAAACTTGGCACACATATTACTTATATGTCCACTTAAAATAAAGGATAGTTAATTTAACCCTTTACTACCCCCATTTGTGAGGGTCGGGGTTTTTGTTTAAAGTCCCATGCAAATCAATGGGAAATGTATGTTCCCACATAACTTCCGTACGGCTGAAGATATTTCAATACCTGGTACACATTACAGGTCAGGATATGAGGACGGGATGGGAGGACGGGATAGGAGGTCGGGATAGGAGGTTGAGATAGGAGGACGAGATAGGAGGACGAGATGGTCGGGATAGGAGGTCGAGATAGGAGGTCAAAATAGGAAGTCGAGATAGGAGGTTGGGATAGGAGGTCGAGATAGGAGGGCGGGATAGGAGATGGAGATAGGAGGTCGAAATAGGAGGACAGGAGATCGGGATAGGAGGTCGAGATCGGAGGACGGGATCGGAGGACGGGATCGGAGGACGGGATCGGAGGACGGGATCGGAGGACGGGATAGGAGGTCGGGATAGGAGATTGGGATAGGAGGTTGGGGTATGAGGACGAGATATGGGGTTGGGATATGACAACAATATATGAGGACGGAATTTGACGTCAAAAGCTTTTCCTTTCACAACAAGCATTATGAAGGCAAAAACCGGGCAATGCCGGGTACTCAGCTAGTGTACTAAATAAATTGGCACAAGCAACAGATCACTGAAAACATGATCAGGGTGAAATGCAATTGTGTTAAATTCAATTCGTTTAACTGTTCAACCCCTTAAGGACTCAGCCCATTTTGGCCTTAAGGACTCAGACAATTTCATTTTTACGTTTTCATTTTTTCCTCCTCGCCTTCTAAAAATCATAACTCTTTTATATTTTCATCCACAGACTAGTATGAGGGCTTGTTTTTTGCGCGACCAGTTGTCCTTTGTAATGACATCACTCATTATATCATAAAATGTATGGCGCAACCAAAAAACACTATTTTTGTGGGGAAATTAAAACGAAAAACGCAATTTTGCTAATTTTGGAAGGTTTTGTTTTCACGCCGTACAATTTCTGGTAAAAATGACATGTGTTCTTTATTCTGAGGGTCAATACGATTAAAATGATACCCATTATTATATACTTTTATATTATTGTTGCGCTTAAAAAAAATCACAAACTTTTTAACCAAATTAGTACGTTTATAATCCCTTTATTTTGATGACCTATAACTTTTTTATTTTTCCGTATAAGCGGCGGTATGGGGGCTCATTTTTTGCGCCATGATCTGTACTTTTTTTTGATACCACATTTGTATATAAAAAACTTTTAATACATTTTTTATAATTTTTTTTTTAATAAAATGTATTAAAAAAGTAGGAATTTTGGACTTTTTTAATTTTTTTTCGTTCACGCCGTTCACCGTACGGGATCATTAACATTTTATTTTAATAGTTTGGACATTTACGCACGCGGCGATACCAAATATGTCTATAAAAAATGTTTTTTACGCTTTTTGGGGGTAAAATAGGAAAAAACGGACGTTTTACTTTTTTATTGGGGGAGGGGATTTTTCACTTTTTTTTTACTTTTACTTTTACATTTTTTTACATTTTTTTTTACACCTGAATAGTCCCCATAGGGGACTATTCATAGCAATACCATGATTGCTAATACTGATCTGTTCTATGTATAGGACATAGAACAGATCAGTATTATCGGTCATCTCCTGCTCTGGTCTGCTCGATCACAGACCAGAGCAGGAGACGCCGGGAGCCGCACGGAGGAAGGAGAGGGGACCTCCGTGCGGCGTTATGAATGATCGGATCCCCGCAGCAGCGCTGCGGGCGATCCGATCGTTCATTTTAATCGCGAACTCCCGCAGATGCCGGGATCTGTATTGATCCCGGCACCTGAGGGGTTAATGGCGGACGCCCGCGAGATCGCGGGCGTCGGCCATTGCCGGCGGGTCCCTGGCTGCGATCAGCAGCCGGGATCAGCCGCGCATGACACGGGCATCGCTCCGATGCCCGCGGTTATGCTTAGGACGTAAATGTACGTCCTGGTGCGTTAAGTACCACCTCACCAGGACGTACATTTACGTCCTGCGTCCTTAAGGGGTTAAAGGGGTACTCCGGTGAAAAACCTTTTTTTTTTTAAATCAACTGGTGCCAGAAAGTTAAACAGATTTGTAAATTATTTCTATTAAAAAATCTTAATTCTTCCTGTACTTATTAGCTGCTGAATACTACAGCGGAAATTCTTTTCTTTTTGAAACACAGAACTGTCTGCTGACATCACGAGCACAGTGCTCTCTGCTGACATCTCTGTCCATTTTATGAACTGTCCAGAACAGCATATGTTTGCTATGGGGATTTCCTTTTACCCTTTTCCGTCTGACCACAGTGGTCTCTGAGGACACCTCTTTCCATTTAAGGAACTGTCCAGAGCAGGAGAGGTTTGCAATGGGGATTTTCTCCTACTCTGGAAAGTTCCTAAAATGGACAGAGGTGTCAGCAGAGAGCACTGTGATCAGACAGAAAGGAAATTAAAAAATTAAAAAGAACTTCCTCTGGAACATACAACAGCTAATAAGTACAGAAAGGGTTAATATTTTTTAATAGAAGTAATTTACAAATCTGTTTAACTTTCTGGCACCAGTTGATTAAAAAAAAAAGTTTTTCACCGGAGTACCCCTTTAACCTGTTGGGGACGAAGGGCGTATGCACACGCCCTTGCGTCCTGGTACTTAAGGACAAAGTGCGTATCCATACGCCCGTGGGAATTTTGGTCCCCGTCGCGCGCCGGGTGGGGACCGTACCGGGGTGACTGCTGATATCTATCAGCAGGCACCCCGTGCAAATGCCCAGGGGGGTCATTAGATGTCGGCGATCGGCGCAAATCGCAAGTGAATTCACACTTGCGATTTGCGCCGATTCCGGGTCATTACGGGTCTATGGTGACCCGGTGGCCAGGAATATAAGGGGGATCGCGGTTGTCTAAGACACCCACGATCCCCCTGAAGGGATAGGAGTGAGGTGGCAGGGGTGCCACCCCTCCTATCCCTGCTATTGGTGGTCTAGATGCGACCACCAATAGCAGATCGGGGGCAGGGGGCTTTACTTTCGCTTTCCCTGTCCTGCCCACCCACAATAGGTGGGGCAGAACGGGGAAAACAAAGAGGACCGGGCGCCGACGTCCACATACCCGTCCGGAGGCTGCGGAGCGACGGTGATCGGCGGGCGGCGACTAAGATCTGCGTGCGGCGTGCGGTAGAAGAGGACGGCTCCCTGGATGCGACGGAAGCCGGTAAGTTGCCTAGCAACATCTAGAGGGCTACAGTCTGAGACCACTATAGTGGTCTCTAGACTTTAGCCCTCCAGATGTTGCAAAACTACAACTCCCAGCATGCCCAGACAGCTGTTTGCTGTGTGGGCATGCTGGGATTTGTAGTTTTGCAACAGCTGGAGGTCTACAGTTTAGAGACCACTGCACAGTAATCTCTAAACTGCCCTCTAGATCTTGCAAAACTACAACTCCTAGCATGCCCACACAGCTGTTTGCTGTCTGGGCATGCTGGGAGTTGTAGTCTTGCAACATCTGGAGGTCCACAGTTTGGAGATCACTGTTCAGTGGTCTCTAAATTGTAGCACTCCAGATGTTGCAAAACTGCAAATCGCAGCATGCCCAAACAGCAAACAGCTGTCTCTGCATGCTGGGAGTTGTAGTTGCGTACCTGCAGCTGTTGCATAACTACATCTCCCAGCATGTACTGACAGATCGTGCATGCTGGGAGTTGTAGTTTTGCAACAGCTGGAGGCACACTAGTTGGAAAACCTTCAGTTAGGTTCTGTTACCTAACTCAGTATTTTCCAACCAGTGTGCCTCCAGCTGTTGCAAAACTACAACTCCCAGCATGCACGGTCTGTCAGTACATGCTGGGAGTTGTAGTTTTGCAACAGCTGGAGGCACACTGGTTGGAAAATAATGAGTTAGGTAACAGAACCTAAATGAAGGTTTTCCAACCAGTGTGCCTCCAGCTGTTGCAAAACTACAACTCCCAGCATGTACTGACAGACCGTGCATGCTGGAGTTGTAGTTTTGCAACAGCTGGAAGCACACTGGTTGTAAAATACTGAGTTAGGTAACAGCAAATTTTTCACCGCAGCGCAAATTCCTAGCGGGAAACTCACCGTAACCTGCCAGTGTGAATGTACCCTAATAACACTACACTAAACTAACACAAAATAAAGGGTAAAACACTACATATACACCCCCTTACACTGTCCCCCCCCCCCCCCCAATAAAAATTTAAAACGTATTGTACGGCAGTGTTTCCAAAACGGAGCCTCCAGCTGTTGCAAAACAACAACTCCACACATTTCTGGACAGCCACTGACTTTCCAGGCATGCTGGGAGTTTAGCAACAGCTAGAGGCACCCTGTTTGGGAATCACTGGCGTACAATACCCCTATGTCCACCCCTATGCAATCCCTAATTTAGTCCACAAATGCGCATGGCGCTCTCTCACTTCGGAGCCCTGTCGTATTTCAAGGAAACAGTTTAGGGCCACATATGGGGTATCTCCGTACTGGGGAGAAATTGCACTACAAATTTTGGGGTGCTTTTTCTCCTTTTCCCCCTTATGAAAAGGAAAAGTTGGGGTCTACACCAGCCTGTTAGTGTAAAAAAAAAATTTTTTACACTAACATGCTGGTGTTGCCCTTTACTTTTTATTTTCACAAGAGGTAAAAGGAAAAAAAGACCCCCAAAATTTGTAACGCAATTTCTCCTGAGTACGGAAATACTCCATATGTGGGCGTAAAATGCTCTGCGAGCGCACAACAAGGCTCAGGAGTGAGAGCGCACCATGTACATTTGAGGCCTAAATTGGTGATTTGCACAGGGGTGGCTAATTTTACAGCGGTTCTGACATAAACGCAAAAAAATAAATACCCACATGTAACCCCATTTTGGAAACTACACCCCTCACGGAATGTAACAAGGGGTACAGTGAGCATTTACACCCCACAGGTGTCTGACAGATTTTTGGAACAGTGGTCAGTGAAAATGAAAAATGTAATTTTTTTGTTTGCACAGCCCACTGTTCCAAAGATCTGTCAAACGCCAATAGGGTGTAAATGCTCACTGTACCCATTATTACATTCCGTGATGTGTGTAGTTTCCAAAATGGGGTCACATGTGGGGGGGTCCACTGTTCTGGCACCACGGGGGGCTTTGTAAATGCACATGGCCCCTGACTTCCATTCCAAACAAATTATCTCTCTAAAAGCTCAATGGCGCTCTTTCTCTTCTGAGCATTGCAGTGCGCCCGCAGTGCACTTGATGTCCAAACATGGGGTATTTCCATACTCAGAATAAATGGGGTTACAAATTTTGGGGGGCATTTTCTCCTATTACCCCTTGTAAAAAAAAAAGTAAAATTTGGGGAAAAACCAGCATTTTAGTGAAATTTTTTTTTTTTCATTTACACATCCGACTTTAACAAAAAGTTGTCAAACACCTGTGGGGTGTTAAGGCTCACCGTACCCCTTGTTACGTTCCTTGAGGGTTGTAGTTTCCATAATAGTGTGCGATGTGGGGGGGGGGGGTTTGCTGTCCTGGCACCATAGGGGCTTCCTAAATGGGACATGCCCCCCAAAAACCATTTCAGAAAAACTCACTCTCCAAAATCCGATTGTTGCTCCTTCCCTTCTGAGCCCTCTACTGCGCCCGCCGAACACTTGACATACACATATGAGGTATTTCCTTACTCGAGAGAAATTGGGTTACAAATTTTGAGAGGAATTTTTTTTCCTATTACCCCTTGTAAAAATTAAAAAACTGGGTCTACAAGAACATGCGAGTGTAAAAAATGAAGATTTTGAATTTTCTCCTTCACTTTACTGCTATTCCTGTGAAACACCTAAAGGATTAACACACTTACTGAATGTCATTTTGAATACTTTGAGGGGTGCAGTTTTTATAATGGGGTCATTTACGGGGTATTTCTAACCAGAAGACCCTTCAAATCCACTTCAAACCTGAACTGGACCCTGAAAAATTCCGATTTTGAAAATTTTGCGGAAAAGTGGAAAATTGCTGCTGAACTTTGAAGCCCTCTGATGTTTTCCAAAAGTAAAAACATGTCAACTTTATGATGGAAACATAAAGTAGACATATTGTATTTGTGAATAAATATAGAATTTATTTGGAATGTCAATTTTCCTTACAAGCAGAGAGCTTCAAAGTTAGAAAAATGCTAAATTTTCAAAATTCTCATGAAATTTGGGGATTTTTCACCAAGAAATGATGCAATTATCGACAAAAATTTACCACCAACATAAAGTAGAAGATGTCAAGAAAAAACAGTCTCGGAATCAAATATATAAGTAAAAGCATCCCAGAGTTATTAATGCTTAAAGTCAGATTTGCAAAAAGTGCTCCCGTCCTTAGGGTCCTAATGGGCTCCGTCCCCAAGGGGTTAAACAATGGAGAAGCACTGAACTGAAGTTCTTGCATTTTTCCTGGGAATAAGACTACTTTAAAAGCAACGTAGATAACTAAGTGTGCCTTAAGATTCAGTTTAAACCCTTAAGGACCAGGCCCATTTTGGCATTAAAGGGGTACTCCACTGGAAAACATTTTTTTTTTTAAATCAACTGGTGCCAGAAAGTTAAACAGATTTTTTTAAATTACTTCTATTTAAACATTTTAACCCTTCCAGTACTTATCATAGTTACATAGTTAGTACGGTCGAAAAAAGACATATGTCCATCAAGTTCAACCAGGGAATTAAGGGGTAGGGGTGTGGCGCGATATTGGGGAAGGGATGGGATTTTATATTTCTTCATAAGCATTAATGTTATTTTGTTCCAGGAATGTATCTAATCCTGTTTTAAAGCTGTTAATTGTTCCTGCTGTGACCAGTTCCTGAGGTAGACCGTTCCATAAATTCACAGTCCTCACGGTAAAGAAGGCGTGTCGCCCCTTGAGACTAAACTTTTTCTTCTCCAGACGGAGGGAGTGCCCCCTCGTCATTTGGGGGGGTTTAACCTGGAACAGTTTTTCTCCATATTTTTTGTATGGGCCATTAATATACTTAAATACGTTTATCATATCCCCCCCTTAAACGTCTCTTCTCAAGACTAAACAATTGTAACTCCTTTAATCGCTCCTCATAGCTAAGATGATCCATGCCCCATATTAGTTTAGTCGCGCGTCTCTGTACCCTTTCCAACTCCGCAGTGTCCCTTTTATGGACAGGTGCCCAAAACTGAACAGCATATTCCAGGTGAGGCCGTACCAATGCTTTATAAAGGGGGAGTATTATGTCCCTGTCCCTTGAGTCCATGCCTCTTTTGATACATGACAATATCCTGCCGGCTTTGGAAGCAGCAGCCTGACATTGCATGCTATTCTGTAGTCTGTGATCTACAAGTACACCCAGATCCTTCTCTACCAGTGACTCTGACAGTTTAATCCCCCCTAAGACATAAGATGCATGCAGGTTATTAGTACCCAGATGCATAACTTTACATTTATCCACATTGAACCTCATTTGCCAAGTGGATGCCCAGACACTTAGTCTATCCAAGTCATCTTGTAACCTATACGCATCCTCTATAGACTGTACCGTGCTACAAAGCTTGGTGTCATCTGCAAAGATAGAAACAGAGCTGTTAATACCATCCTCTATATCATTGATAAATAAATTAAACAACAGCGGGCCCAGTACTGAACCTTGGGGTACACCACTAATAACCGGGGACCAATCAGAGTACGAATCATTGACCACCACTCTCTGGGTACGATCCATGAGCCAGTGTTCAATCCAGTTACAAACTAAAATTTCCAAACCCAAAGACCTTAACTTACCTGTCAGACGTCTATGAGGGACAGTATCAAATGCTTTAGCAAAATCCAGAAACACTATATCCACAGCCATTCCTCTGTCAAGGCTTCTACTCACCTCTTCGTAAAAGCAAATTAGATTGGTTTGACAACTTCTATCCTTAGTAAACCCATGCTGGTTATCACTTATAATACAATTATCCCCTATGTATTCCTGTATGTAATCGCTTATAAGTCCTTCAAACAATTTACCCACAATGCACGTTAAACTTACCGGTCTATAGTTTCCTGGGGAAGACCTAGAGCCCTTTTTGAAGATTGGCACCACATTCGCCTTGCGCCAGTCCCTTGGCACAATACCAGACACCAGAGAATCTCTAAATATCATGAACAGGGGTACAGATATTACTGAACTTACCTCTCTAAGAACTCTTGGGTGCAATCCATCTGGCCCTTGAGATTTGCTTACATTTATATAACTTACCTTGTACCATCTCTACATTAAGCCAGTTCAGTACATTACATGATGTGTTACCAGCACTGACCTGGCCAATGTCAGCTCCTTTTTCCATAGTGTATACAGAACTAAAGAACCCATTCAGTAGCTCCGCCTTCTCTTGATCGCCTGTGACAACCTCCCCATTATCATTATTAAGGGGTCCTACATGCTCTGTCCTTGGTTTTTTTGCATTTATATATCTAAAAAAAATATTTAGGATTAGTTTTGCTTTCTTTGGCCACCTGTCTCTCGTTTTGAATTTTTGCTGTTTTTATTACATTTTTACAGATTTTATTAAGCTCCTTGTACTGTTTAAATGTTATAGCTGACCCATCAGATTTGTATTTTTTGAAGGCTATTTTTTATTGTTTATTGCTCTTTTAACATCATTTGTCAGCCATGTAGGATTTAGTTTTAATCATTTATATTTGTTCCCCTTTGGTATATATTTAGCTGTATAGTTATTTAGAGTTGATTTAAAGATGTCCCATTTACCTTCTGTATCAGTATTTGACAACACCTCCCCCCAGTCTATGTCCTGTAGTGCAGCTCTCAGCCCAGGAAAATTTGCCTTTTTAAAGTTATATGTTTTTGCCTTCCCCGTCTGTCTTTGTTTTCTACATTTTAAGTCAAAAGTAACTATATTGTGGTCGCTATTACCAAGGTTTTCCCGCACAGTTACATTACCAACCAGCTCTGCGTTGTTGGAAATGATCAGATCCAACAAGGCATCACTTCTTGTTGGGTCCTCCACAAACTGGCCCATAAAATTATCCTGCAATAAATTTAGGAATTGTCGCCCCTTTGTAGTTTTAGCCAACCCCGGCCCCCAATCTATATCTGGATAGTTAAAATCTCCCATTTTTACCACTGTACCTGCCCGGGCGGCCCTCTCTATTTGTTTATGAAGCCGAACTTCTATCTCTTCAGTGATATTAGGGGGTCTGTAGATTTCCCCAAATATAATTTTTTCAGTATTTCCCTCCTTTTGTAATTCTACCCACAGTGATTCCACCTCCTCAGAATCATCACACACTATGGCATCGTTCACACTGACTTTCATACCACTTCTTACATACAGACAGACTCCACCACCTTTTCTGTTCATTCTATCCTTGCGAAACAATGTAAACCCCTGCAGATTGACAGCCCAGTCATGCGAGGAGTCCAGCCATGTCTCAGTGACCCCAACTATATCAATATGTTCCTCCAGTATCAAGGCCTCAAGCTGCTGTATGTTCCAGAGGAAGTTCTTTTCTTTTTAAATTTCCTTTCTGTCTGATCACAGTGCTCTCTGCTGACACCTCTGTCCATTTTAGGAAGGTCACTTCTGCTTCTGATCTCCCAAGTAAAATTGCCAAGTTGGGCAATGATGCGAGGGCCTCAGTATCAGAGATGGCAACCCTAGTGGATACTGGTCTCCCTAACAGCCGGGGGAACAGCTCAACTAGTAGTGTGGGGGATGGTAACGCAGGTAGGCCAAGACAGTTAGTTGTGGTAGGGGATTCTATAATCAGGAAGACGGATAGAATAATTTGTCGCCAAGACCACCTCAACCGAATTGTTTGCTGTCTCCCTGGTGCCAGGGTACGGTATGTGGTGGAAAGGGTGGACAAATTACTAGGGGGGGCTGGGGATGACCCAGCTGTCGCGGTCCATGTGGGAACCAACGACAGAATACATGGTAGGTGGAGGTCCTTGAAGAATAATTACAAGGAACTAGGTGCCAAGCTGAAGGGAAGGACCTCTAAGGTTGTGTTCTCTGGAATACTTCCTGTGCCATGCGCATCGCAGGAAAGACAGCGGGAGCTTAGGGAGCTAAATGCATGGCTTAAGTCGTGGGTTTTTAGAGCACTGGGCTGACTTTTCATTGGGGTACAAACTCTATTCTACGGATAATTTGCACCTGAATGGAAGGGGGTCCACTGTGCTGGGGGAGAGAATCCTGGAAGGGGTGGCTGAGTATTTAAACTAGGTGAGTGGGGGAGGATAATAAAGAAAGCAGACAGTGGGATGGATAGGTTAGAGAGGGGTCAGGACATAATGGTTGGTGGAGAGGTGTCCTGTGGGGGGAGGTTAAGAGCACTGGGTTACAAACCAGCCGTAAAAATAAATGTAGCCCGAAAAATTGTAATCCCAATAATTCAAAAAATTCCATTAGCCCCAATAACTCAATAACTACAATAAGCCCCATTAACTCAAAAAATCCCATTAGCCCCAATAACTTAAATAACAACGTTAGACCCAATAACGCAAAAAATCCCATTAGACCCAATAACTTAAATAATAATGTTAGACCCAATAACTCAAAAAATCCCATTAGCCCCAATAACTTAGTACAATTAGCCCTTATAACTCAAAAAATAACATTAATCCCAATAACTCTGAAAATCCCATTAGTGAGACTATATGTGTAAAACTTAATGGAAATGTAAAGTGTATGTTCACAAATGCCAGAAGCCTAGCAAATAAAATGGGGGAGCTGGAGGAACATATTGATATAGTTGGGGTCACTGAGACATGGCTGGACTCCTCGCATGACTGGGCTGTTAATCTGCAGGGGTTTACATTGTTTCGCAAGGATAGAATGAACAGAAAAGGTGGTGGAGTCTGTCTGTATGTAAGAAGTGGTATGAAAGCCAGTGTGAACGATGACATAGTGTGTGATGATTCTGAGGATGTGGAATCATTGTGGGTAGAATTACAAAAGGAGGGAAATATTGAAAAAATAGTATTTGGTGTAATCTACAGACCCCCTAATATCACTGAAGAGATAGATGGTCGGCTATATAAACAAATAGAGAGGGCCGCACGGGCAGGTACAGTGGTAATAATGGGAGATTTTAACTATCCAAATATAGATTGGGGCCGGGGGCTGGCTAAAACTACAAAGGGGAGAAAATTCCTAAATTTATTGCAGGATAATTTTATGGGCCAGTTTGTGGAGGACCCAACAAGAAGTGATGCCTTGTTGGATCTGATCATTTCCAACAACACAGAGCTGGTTGGTAATGTAACTGTGCGGGAAAACCTTGGTAATAGCGACCACAATATAGTTACTTTTGACTTAAAATGTAGAAAACAAAGACAAGCGGGGTAGGCAAAAACATATAACTTTAAAAAGGCAAAATTCCCTGGGCTGAGAGATGCACTACAGGCATAGACTGGGGGGAAGTGTTCTCAAAATCAACTCTAAATAACTATACAGCTAAATATATACCAAAGGGGAACAAATATAAACGAAATCCTACATGGCTGACAAATGATGTTAAAAGAGCAATACATAACAAAAAAATAGCCTTCAAAAAATTCAAATCTGATGGGTCAGCTATAACATTTAAACAGTACAAAGAGCTTAATAAAATCTGTAAAAATTTTATAAAAACAGCAAAAATTCAAAATGAGAGACAGCTGGCCAAAGAAAGCAAAACTAATCCTAAATATTTTTTTAGATATATAAATACAAAAAAAACAAGGACAGAGCATGTAGGACCCCTTAATAATGATAATGGGGAGGTTGTCACGGGCGATCAAGAGAAGGCGGAGCTACTGAATGGGTTCTTTAGTTCTGTATATACTATGGAAGAAGGAGCTGACATTGGACAGGTCAGTGCTGGTAACACATCATGTAATGTACTGAACTGGCTTAATGTAGAGATGGTACAAGGTAAGTTAGGTAAAGTAAATGTAAGCAAATCTCCAGGGCTGGATGGACTACACCCAAGAGTTCTTAGAGAGGTAAGTTCAGTAATATCTGAACCCTTGTTCATGATATTTAGAGATTCTCTGGTGTCTGGTATTGTGCCAAGGGACTGGCGCAAGGCTAATGTGGTACCAATCTTCAAGAAGGGCTCTAGGTCTTCGCCAGGCAATTATAGACCGGTAAGTCTAACGTGCATTGTAGGTAAATTGTTTGAAGGACTTATAAGGGATTACATACAGGAATACATAGGGGATAATAGTATTATAAGTGATAACCAGCATGGGTTTACTAAGGATAGAAGTTGTCAAACCAATCTAATTTACTTTTATGAAGAGGTGAGTAGAACCCTTGACAGAGGAATGGCTGTGGATATAGTGTTTCTGGATTTTGCCAAAGCGTTTGATACTGTCCCTCACAGACGCCTGACAGGTAAGTTAAGGTCTTTGGGCTTGGAAACTTTAGTTTGTAACTGGATTGAACACTGGCTCATGGATCGTACCCAGAGAGTGGAGGTCAATGATTCGTACTCTGATTGGTCCCCGGTAATTAGTGGTGTACCCCAAGGTTCAGTACTGGGCCCGCTGTTGTTTAATTTATTTATCAATGATATAGAGCTCTGTTTCTATCTTTGCAGATGACACCAAGCTTTGTAGCACAGTACAGTCTATAGAGGATGTGCATAAGTTACAATATGACTTGGATAGACTAAGTATCTGAGCATCCACTTCACAAATGAGGTTTAATGTGGATAAATGTAAAGTTATGCATCTGGGTACTAATAACATGCATGTATCGTATGTTTTAGGGGGGATTAAACTGGCAGAGTCACTGGTAGAGAAGGATCTGGGTGTACTTGTAGATCACAGACTACAGAATAGCATGCAATGTCAGGCTGCTGCTTCCATAGCCGGCAGGATATTGTCATGTATAAAAAGAGGCATGGACTCAAGGGACAGGGACATAATACTCCCCCTTTATAAAGCATTGGTACGGCCTCACCTGGAATATGCTGTTCAGTTTTGGTCGCCTGTTCTGTGAACTTATGGAACAGTCTACCTCAGGAACTGGTCACAGCAGGAACAATTAACAGCTTTAAAACAGGGTTAGATACATTCCTGAAACAAAATAACATTAATGCTTATGCAGAATTATAAAACTACATCCCTTTCCCTTATCCCCTTACACCCTTCCCTTCAAGGCCCTGGTTGGACTTGATGGACTTATGTCTTTTTTTCAACCATACTAACTATGCAACTATGTATAAATATATCAGGGGGCCATACAGAGATATCTTCCATGATCTATTTATACCCAGGACTGTATCAATAACAAGGGGGCATCCTCTATGTTTAGAGGAAAGAAGGTTTCAACACCAGCACAGACGGGGGTTCTTTACTGTAAGAGCAGTGAGATTGTGGAATTCTCTCCCTGAGGAGGTGGTCATGGTGAACTCTGTAAAAGAATATAAAAGGGGTTTGGATTAATTTTTGGAGAGTAATAACATTGCTGGTTATGTATACTAGATTTATAGGGACAGAACGTTGATCCAGGAATTTATTCTGACTGCTATATTTGGAGTCAGGAAGGAATTTTTACCTCAAGTATGAGGGTTTTTTGCCTTCCTCTGGATCAACTCAGTAGTTACTCAGTAGGGATATAGGTTGAACTTGATGAACTCTGGTCTTTTTTCAACCTCATGAACTATGTTACATGCTGGGAATTGTAGTTTTGCAACAGCTGGAGTTCCAACTACAACTCCCAGCATGCCCTTTGGTAGCATGTGCATGCTGGGGGTTGTAGTTATGCAACAGCTGGAGGCACATTATTTCTATGAAAAAGTCTGCATCCAGCTGTCGCATAACTACAACTCCCAGCATGCACGGACAGCCGAAGGGCATGCTGAGAGTTGTAGCAGTGTGCCTTTAGCTGTTGCAAAACTACCACTCTCAGCATGCCCTTCGACTGTCAATGGATGCTGATTGTTGCAGTTTTGCAACAACTTGAGACACATTGGTTGTGAAACAGAGTTTGTGTCCTAACTCAGTGTTTTGCAACCAGTGTGCCTCCAAATATTCCAAAAATGTAATTCCCAGCATGCACTGAGAGACTGTACATGCTGGGAGTTCTAGTTTTGCAACAGCTGGAGGCCCACTGGTTGCGAAACACTGAGTTAAGTAACAAACTCTCAGTGTTTCACAACCAATGTGCCTCAAGCTGTTGCATTACTACCACTCCCAGCATGTATGGTCTGTCAGTGTATGCTGGGAGTTGTAGTTTTGCAACAGCTGGAGGTTTGCACCCCCTCCTGCATGTGAATGTACAGGGTACAGTCACATGGGTGGGGGTTTACAGCAAGTACTGCTGCAAGTTTGAGTTGCGGCATATTGTCCGTCGCAGCTCAAACCCCCAGCGAGAAACTCACTGTAAACCCCTGTCTGTGTGAATGTACCCGAAAAACACTACACTACACTACACAAAATAAAAAGTAAAACACTACATATACACATACCCCTACACAGTCCCCCGCGATAAAAAAAACCTCAAAAAACGTCTAATACGGCAATGTTTCCAAAACAGAGCCTCCAGCTGTTGAAAAACAACAACTCCCAGTATTGCCGGACAACCACTGACTGTCAAGGCATGCTGGGAGTTTTGCAACAGCTGAAGACACCCTGTTTGGGAAACACTGCCGTAGGGTAATTTTTGTTTCGGATTCAAATCCCCAATTTAGGCCTCAAATGCGCATGGTGCTCTCTCGCTTTGTAGCCTTGTCGTATTTCAAGGCAACTGTTTAGGGCCACATATGGGGTATCTCCGTACTGGGGAGAAATTGCATTTTTGGGGGGCTTTTTCTCCTTTTACCCCTTATAAAAAGGTAAAGTTGGGGTCTACATCAGCATGTTAGTGTAAAAATTTTCTTTTTTACACTAACATGCTGGTGTTGCCCCATACTTATAATGTTCACAAACAGTAAAAGGAACAAAAGACCCCCAAAATTTGTAAAGCTATTTGTCCTGATTACAGAACTACCCCATATGTGGGCGTAAAAAGTGCTCTGCCAATGCACAACAAGGCTCAGGAGTGAGAGTGCACTATGTACATTTGAGGTCTAAATTGGTGATTTGCATAGGGGTGGCAGATTTTACAGTGGTTCTGACATAAATGCAAAACAATAAATACCCACATTTTGGAAACTACACCCCTCATGGAATGTAACAAGGTATAGTGAGCCTTAACACCCCACAGGTGTATGACCATTTTTTCGTTAAAGTTGGATGTGAAAATGAAAAAAAAAATAATGTTTTCACTAAAATGCTGGTGTTACCCTACATTTTTCATTTTCACAAGGGAGAATACAAAAAAAAGACCCCTAAAATTTGCAGCCCCATTTCTACAACATACCCCATATGTGAATGTAAAGTGCTCTGCGGGGGCGAACTACAATGCTAAGAAGAGAAGGAGCGCCATTGGGCTTTTGGAGAGAGAATGGGGGAGATTTATCAAAACCAGTGCAGAGTAAAAGTTGCCCAGTTGCCCATAGCAACCAATCAGATCTCTTCTTTCATTTTCAAAAGGGCCTGTGGTAAATGAAAGAAGTGATCTGATTGGTTGCTATGGGCAACTGGGCCACTTTCCCTCTGGACAGGTTTTGATAAATCTCCCCCAATGTGTCCGAAATTGAAGGCCAGAACAGTGGACCCCCTCCCACATGTGACCCCATTTTGGAAACTACACCCCTCACGTACTGTAATAAGGGGTACAGTGAGCATTTACACCCCACAGGTGTCTGACAGATTTTTGGAACAGTGGTCCATGAAAATGAAAACAAAATGTTTTCATTTGCACTGCCCACTGTTCCAAAGATCTGTCAAATGCCACTGGGTTGTAAATGTTCACTCCACCCCTTATTAAATTCTGTGAGCGGTGTAGTTTCAAAAATGGGGTCACATGTGGGGAGTCCACTGTTCTGGCACCATGGGGTGCTTTGTAAATGCACAAGGCCGCTGACTTCTATTCCAACCAAATTCTCTCTCCAAAAACTCAATGGTGCTCCTTCTCTTCTGAGCATTGTAGTTCGCCAGCGGAGCAGTTTATATCCACATATGGGGTCACAAATTTTGGGGGCTTTTTCTTTTAGTACCCCTTGTGAAAATGAAAAATTTGGGTTAACACCAGCATTTAAGTGAAAAAAAATCTAATTTTTTATTTTCACGTCCAACTTTAGCGGAAATTTGTCAAACTCCTGTGGGGTGTTGAGGCTCACTGTACCCCTTGTTACATTCCTTGAGGGGTGTAGTTTGCAAAATGGTATGCCATGTGTATTTCTGCTGTTCTGCACCATAGGGGGCTTCCTAAATGCGATATGCCCCCCAAAGCAAAATTTGCTTTCCAAAAGCCAAATGTGACTTCTTCTCTTCTGAGCATTGCAGTGTGCCCGCAGTGCCCTTGACATCCAAACATGGGGTATTTCCATACTCAGAAGAGATGGGGTTACACATTTTGGAGGGAATTTTCTCCTATTACCCCTTGTAAAAATGTAACAATTGGGGGAAAAACAGCATTTTAGTGAAAAAAAAAATTAATTTACACATCTGACTTTAACGAAAAGTCATCAAACACCTGTGGGGTGTTAAGGCTCACTGAACCCCTTGTTACACTCCTTGAGGGGTGTAGTTTTCAAAATAGTATGCTTTTTTTTTTTTTTTTTGCTGTTCTGGCACAATAGGCGCTTCTTAAATAGGACATGCCCCCCAAAAACCATTTCAGAAAATCTCACTCTCCAAAATCCCATTGTCGCTCCTTTCCTTGTCAGCCTTGTAGTGCACCCACAGAGCATTTGAGATCCACATACTGTATGAGGTATTTCCTTACTGGAGAGAAATTGGGTTATAAATGTTGTTCTTTTTCTTCTTTTACCCCTTGTAAAATTTGTTAAACTGGGTCTACAAGAACATTCTAAATGAAGATTTAGAATTTTCTCCTTCACCTTGCTGCTATTCCTATGAAACACCTAAAGGGTTAACACATTTTCTGAATGTCATTTTGAATACTTTGGGGGTTGCTGTTTTTTTATAATGGGGTCATTTATGGAGTATTTCTATAATGAAGACCCCTCAAATTCACTTCAAAACTGAACTGGTCCCTGAAAAATTCTGATTTAGAAAATTTTGTGAACAATATTAAGTTGCTGCTGAACTTTGAAGCCCTCTGATGTCTTCCAAAAGTAAAAACATGTAAACTTTATGATGCTAATATAAAGTAGACATAGTGTATATGTGAATCAATATATAATGTATTTGGTATGTCTAATTTCCTTATAAACAGAGAGTTTCAAAGTTAAAAAAATGCAACATTTTCACATTTTTCATAAAATTTTGGGATTTTTCACCATGAAAGGATGCAAGTAACGCCGAACGTTTAACACTATGTTAAAGTAGAATATGTCATGAAAAAACTACCTTGGAATCAGAAAGAAAAGTAAAAAGCATCCCAGAGTTATTAATGCTTAAAGTGACAGTGGTCAGATTCGTAAAAAACGCTCTGGTCCTTAAGGTGAAAATGGGCTTGGTCCTTAAGGGGTTAAACATTTTTTTTTCCAGTGGAGTGAGTACCCCTTCAATGGATTAGAGAGCACATGATTTTTTAATGTATGTTTAAAAAGTGTGCCTTTGATCATAATTACGTACCATTGTCAAAAACACCTCTTCTTGAAGACCACCAAAGACGATTCTTAACACCTGTGGGAAAACAACATAGTCAATAGTCTAAATTATAACAAAAAGTTCCACTACAACTTAGAATTTTTGTAGCATGTTTGATGTATCATCATAGAATATATGTCCTAAGTCCTCCAATACATTATTGACTGATCAAAAAAATAAAGGGAACACTAAGATAACACATTCTAGATCTGAATGAATGAACTAATAGTATGAAATACTTTCGTCTTTACATAGTTGAATGTGCTGACAACAAAATCACACAAAAATTATCATTGGAAATCAAATTTATCAACCCATGGAGGTCCGGATATGGAGTCACACTCAAAATCAAAGTGGAAAACCACATTACAGGCTGATCCAACTTTGATGTAATGTCCTTAAAACAAATCAAAATGAGGCTCAGTGGTGTGTGTGGCCTCCACGTGCCCGTATGACCTCCCTACAATGCCTGGGCATGCTCCTGATGATATGGTGGATGGTCTCCTGAGGGATGTCCTCCCAGACCTGGACTAAAGCATCTGCCAACTCCTGGACAGTCTGTGGTGTAAAGTGGCGTTGGTGGATGGAGCGAGACATGATGTCCCAGATGTGCCCAATCAGATTCAGGTCTGGAGAACGGGTGGGCCAGTCCATAGCATCAATGCCTTCCTCTTGCAGGAACTGCTGACACACTCCAGCCATATGAGGTCTAGCATTGACTTGCATTAGGAGGAACCCAGGGCCAACCGCACCAGCATATTGTCCCACAAGGGGTCTGAGGATCTCATCTCAGTACCTAATGGCAGTCAGGCTACCTCTGGCAAGCAGATGGAGGGCTGTGTGGCCCCCCAAAGAAATGCCACAACACACCATTACTGACCCACCGCCAAACCGTTCATGCTGGAGGATGTTCTCCACGGCCTCTCCAGACTCTGTCACGTCTGTCACATGTGCTCAGTGTGAACCTGCTTTCATCTATGAAGAGCACAGGGCGCCAGTGGCGAATTTGCCAATCGTGTGTTCTCTGGCAAATGCTAAACTTCCTACGCGGTGTTGGGCTGTAAGCACAAACTCCACCTGTGATGTCGGGCCCTCACCACCCTCAAATGGTCTGTTTCAGACCATTTGAGTGTACACATGCACATTTGTGGCCTGCTGGAGGTCATTTTGCAGGGCTCTGGCAGTGCTCCTCCTTACACAAAGGCGGAGGTAGCGGTCCTGCTGCTGGGCCGTTGCCCTTCTACGTCCTCCTCCACGTCTCCTGATATACTGGCCTGTCTCTTGGTAGCGCCTCCATGCTCTGGACACTACGCTGACAGACACAGCAAACCTTCTTGCCACAGCTCGCATTGATGTGCCATCCTGGATGATCTGCACTACCTGAGCCACTTGTGTGGGTTGTAGAATCCATCTCATGCCACCACTAGAGTGAAAGCACCGCCAGTATTCAAAAGTGACCAAAACATCAGCCAGGAAGCATAGGAACTGAGAAGGGGTCTGTGGTCACCACCTGCAGAACCACTCCTTTATTGGGGGTGTCTTGCTAATTGCCTATAAATTCCACCTGTTGTCTGTTCCATTTGCACAACAGCATGTGAAATTCATTGTCAATCAGTGTTGCTTCCTGAGTGGACAGTGTGATTTCACAGAAGTGTGATTGACTTGGAGTTACATTGTGTTGTTTAAGTGTTCCCTTTATTTTTTTGAGCACTGTACAAATGCTTAACTTGTTTATTCTCTTGAGGCATAAGTGAATACAATAAAGTTTGCTCAGAGCAGCACAACCAGTAAATGGTTCAGTCACCATACCAACCCACAATACTAAATATAGTATAATAAATTACAAATGAAAATACATGTCTGATGATTATACATAATGGTGACTCATTATAAACATCTTAGCAATACAGCCGCTTTGCAATAGTCTGAATAAAGCATAAATTTGATTTTTTTTTATATTGCTTAACCCCTTAAGAATGGGGCCAATTTTATTTTTGCATTTTCATTTTTTCCTCCTTGCCTTCTAAAAATTATCCACAGATGGTTTGTTTTTTGCGTGACCAATTGTACTTTGTAATGACATCACTCATTTATCATAAAGTGTACGACAAACTCCCAAAATTATTGTGGTAGCTTGGGGGGTGCAGGGTGAATAGGGTGTAGCTGTGCAGTGATGAAAGGGTGTAGCATTAATCCTTAACTTTCATGACACCTGGGTGCGGGTTCCTCTGCATATGTGTTAAGGCTAATTTATTAAGCCTGTATTTGTGGGAGGGGCGGGATTTCACTATAAGAACCCGCGGCAGTACCTGTGCTTGACGCAGCGGGTTCGTCACGTGCTTCCGATCAGCTGACTTGTTGTGTCAGCTGACCGAACCCGGAAGTCGCTGACATGGTCGGCGAGGGAGAGGGTAAGGAGCCGGACCGAGCGGGGGTAGCGAATCCTGATGTTCCCTTGCTCTGGAGGTAAGTCAGTACGGAGGGGTCCCCCCGTTCAGCCCGGCCCATACTGCGGCCGGCTCGGGCCACACTACACAGGATTTGACGGATGTGCCTGCTCGGGGTAACTGCCGGCTCGGGCCATGCTACATAAACGTGACATTTTTTATGGGGTAGTTGCCAGCTCGGGCCACGCTATAATGTTTTGTTATATCATAGGGCCTGGGGCTGGATATGGCCAGCTATGGCCATGCGATTTACATATGGGCCAGCTCAGGCCAAGCTACAGTGTTGTGCTAGTAGCGTTCATGCAGCGCATGCGCTTGTAGTACCAGTGCTGCATGGACGCTGGTAGTACCGTACATGTACCCATATTATTCATACTCTGCTCCGCTATGCACATTTCAGTAAGAGGTTAATTATATGTCGGTACGCTCTGACTGCTCCGCTCTGCACATTACAGTAGGGGTTAAATTTATGCCGGCACACTCTGACCGCTCCGCTCTGCACATTACAATAGGGGTTACTCATATGCCAGCACGCTCTCTGACTGCTCTGCACATTACAGTAGGGATTAATTATATGCCGACACGCTCTGACTGCTCCGCTCTGCACATTACAGTAGGGGTTACTTATATGCCAGCACGCTCTCTGACTGCTCTGCACATTACAGCAAGGGGTTAATTATATGCCAGCACGCTCTGACCGCCCCACTCTGCACATTACAGTAGGGGTTACTCATATGCCAGCACGTCTTTGACTGCTCTGCACATTACAGCAAGGGGTTAATTATATGTCAGCATGCTCTGATTGCTCTGCTCTGCACATTACAGTAGGAGTTAATTATTTGCCAGCACGCTCTCTGACTGCTCCGCTCTGCACATTATAGTAGGGGTTACTTATATGCCAGCTCGCTCCCGGACTGCCCTGCACATTACAGCAAGGGGTTAATTATATGCCGGCACGCTCTGACTGCTCCGCTCTGCATATTACAGTAGGGGTCAATTATATGCCAGCATGCTCTCTGACTGCTCTATACATTACAGTAGGGGTTAATTATATGCCAGCATGCTCTCTGACTGCTCTGCACACTACTGTAAGTGGTTTATTATATGCCAGCATGCTCTCTGACTGCTCCGCTCTGCACATTACGGTAAGGGGTCAGTTATATGCCAGCACGCTCTCTGACTGCTCTGCACATTACAGTAGGGGTCAATTATATGCCAGCACGCCCAATGACTGCTCCGCTCTGCATATTACAGTAGGGGTTAATTACATGTCAGCACGCTCTCTGACTGCTCCGCTCTGTGCATCACTGTAAGGGGTCAATTACATGCCAGCACGCTCACTGACTGCTACGCTCTGCATATTACAGTAGGGGTTAATAATATGTCAGCACGCTCTCTGACTGCTCCCCTCTGCGCATCACTGTAAGGGGTTAATTATATGCCAGCACGCTCTCTGGCTGCTCCGCTCTGCATATTACAATAGGGGTTAATCATGTGCCGGCACGCTCTGACTGCTCCACTCTGCATATTACAGTAGGGGTTAATTACATGCCAGCACACTCTCTGACTGCCCCGCTACGCATATTACAGTAGGGGTTAATTATATGCCAGCACGTTCTCTGACTGCTCCGCTCTGCGTATTACTGTAGGGGTTAATTATATGCAAGCACGCTCTCTGACCGTTCCCGTTCGGCACATGACAAGTAGGGGTTAATCATATGCCCGCACGTTTTCTGGCTGCTCCACTCTGCACATTAAACAGTAGGGGTCAATTATATGCCAGCATGCTCTCTGACTGCTCTGTACATTACAGTAGGGGTTAATTATATGCCAGCTGACTGCTCTGCACACTACTGTAAGTGGTTTATTATATGCCAGCATGCTCTCTGACTGCTCCGCTCTGCACATTACGGTAAGGGGTCAGTTATATGCCAGCACGCTCTCTGACTGCTCTGCACATTACAGTAGGGGTCAATTATATGCCAGCACGCCCACTCACTGCTCCGCTCTGCATATTACAGTAGGGGTTAATTACATGTCAGCACGCTCTCTGACTGCTCCGCTCTGTGCATCACTGTAAGGGGTCAATTACATGCCAGCACGCTCACTGACTGCTCCGCTCTGCATATTACAGTAGGGGTTAATTATATGTCAGCACGCTCTCTGACTGCTCCGCTCTGCATATTACAGTAGGGGTTAATTATATGCCAGCACGCTCACTGACTGCTCCGCTCTGCATATTACAGTAGGAGTTAATTATATGCCAGCACACTCACTGACTGCTCCGCTCTGCATATTACAGTAGGGGTTAATTTTATGTCAGCACGCTCCCTGACTGCTCCCCTCTGCGCATCACTGTAAGGGGTTAATTATATGCCAGCACGCTCTCTGGCTGCTCCGCTCTGCATATTACAGTAGGGGTTAATCATGTGCCGACACGCTCTGACTGCTCCACTCTGCATATTACAGTAGGGGTTAATTACATGCCGGCACTCTCTCTGACTGCCCCGCTACGCATATTACAGTAGGGGTTAATTATATGCCAGCACGTTCTCTGACTGCTCCGCTCTGCGTATTACAGTAGGGGTTAATTATATGCAAGCACGCTCTCTGACCGTTCCCGCTTGGCACATGACAAGTAGGGGTTAATCATATGCCAGCACGTTTTCTGGCTGCTCCGCTCTGCACATTAAACGAAGTGGTTTATCATATGCCAGCGCGTTTTTTGGCAGCTCCGCTCTGCACATTACAAGCAAGGGTTAATTATATGCCGGCACGCTTTCTGGCTGCAGGGGCTTTGTTACATACATGCAGCGCATGCATGGCTACGTTATGAAAGTTTAGTGATATACATTCTACAGGTATTAATAAAATAAAAAATAATAAAAAAAAGGGCAGGGTTTCTTCGAGGTGTCAGATGATCGAGCACATCATACACGTACTTAATTATTCGTGTCAGGGTGTTTAGTTAGGTTTAGCTTTAGCGTGTTTTACGTATTGGGTGTGTGTTATGCCTAGCATTCTTCTGCCACCCGTGTACAGATATAATTTTGCGGAGCATAGAAAAAAAAATTTGTGTTTATTTGAAAATTAGATAAATTATTTCCTTAGGTGCTACTGTCCCCATTTAGGCTTTAAACCGATCCTCCGTGACAAACACTTCATCAGCAAGGTTGGTCCATGGTAGTTGAAGGGTCACTCAAGGGTACGTGTATATTGTCCTCACGCTCACAGGATATATACTGTACACACGCTCGCAGGGTTTATACTGTACTCACGCTCGTGGGATTTGTACTGTACTCACGCTCGCAGGATTTGTACTGTTCACACGTTCATAGGTTTACAGTATACACGCTCACAGGATTTACATTGTACATATGCTCAGAGGGTTTATACTGTACACTCGCTGGTAGTGATTATGCTGTACACATGCTTGTAGGGTTTATATTGTACATACGCTCAGGGTTCATACGGTACACTCGCTGGTAGTATTCATACTTTACACACGCTCGTAGGGTTATACAGTATACTCGCTCGTAGGGGTCATACAGTATACTTGTTTTGGACAGTTAATTCGTTACAGTCCTATTGTGAGAGTGGCCGTGTCCCACGTGGACTACGAGTTTTTGAAGAGTTGTCTCAATTTCAAGATGATAATGAATTTACGGATGAATGGACATCATTACATCAAGAACACAGCTTAAATCTCACCAAATTGATGTTGAAACGGACAGAAAAAGAATATGCCCTAATTACTGCACAACTGCTTAAAGCTAAATTGGAGCTAAAAACCCGTGTGAACAAAGAGCAATATGAAGTGTTTGAAAAGAAGGTGGAAAAAAAGATATTACCGATCCAAGCTGATATTAAGGAACGTAAAAAGAATAAATATCTGAGAGACAAACAAGACAATGATGGGGGTCATGTTTTTGATTGGAATCTTAAAAAAATGAGAAGACAAAGACGACTGCGGAGACCACCTCAGGATTATTGGACTACAGATTCAGGGTCCGACTCAAGTGGGACTGGCGATACCACTCTTCTTAAAGACCCCTCTAACCCTGTGGTTTTGGGGGACCAACAACTGCACCCACCCGCAAGAGGAGGATACGGCGGGGCAAGTGCAAAAAGATTTTCAAGAAGAGGTGGGATGAAGAGAAAGCAAGTCACCTGGCAACAATAGGTGCCCTTGCCTCTCCAGATCCTACAGGTCAGTCTAACATTATTAATTTGACACAGCATGTTCTCTCTGAAGAATGTCAATCTCTGTTAAGGAAGGGGTTAAATTTCTGTATCAATAACAAATTTAATTTCACGGATTTTACTATAGATTTGTATAAATCTATTAGGAAAATTAATTTACACAGGTTTTTTCTAAGTGGTTACACCCCTGACAAAGAGTCTGATCAGTTAGAAGGGGAAGTTCCAACATTTATTAGCCCGTTGGGCTTTATGGTTAACCCATCCTGGTCAGAACAAGATAGAGATGTTGTATCGTTATTAATGGAAATTGCAGGTGATGAGATAATTCACGATCCAGACAAAGTTACAATTTACAGACCTTTTACAGGAGGTGTTCCATCTACATTTAATCCGCCCTTGCCTGCAGGCTCTAATATCCAAAATTTTATGGAAAGCATCATTCAAGACGTTAAAGCACTGATTTACCCTAAATCTACCCCTAATCTTACGGTGGGAGAAAGGAGTGCTTTAAAATGGTTATCTGAAAACACAGAGATAGTAGTGAAGCCTGCGGATAAGGGCGGCAATGTTGTACTCTTGACCAAAGATTATTACCTACAAGAGGCAAATCGCCAGTTAAGTGATCAAAGTACCTATACAGCACTATTAAAAGATCCCACCACACATTACCAGGAGAGTGCTAGATCACTACTTAGGAGGGGAGTGGAAAGCAATATATTTTCGGAGAGATTTGCTAAAAAAACTTTTTATTACTCACCCACAAAAACCATACTGGTACTGGACACCCAAAATTCACAAAAATGCTCAATTGCCGCCAGGTTGGCCTATTGTTGCGGGCAGGGGCTCAGTTACTGAGCCCCTGTCCCAATACCTTGATTGGGTCCTGCGCCCATTACTACACACTATACCAGCTTATTTAAAAGATACTCAACATTTATTGCAAATTTTGGAAAATTTTGGGTGGCAGGAGCATTTTATTTTGGCTAGCATCGACGTGGAGAGCCTCTATACCCGCATCCCTCAGAGTGCGGGTGTGGAGGCTGTCCGGCGTCGATTGGACCAAACGGAACATCATAGCCCTGTTTACATTAATTATATTTGTGAGATGTTACAGTTTGTATTATCCCATAATGCTTTTCAGTTTAATAATCGCTGGTTTAACCAGCGATCTGGGACTGCGATGGGGACCCCCGTGGCACCTACTTTCGCAAATATTTTTTGGGGGGTCCTAGAGGAAGATAAGGTCTTTTCTTCTAATAATCTCTTCCTTGAATATCTGGCTCTCTACGTTAGATATGTCGACGACGTGCTGGTTATTTGGTCAGGTAGTACGGCCCAGTTTTACCAGTTCGTCGCCTACATGAACGACAATAATTATAATATGCATTTTACTAGTGTGGTGGGCATCAACAATATAGAATTTCTTGACACTAAACTTGTAGCTAAGAATGATTATTTGGAGATCGAGGGATTTAGAAAAACAACGGCTACCAACTCCTTGCTTAGATATGACAGCTTTCATTCCCAACATGTCAAAAAATCTCTTCCTTTCGGACAATTTGTCCGATTGAAACGGATAAATACCACTACGGAAACATTTGAAATACAGGCGAAACAATTGTGGGACAGACTAATAGAGAGGGGTTACCCTGCATCGATCCTGAGTGAGGCACTATTTAAAGTCAGGAGAATACCTCGTAGTCAATTGTTGCATAAAAAGAAAGATTATGATAATACTAAATTAAATACAGAAAATCAAACAAAAATTTTTACGTTTTCCTTCATGTACAGCCCTATGGAAAATAAAATTAGGTCAGCCATATATAAAAATTGGCATATTCTTCAGCAGGACGATATCTTAGGAAAAACACAGTTGAATAAACCATTAATCTCTTTTCGCAGAACTAAGAATATTAGAGATCATATTGTACGAGGAAGATTACATGATGATATGTCCAAAAATTGGATAGAAAAATCTAAACCACAAGGATGTTTTAAATGTGGACAGTGCAATCTGTTCTCACATGATACAAACTAAAAGTATACAATTAGGGTCACAGAATCTCGTTATACATGATTTCGTCACATGCAAATCCACCTACATTGTTTACGCACTGGTTTGTACATGTGGTTTATATTATATTGGGAAGACCATAAGACCATTGCATAAAAGAATTAGGGAACACCTCCGTTCACTCACTACTGGAAAAGGCTGCCCAAAAGTAATAGAACACAGGAAATATAAACACAATAACAGAATTGAAGATTTAAAATTCCTAGGATTAAAAACAGTTGCACCCTTAAAATTTGGTGGAGACAGACATAAATTATTGTTACAAAAAGAATCTGAAATGATTATACTTACAGACGCCATAGGATCATTAGGTTTAAACCTACGGGAGGATCTCAATGTATTTCCATAGTGCAGATGTATGTTGTTAGCATAGGATCTATGTTCACACCTAGCGTTATTAGTACAATGCATAACCCCCGTTTGTGTTACAGAGTTTCAGGCGCTGTTATAGCGATTTAGTAAATACTAATGCTAGTCTCTCTACACTATACACAATATTTGTGCTTTTAACCCTGTAATGTCTATTTTTCTATTTTTGTATTACCTGGTGTATGTATTTAAGGGGGGAAGGGTTAATCGATGTCAGAGGTCACGTGTAAGCGCTCTGCGTAGCGCGAAACCGGTCGACTTACCTGGCGTTCTTGTTGCGTGGACCAGCGATCCCGAATAAAACTTCTTGCTGTTTCCGTGAGTGCCGTCTGTGATCTCTTCTTTCAAGTTATCTACGCTTATGCTTATGGCGGACTGAGCACCGGATTTGTGGCATTTGGACCTGACGGTGCAGTGATCCAGTATACTCCGGCAGTATCGTGAGTGCGGCAGTGCCGACATTTCTCCTTCTCCATGTGTTTCATGCAGTATACTCGCTCGTATGATTTTTGCGGTATACACGCCCGCAGGTTTATACTGTACATTCGCTCAGAGGGTCCATGCTGTACATTCGCTGGTAGTACTTATACTGCACACACACTTGTAGGTTTCATGTCGTGCATACGCTCGTAGGAAGTATACTGTACATAACACTCTCACATACATACGCTCACAGATCAGTGGTGCTGTTACACGTTATATCCACTTGTTACTTTGATACTATGGATAAGAATTTATTGCCATGGTAGCATTTATAGTGGGCATTCGTTCATATAGTTCGTTGTATATACGCACACACTTCATTCGGTCTATACACTCAAGGTTTCATGCTAATGATTAGTTCATGTAGTTCACACGTTATAGTGTTTACGATGCACTTTTTTAGGTGCATTGTAGTTTCTGCAGTACATATAGTTAAATAGCATTGGGGCACATGCGTTCCTCACTTTAGTGTTTATACAGCTGTTGGGGTCGGGGCCTCATATCTACCATAATATTGGAAAAATTGACCTGGCATCAGGCGCTCGGGGATCCAGAGAGATCTCACGACCAGTTCATGGAGGTGGATAGGAATTCAAGCTTTATTAGTATACAACAACGCGTTTCGGGGTTAGCATACCCCTTCTTCAGATTGACAGATTTGTACAGTACAGTGCAACAGAGAGCTTTTTATACACATATTGATTGAGAAACAAAATGGTGGCAAGGTCAGAGGTTCAGGATGGGAGGTACAGCAGTAGCAATAGAAATGCAAAAAAACTGGGAACTTTATCTTTAGATTGACTCTTGTACTTTATACCTATATATAGGGATAACAGTAACTTTAAATAAAGAGAAGGAAATGTGCTTTATTAGATAATGTAAAGCAAAGGTGTAATACTTGATCCGGTTCATATGTTAGATAGAGGCTTGATGCGCACTCGTTGTGAACATTGCCGTGCGCTCCACGGCATGTAAACAACGGCCGCATGTCGCCGCTCTGTTTATAAACAGAGAGGAGATGCGGCGTGTAGGTTGCTACGGACGCGTCGCTAGGGAGCGGGTCCGTAAAGATGATATGTTACAGAGCAGGCGCATGGTTTAGCGCTGCTCTGTGTATGTCAGGTAAAAGGAAACTATATATGTGTGGAACAAAGTTTTAACAGCACAGTTTTGCTTAATATATAGAGATGAATGTATTACATGAAAATTTAATACATTTTTAACAAAATATATTATTATAGAATAAGTTTGTATCAGCAAAAATCAAAGGGTGCATATGTAAATTAAAATAGGATGAATCAGTTAATAGGATAACAAGGGCTGGATAATATACATGCAAATAAATAAATAAATAGATAAATATGTAATATTACAATATTTATCTATTTATTTATTTATTTGCATGTATATTATCCAGCCCTTGTTATCCTATTAACTGATTCATCCTATTTTAATTTACATATGCACCCTTTGATTTTTGCTGATACAAACTTATTCTATAATAATATATTTTGTTAAAAATGTATTAAATTTTCATGTAATACATTCATCTCTATATATTAAGCAAAACTGTGCCGTTAAAACTTTGTTCCACACATATATAGTTTCCTTTTACCTGACATGCACAGAGCAGCGCTAAACCATGCGCCTGCTCTGTAACATATCATCTTTACGGACCCGCTCCCTAGCGACGCGTCCGTAGCAACCTACACGCCGCATCTCCGCTCTGTTTATAAACAGAGCGGCGACATGCGGCCGTTGTTTACATGCCGTGGAGCGCACGGCAATGTTCACAACGAGTGCGCATCAAGCCTCTATCTAACATATGAACCGGATCAAGTATTACACCTTTGCTTTACATTATCTAATAAAGCACATTTCCTTCTCTTTATTTGAAGTTACTGTTATCCCTATATATAGGTATAAAGTACAAGAGTCAATCTAAAGATAAAGTTCCCAGTTTTTTTGCATTTCTATTGCTACTGCTGTACCTCCCATCCTGAACCTCTGACCTTGCCACCATTTTGTTTCTCAATCAATGTGTGTATTAAAAGCTCTCTGTTGCACTGTACTGTACAAATCTGTCAATCTGAAGAAGGGGTATGCTAACCCCGAAACGCGTTGTTGTATACTAATAAAGCTTGAATTCCTATCCACCTCCATGAACTGGTCGTGAGATCTCTCTGAATCCCCGAGCGCCTGATGCCAGGTCAATTTTTCCAATATTAAGCTCACCCACAGGATCTCCTCTTTGGATCCATCCTGAAGACCTGTAGGCTTGCACGGAATCCTTCATTACCTCAGATTGAGGTTATATGCGTATTATTATACGCTCCAGGTGAGCGGCCATTCATTAGACCCCTTACGTATCCCCACTCTACGTGGGTCTCTGTATAAATTTTTAGGGTAATGCACTAGGCGCCTCCTTGGGCCTTCTCTTTTTTTCTATTTGTTTACAGGTTTCATATCTACCATGTCAGCAGGGGATGGGGCTCAGTAGTTATTACTGACACGTTTCCAGAGCAACAGCCTCATGACACATAGGCGGTGTATACCCATTATACCTGCCACGTCTGCAGGGGGATACATTGCATAATTGTTGTTACTGACACGTTTTCAGAACAATGATTACACAACACGACTTCAGGTTGGCGACAGTGTCATTATATACGTCATGTTATTCCCCCGTTGGGTCATGCACAGGGATACAGCTTTATTTTTAGTTGTTGATTGCCATTTATTTTCGGCCTGTCACGTCTACAGGTCGGTTCAGTCGCAACCTGACACAACTTCAGGTTGGCGGAAACGTCGTTATGGGTCCATAGGTTTACTTAGCATTTGGGTTGTGCATACAGTGACTTGGCTCTGTGTGGTTGGTCTTGTTGTCGGCTTCAGGTTGACGTTACTGATGACGTGTCGGTCGAGTTTCATCGTCATGTTTGCTGCGTTAGTGGTTTCATTGCCGGTCACATCCACAGGCTGGTTACAGTGATAACCTGACACAGGTTTAGGTAAGTGACTTGGTGGTCATTTGTGCATGCATGTTGGTAGCACTTGGAGTTGTGAATACGGGCATAGGGTTGTTCCCTGTTGAGACTTTTTCACGTCCACAGCCACAGAGATCTTCTAACACGCAGTCTGGAATACCTACACTATGTTTATGACAGACGCAGAGGATGTCTAGGGTGCATTTTGTTTTTACTTGCATTTATTGAATTTTGCCACTCTTCTTTGAATCCAGCCCCTCTAGCTGTCAGCCCTGGCAACTGGCTTAGTTAGTCGGCTAGCTGACATCTATGTAATTCCCCATTGGGACATCAGGGCGGCTTAACGCGCTGTCCTTCAGTTGTCATGGTTTCCTAAGGTTAGAGGAATTACATGCAGGTGCATGGCCGTAGTTACAATAACTTTACAGGGATGTAAATAATTACTTATTGAAATTGTATAGCAGATCAATGTTATTGTCAGGTTACTATCATACAGCATTTTCTCAAGTCCCACGAGTGATGCTCAGCTGAGTATTGCAATCTTCGCTTCCACATGTCAAGGGTCCAATGGGGTCAGCAGATGCCATTGTTTAGGGGGCGGCACTCACTGCAAGTTGTTTTGTCAAGTATGTTCGTATTCTTGTTAATTCTTTAAAGCAATCCATCCATCATATCCAGTCATTCCCTTAGCATTAGGCCTGCTGCACTGGCGTCACATCATGGTGTGCCAGCATACATGGTTAGGTAATAGGGGTGCTGGGGAGCCAGTACCTACATGCGCTATACCTCCATTTCATAGTCTGTAACGCACGATGCATTTCAGTCATTGGTCACGGGGTTGTTGCACGAGTTAATAGCGCTTTGTTCTCATTATGGACCTCCGGCCGTCATGTTGGATGATCGGATCCCCGTGGCTGCGACCAGTTGTGAGCTGGGATTCACAAGCAAAATCTCACAAAATTGAGTACACTCCTCACATTTTTGTAAATATTTTATTATACCTTTTCATGTGATTATGCACATTTAAAGTAGTGAGCACACACCCTGTAAAACAGTGTTTAATATTGTGTCCCCTCAAAATAACTCAACACACAGCCATTAAAGTCTAAACATTTTTTTAAAAATGAGTACACCCCTAAGTGGAAATGTCGACATTGGGCCAAAAGTGTTAATATTTTGGTAAGTAATAAATCATCCGCAAAGAGATTAACCTTTATAGGTTGAATTAGCTATGGTTACCTCTGAGATGTCCTGATTGTCATGGATGATACTCGCCTGGGGCTCCATAGCCAATGCATATAGTGCTGGGGACAAAGGACATCCCTGATGAGTACCACGCTCAATTTCAATGGGAATAGGAGAGGGAGAGGGAAGTTTAAGATAGGCTTGGGGCTTGGAGTAGAGAGGTTGAAGAGTAGTCACAAAGGGTCCGGAGAAGCCCATAGACGGAAGGACTCCAAAAAGATAGGGCCAGGAGACTGTGTCGAAGGCTTTTTCTATATTGAGACCCAGTAAAGAGGTTGAAGAGTAGTCACAAAGGATCCGGAGAAGCCCTTAGACGGAAGGACTCCAAAAAGATAGGGCCAGGAGACTGTGTTGAAGGCTTTTTCTATATTGAGACCCAGTAAAGTTAAAGGAGCGAAGGTCGTGGAAGCCCAGTGAACTATATTTATCATGTTACGAATGTTATCGGGCGCCTGCCATTCTACGATAAACCCCACTTGATCATTGTGGACTACACTGGGGAGTATGGAGTTGAGTCTATGAGCTAGAATGGATGTGAACATTTTTCTTTCAAAATTAATAAGGCAGATGGAATGGTAATTAGAGGGGGGTAATGGATCTTTATTGGGCTTGGAAATAACAACTATAGAGGCAGTTAGAAATTCAGGGGGCATAGGGGAAGCAGATAGTAATTTATTGCAAATGAGATAATATGCGGGATAAAAACAATAAACCTCACTTTACTAATGAAATATTACTGTGTCGTACAGATATTTGATAGCTCAAAATGAAATTGCTGATCCAAATACCCAAATCACTGAAATTGTCAGGGGTGCCTAAACTTTTGCATACAACGTGTGTGTGTGTGTATATATATATATATATATATATATATATATATATATATAATGCTAAATTATAGAATGTTGAAGAATTTTGTAATACCTTTTTTTTTTTATGGACTAACAGTATATTGTAGCAAGAGGCTTTTGGGAGGGGTGGAATTCTCTATTGGGAGGCGAAGACAAACATGTAGGCCAGTGCTGTCTGCTTGCCCCCAGGCTAAAATTTGCAGGCCAGCCCTTTCCTGTACACAAATAGCATGGACTGCAAGGAGGCTGTATACAGTTCTTTACACTCCTGTTTTCTTGTTTTAAAGGAAAATCTGTCATCAACCTCTGATCGATTTACAAGATAAGCAGCAAAATGACCAAATTGTTTCTCCTGCATCCTATCACCCTCCCTCACTACAGCTAACTTGTTGGGAGTTGAATGCAGGGCTGCATGCTTTGTCCCACCCGCCCCCAGCAAATTGCCTCCCTCTGTATTATGAAAGTGGCGCTGCTGGGGTGAAATGCTCACCTTGCTTATTGGGTGGTGCAGTCCTGGGTATTACCATGCAAAACAATAAGAATTTGCGACTTTTTAGCCCCTTTACACCAATCCTTTACAACAATGAGGGAAGGGCAACAACCACATTTACTATAATTTACACTAGTGACTGGCGTAAATTATTGTGGAACTCTACACCAGCTCATAGCTGCCGGATGGCCAACAAATGGGCTGGACTTGTGCAGGACACCCATTAAAACAAATGTTTGCCCCAGATTTTAGCAGAATTCATCCAGCCCTCATTGTAGAGTTCATACAGTTTAGCAATCACAGCTGGTATTGGATCTGTAAAGTCCTTTGCCCTTTCCACCAAAAACTGGTATCCTAGGCATTTGCCGAGGGCAGATTTTCTCTCTTTTTATTTTTTTTTGCTTTAACTAAACACTTATAGTTGTTTATACAGTAAGCAGTAAGGATGATTGGGTAGCATGGCAACGTTATAAAGTTGTGGGAACACTTAAATGTGCACTGTCAGATACAATAACTTTTGATATGTAAGAAAGCATGCAAAAACAATATGTTTTGCAATTGCTTTCATCAGAAAATTTTCATACTGAATAAGCCAGTCAAAAAAGTGGCCAGTAGGGGTCCCCCTGCCTCCTGGGACATACCAGCCCTGCAGTTTCCAGAGATCATCAACATGTCATGGACACCTGAGTGATTGACAGGGTTGCAGACAGGTCCAGAACTGCTGTGCTCTCTGTGAGTCAGAGCAGTCAGGGAGGGGGAGGAGTCACCACATTGAAGAGAAGAGAAGGACACGCCCCATGCCTCTGCATGAACAGAAACCTCACTGAGCAATAACTGCAAGTAAATAAAGGTAATTCTGAGAGAAATATAGGTGGTAGTCCAAAAATTTGATGTACATGACCAGAATAAGATACTGAGCAACATGTAAGTTTTCTTTTTTTTTTTTTTGGGGGGGGGGGGGGGGGATTTAACAGGTACGCTTTAATTAAAGCCTTATGAGAACATGTCATAGGGGGTAGGTTTACTACTCACATACTCAGTGCACTCACATATTACAGTAGTATACAAAACGCAATTGACATAAAAAAAAAACAATATCTGTGCATAGGTAATGATGTACATTACGACTATCATAGTAGCAAGCATCAACCAATAATTTGTGTCCTTTCCTTAATAAATAGTGCAGAAACTCACCTATCCACTGGAACTTCGTGCAGCATCCAACAATGCAGACACACAGTAAGGCAAATGAAAGGCACAGGATCACCACAAGAGAGAGATTGAATTTGCTTGTGTAGGTAGTGACTGTTAAAGAGATAACAAGTTAACTTCTGACATGGAGGCCGCATTTACAAAAGAAAACAGCAGAAGAACATAACATCTCTCTGTTCCTCTATATTTCTAAATAATTGAGAGAAAAATTAGGACAAATTCTGCTGTGTGGATGAGCCATAAAACTATGAACGAATGTAGATAAATGAAAACTTGTGACTTGAAAAGACTTCAGTGGGGAAAAGTAGTGGACTGTACCTATAAACTGAGATGCCCACTAGCACAAACTGGGATTCATACCTGGTGTATTACAAAAGATCCAATGTCCATCCTTATTATAGTTTCGTGTTGTTGAGCACCACAATTGGTTATCAGATCTTCCCTCTTTGGTGCAGGAGGTGAAGTGATTGTTAGCAAAAATGAAAGGGAAAGTACACTGTGCAATTAAGGGTTTTTCTTCAGCACCTACAAAAATAAATATATATATATATATATATATATATATATATATATATATATATAGACAAAGAATAAGTCAGCCAGCACTTTAGTTGATACCAAACTATTATATGGACCTGGCCTACAGGTGCACGCTACTAGGCTAGATATACAGCAACAGAAGAATGCAGCAGCACACTGCCAGCACAAGGATATAGGTGCAACATGAATATGCAGTTAAAACATGGAGAGCTATACAGCTATGGTGTAATAGATGCAAATGTGAAACTATGAAATAGTGAGGCACTTAGCTCGCAAATTTGTCTCCGCCGGCGGTCAAATAGCTTGGACCGTCCCACCGTGATAAGGTAGCCTCCTGGGACGGACCCTACACTGTGAATATGCCTCTGTGTGAACAGTTCAGTAAGCATGGCAGGATCTGGAACATCCAAGCCACCTTATATACACACCTGATAGAGGTGGGTGGGGTGCAAGGCCAACATAGAGGTAGCCACTCCCCCGTATGTGCAATACAGACAAAGAATAAGTCAGCCAGCACTTTAGTTGATACCAAACTATTATATGGACCTAAGCTATTTGACCGCCGGCGGAGACAAATTTGCGAGCTAAGTGCCTCACTATTTCATAGTTTCACATTTGCATCTATTACACCATAGCTGTATAGCTCTCCATGTTTTAACTGCATATTCATGTTGCACCTATATCCTTGTGCTGGCAGTGTGCTGCTGCATTCTTCTGTTGCTGTATATATATATATATTTGTCATGGAGGCCTCATCCTTATAACATGTTCTGTTTACTTCACTTGTATCAGAATGTTACCATACACTTTGCTTTTAACATCATTGTCCATGAGGTTGTGTCCTCAAAAGTCAGGAACCTAAGTTCTTACCAGGTTGTATAGAATTTCCATGTGTGGACCTATTACAGGTTGGAATTTCATAATCCCATGAAGGTCATAAGAATATTCAGCACCCTAGACTATAGTGAGGCTAGGTCTTTGCTGCGTTAGTATTGTCTGTTGGAAATATAGTTATAATATTGCGGTAGTCCCTGACTCTAATATATGCCTATGAAGGTCATACATGGGGACCCATGTTAAAAAAGAAGAGGGCAAACCAGCTGCCCCTTGAGCCCTCTCCATTCTCCTCTAGGACATGGCACAGGTGGAGGGGGAGGGCCCAGGTTGCATCTGTGAGGAGATAGCACCTGCAATGTATATTCATGTGGACCCCTTCAAGCTTTTTTTTCATTAAACATAAGTGTGTGCGTGTGAGAGGGGACTATATACACACTGTGGTGTAGGTTAATTGTTAATTTATCTGACCCCTAATCCCTCTTATTTTAGATATAAAATAGGAACTTCCTTGGTTTCAGGGTGCTGTACCTTTATGCCAAAATAAAAATATTAAATATAATGTCTTAATTACCCAAAGTGGTGCAAAACTCCCACTTTAAATCCAGGTCATAGTCCAAAGTCTTAGAACACCAATAGGCATGATCCATCCGACTGTTGGGTATGCAAGAGTAATATAAGCGCTGGAGATACTTGAATGGAAATACACAATGTGGGGATGTGACATTCAGACCTGAAAAAAGAAAGGTAATTACTGAAAACCTTTTCCATCATGCTTAATATAATATTGTGTACTATGCTACAAAAAAAATACTTACCTTCCAACATCTTCACTCTTCCAACTACAAGAATTGGAGAAAAGATTAGAATTAGAGAAAAGATTTTAAATTAATTCATATTTTTCTGAATCCATATTAAACATTTCATTATATAGACAAATATGTACAAGTACAGAATGTTACCAGAGTTTAGAGACTAAAATATTGGTGGCCTTTACTTAGTATTAGCTATCAAAGCTTTTTAATGCAATAAGTCTTTATTAAAAAAATATATATTTCTACATACAGGAAACAGGAAGTACAGAGGATGTCTATCCCCAAAATAGAAAAGGCACAGTGCAATAATTAGTTACATAGTTCATAAGGTTTAAAACATACAAGAGTCAAGCTCTACCGTAGGGACGGGCTGCACCTCAATGGGGAGGGTGCAGCTGTGCTTGGGGAGAAGATGGCTAGAAGGGTGGACGAGTGTTTAAACTAGGGACTAGGGGGGAGGGAACCTACAACATAGAGGGGGAAGATAGTGTAGATAGAGAGGGGGGACTAAGTAATATACCTGCAGTTGGAGTGGTGGGAGGGGTTAGAATAATTAATAGGGATAGGCTTCATAGGAAGAAAAACATATAGAGGTAAGTGAAAGTTTGTTTTGTCTTTTTTTGCAGCCCGGGCAGGACGGAATAGAAAAAGTCTGCACCGGACATCTCCTTTAACTCTGCAGGGTGCCCAAACTTTTGCAGATGCCATTTTTTTTGTTTTCTGTTATTTTGAAAGTGTAAATGATGGAAATAAAATCTAACTTTTGTTGACATATTATAAGAATGTCTAATCTGTAATTTGATGCCTTTTGGAGATTTTTCCATCTTTCCTTGGCTTCTTTATGCACATTAATACAAATTTTTACCTGGGGTGCCCAAACTTTTGATCCCCACTGTACATGGTGGATGCTGAGGGTTCTCTACTATCCCTTATGGACTTACTTGATTGATTTGGTGCAATCTCGGGCTAAATCCTCCCTAATGGCATTTTCATCTGGGGTCCCTCTCTCTCACTCTCTTCAGGCAAGGGTGCAGATTGTTCCTCGCTTCCGATACTTAGGAGTGGAGGTAACTCCGTCCCTGTTAGACTATATCCCTCTGAACTTGTAGCCACTTTTGCACTCCACTGTGGAGCGACTGACTGCCTGGTCCACACTCCCTCTCTCCCTAGCTGGCAGGATGAATATATTTAATTCCTTTATCTTTTTCACTTAGCCCGGTCACTCCCCCCAGGAAATATTTTAATGCGCTGTGTGGTGCTCTGGGATCCTTCTATTGGCAGGGAAAACCTCCCAGACTCAGTTCTTCCTTTCCCACTCCTCTGTCAACCATAGCTAAAGTGTGGTCCATGGTGTTGAGTAAATTTCTGCAGCCTCTGGTATCTCCTAGGACACCCTTGTGGGGGAATGTACATCAACCTTACCTACATGGGTTACAGGAGGCCAGTTTTTGGGGTTCTCACGGTGTCAAATTTGCGATCCACTTTTTCCGGGAAGATCAGGTTTTCCTATCCTTTTTGGACATGAGGGAATGTTATGGCATGCCTGGAAGCGCCTTGTTTAGGTATTTTCAGCTCCGGCATGCGGTTCAGGTGCAGGTTGGCTCCCTGACGTTTACCCCTGTGTTTTCTGATGTGGAGCTTCTCCTGGACACCAAGGATCTATCTAAACCTCTTACTCAATCCTATGCCCTTCTGCAGTCACTGGGGCCTAGCCTTTTCTCCCTAGCCTTTCCTAAATGGGTGGCTGATATCCCAGGTTTGTCCGAGTGTCAGTGGAAGGAGGTTGAAGGTTCTTACTATTCAACTGTGGTTAGCAGTAGAGATATGCTGATCCAATCTAGATATGTCTTGAGGTTGTATTACAACCCTTCTAAGCTTAAGCATATCGGACTTTCTTCATCTGACCTGTGCTTAAGATGCTCTTTGGAGGTTGGTACCTTCTTGCATGCAGTCTGGGAGTGTCCCATCATTGCTGTCTTCTGGAGGGAGGTGATGGAGTTTCTGGCTGATCATTTAGACTTCCCTTTTATACTCAACCCTGTGGTGTGCCTGCTGGGGGTTATTAATGACTTGATCTCTAGTGCACATAGACGCTTTCTGATTTGTGTCCTGCTATTTTTTGCCTGTAAAGTGGTAGTCATGACATGGAAGGATACATCCACCCCCCCCCCCCACCCGCTGTCTGGATGGTTAACTTTGGTAAATACATATTCCCGTTGTACCAGGCTCTATATATGAGACGTAAGTGCCATAAGAAATTTGACAGGGTATGGACCCCCTGGCTTTTGCTGGATGTCTCGGGTGACCTGCTGGTCAGATTGACTCAGTAGGTCGATATGGGGTACTATTGCCCTTTACAAGAAGGGGCTGGGATGGGGGTGGGTGCCGGGAACTGTGCTTGCTTGTATGTCTGGGTGAATGTTTGTGTTGGGCCTCCTCTGGTCGGGTCTCAGATTCACCCTTGTCTTCCACTGGTGCTCATCCTGGTGTAATCTGCCTCCTTGTTACCGTTTCAGTGGTGGTCTCTGGGACCTTCAGGGAGTGTTATTGTCTATGTTGCTATTTTATCGCCACACTAGCGGTGTTTGGTATTAAAAATTGCAAAACTTAAATAAATACTTAAAAAAATAAATAAAAAAACCTATTGGAGTAAAACACCAGCCGGTGATTACTTTTGCCTGGACAGTATCTAGGCCCTTGACAGATCAACAGGTCCAAAATAGTACACTACTTAGATGTATGTATGTGGTATGCCCTTATGAGGGCAGAACATTGCACTACAGTACGCTTAAAAAAACATATTTTAGTAAAACACCAGCCGGTGATTACTTTTGCCTGGACTTTCACCGTATGTAGGCCCTTGACAGATAAACAGGTACAAAATAGTACACTACTTAGATTTATGTATGTGGTATGCCCTTATGAGGGCAGAACATTGCACTACAGTACGCTTAGAAAAACATATTTTAGTAAAACACAAGCCGGTGATTACTTTTGCCTGGACTTTCACAGTATGTAGGCCCTTGACAGAATAACAGGTACAAAATAGTACACTACTTAGATGTATGTATGTGGTATGCTCTTACGAGGGCAGAAAAATGTGGTACAGTACACTTAAAAACACATATTTTAGTATAACACCAGCCAGTGATTACTTTTGCCTGGACTTTCACAGTATGTAGGCCCTTGACAGATAAACAGGTACAAAATAGTACACTACTTAAATGGACGTATGTGGTATGCACTTATGAGGGCAGAAAATTGCACTACAGTACGCTTAAAAAAACATATTTTAGTAAAACACCAGCCAGTGATTACTTTTGCTTGGACTTTCACAGTATGTAGACCCTTGACAGAATAACAGGTACAAAATAGTACACTACTTAGATGTATGTATGTGGTATGCACTTATGAGGACAGAAACATGCGCTACAGTACGCTTAATAAATGGTATCTTAGTAAAACACCAGCCGGTGTTTTTTCTTTTTGTAAGTATTTATCTAACCAATTTCAGATTATAATACAGCAATTCAACAACACTCCATAAGGGTCAAGTGCCAGCCTCCCCCCCCCCAATATGTAGGGTAAAATTCATGTCCATCAGGTCTAATTAAAAAGAGGATGGGGAATAGCCCCTGACCCCCAAGAGCAACATATAACACCAACACAAGACAAAACAACCACCCACACATTCACACACGGGGAGCACCCCCCCCCCCTCTCACGGACCCAGGAAGCATCCAGCTCACCTAATTAGGAGAAGCAACTCTTTCCTGTGGTACCACCGATTCATCAATAAGCAGCCAGGGCATCCATATTTTGTCAAATTTCTTGGGACCTTTTACGGCTTATGTATAACAGTCTATACATGGGGATGTATTTGTTGACCAAGTTAAATCATCTTGTTAAGGGGGGAGAGGAAGAGTCCTTCCAAGCCATTATCAAAACTTTCCTAGTGCAAAACAGCAAAAAATCTGACGAGCAGGCGCCTATGGGAGCCCGTAGCCAGATCATTCATTACTACCAGAAGGCATACTTCAGGGGAGAAAACATACGGGAACTCCAAGTGATCCACCAGAAACCTCATCACTGCTCTCCAAAAAGTTTCAGCACATGAACAACTCCACATAGCGTGTAATAGGGTACCCACCTCATCCTGACATCTAAAGCACACATTGGATGCAGAGACCCCAATGCGACACAACTTAACTGGAGTATAATATAAGCGTAGTATAAATTTCATCTGAATTAGGAGATCTCCTGGCACTCACAACCGTAGGATAATAAGATTTGACCACCTCCCTCCATTGGTCCTCCGTCAGACCGGGAATATCATCCACCCACTTGACATAGGCTAACTCAAAGGGATCTGGGCCCACAGATTGCAAAAGAGCATATGATTGGGTCAAAGGCTTGGAAGGTCAGTGGTGCCCAAAAGCAACTCCACTTCTGAAAAGGCTGGGGCCACATCAAGGGGGCCAAACTGTGTCAGCACTGCATGTCTCAACTGGAGGTACCGAAACTGGGCACTCCAAGGGAGACTAAACCGGTCACTTAATTCCTGCAATGTGGGAAATGAGGGGAATTCCCCAAATAAGTGCATGACAAACTTGACCCCATGATCGCTCCAGAATCCTGCTGTATCCAACTTCTGTAGGTGGACCAAATTGGGATTCCCCCACAAGGGTGCTCTGGGAGATACAGCCGGTTGTGGAAAGCGTCCGGAGACCACCGACCACACCGCAGCCACAGTCTTTATAGGAGTCAGTAGCCTAGAAGGGGGAGAGTATCTATAAAGAGCATTAGTTAGAGTTTCATACGAACCCTTAAGAGCTCCAGCCAGGGCAGTCGCTGCATTCGCCAGATCCAGGTCTATCCATCAGGCCGCATACACCATTTGAGATGCTAGGAAATAATCATACATGTTTGGGCAAGCCAATCCCCCCCCCCCCAGCTTGGACGTCTGAAGCAAAGCCTGAGCCAGTCTTGGTGGTTTATCCTGCCAAAAGAAGGACCTCAAAATACCACTCAGCCTCTTAAAAAACTTTTTGGGGGGGAACACAGGAGAAAAATGAAAGAGATAAAGGAATTTGGGTAAATATATCATCTTAAAAATATTGATTCTACCAGCCAAGGAGAGAGGCAGTGCATTCCAAGACTGTAACTTAGTTGTTACCATCTCTAACACCCGATTCAGGTTCAGCCGCATAAAGTCCGACACAGAGGGAGAAACCTCCACCCCCAGATACCTAAACTGAGCAACCACCCTCAACCCCTGAGAAACCATCTGGGGGGGCCCAACCTTCCCAGAGAGAGCCATCAGTGAGGATTTCACCCCAATTTACTGTAAGACCCGAGAAAGACCTAAAAGTATCTAACAGCGAACAAAGAGCCTCCAAGGATGCTCCAACATCCGCCAGATAGACCAAAGTATCATCTGCATACATAGATACTTTTTCCACTATGGAACCCCTAGAAACCCCCTCAGTATCACCTGAGTTATTGATGGCAGCGGCCAAGGGCTCCACTGCTAGGGCAAATAGAAAGGGAGATAGTGGACAGCCTTGTCTCGTCCCCCTGGCCAACATGAAGGGCTCGGAGACTTCCAAATTTGTGCGGACTCGCTCTCTATTTCTATCGTACAGCAAACGTACCCATGCCCGAAACCTGCGGCCAAACCGCAATCTCCCCAAAACTCCTCGCAAGTATAGCCACTCCTCTGAATCAAAGGCCTTGTATATATCTAAGCTAACCACATAGCCCTCCAATCCATCTCTGTCCGCCTCCGCTATATTTAAGAACAGGCGCTGCACATTGATATCTGTGGCCCTCCCTGGCATAAAGCCCGTCTGGTCAGGGTGAACGACATTAGCTATCACCTTACAAAATCTATTAGCCAACATCTTGGCCAGCAGTTTAATGTCAACATTTAGAAGGGAAATAGGTCTAAAGGAGTCTTGTAGAGTTGGGTCCTTGCCCGGCTTAGGGAGCACAACTATCATAGCCTCTCTCATGGAATCAGGGAGGGATCTGTTCTCCATAGCCACATTGTAAAGATTTTTTAGGATAGGTATCAGCTTCTCTTTATTCACCCTGTACCAATCCCCAATCAGACCATCTGCTCCCAGAGTTTTCCCCGACTGCAAGGATGAGATAGCTACTGAAATTTCTTCATCAGAAAACGGGGCATCAAGCTCCATTGCCTGGCCGGCAGTCAGAGTCTTAAGGGAAAGCCCCTGCAGAAAGGACACTAGTCCCTCCGGCACGGACAACTGCCGAGGGGAGTACAGATCTCTATAAAAGTCGTGAAAAACTTTATTAATATCCCCAGGACCAGTAAGTAAGACCCCATCTGTCCCCAAGTTACAGGGTATGGCAGCTGCCTGCCTATGCTCCCTAGCCAAATATGCCAGCAATCTGCCATTCTTATCTCCAAACTCGAAAATTGCAGCTTCCCTATCTATTAACCGCTTCTGAATTCTTTCCTTCTGTAATATTAGAAGGGTCCTCTGGGCCACCAGCCACTTCCTTTCTGCCTCAGGTGTAGGATCTTTCACCACCTCCGCCTCCAAAACCCCAATTTCATCCTGTAGTGCCCTCTTCCTGGCTGAGTAGACTTGCCTCTGCCTGGCCACACCTGCCATAAACGCTCCCCTTACATGGGCCTTGTAGGCATCCCACTGAATTAGTTTATTCGGATGAGCTCCATTATGTTCCCAGAAACAGGAGTTGGCCACTAGCAGGGAGGCCGTCACCGACTCCTCCTTCAGCCAATCGGGGTGCATTTGCCAAATTTTAAAGGAGTGATGAGGGCCCAATCTCTAGGACACCAAGAGCGCTGAGTGGTCAGAAATCCCCCTAGTGGCATAACAAATGTCACTCACCAATGGAAGGAGATTGGACGAGGCATATGCCAAGTCGATTCTAGAAAACGATTTATGAACCGTTGAGTAGTAGGAGAATAAGGTATCAGACAGATGCTTCCAACGCCAAACCTCGGTCAGTGACAGTGCTGCACTCAATGAATTTAGATGAGAGGAACCAGAGTCAGACGAGCCCGTCCGATCAGCACATGGATCTGGGACTGCATTGAAGTCTCCTATAATCATAACAGGAAGAGAGGGAAATGTAAGCAGCTTAGAGGTGATGCAATTCAAAACGTCCACCTGAAAGGGAGGAGGAACATATAAAGACACCAAAATAAAACTAAAAGCTTGGAAAGAACACTGTAGTATCACATACCTTCCAAAGTGGTCACACGCAACCTGGTCAACCATGACGGGAAGAGATTTGGACACTAAGATTGACACTCCCCTAGCCGAAGAGGAGTATGAAGAGTGATACCCCTGCGCTATCCAAGCTCTCTTAAGGGCCAGAATCTTCTGTCCAGTCAGGTGGGTTTCTTGTAAGCAAATTAGATTAGGGGTCTTTTTTTTAAGGAAGTCCAGGCATAAAGCCCGCTTAAACTTAGAGATCAACCCCCTTACATTCCAGCTTGCTACTTTAAGGGACCCCATGGATGACCAAGAAAAGCAAACAGCAGCGGCTCACATATAACATTCGTAGGCTCAAGTAAAGTACAATATTCAACGCCCCTAGGTCCAAGCATCCCCTCCTCCAAGAGCACTCCGGGGACAAACGGCAACCATACCACAACTGACAAGACAGATGAGACAAACAGCCACTTAGACACTTACACATGAAACAAGCAAAACAAATGCAAATAACAAAATTAACCCCAACAATCCCTGTCTAACACTAAAACCTGTGCACACCTTTACCCTAAACACTACCAGTGGGAAGTAGCAAAAAGTCGAGTGCTTACACCAACCCGCACCCTCCCCCCAACACAGCCCTAACTATCTAACTAAGGGCCCGACTCACTAAACCCTCTAACTATCAATAAACAGCAGGTATAGTCAATGTAGGAGAACCTTTCTTAATGCTAGTCTAGAGTCTATACTTCCTAGCCACTATTAACTATCTAATCAAGGAAATGAGTAGAAGATCCAGCAGGCGATTCAGTCTGGCGGTGCCTCTGGGACCACCGCAGGAGCAGCATCCACCCACTGCAATGCTTCGGCTGGAGATGTAAAGAACTTTGTAGACTGTCCATCTACCACTCAGAGCCTGGCTGGGAACAGCATAGCGTATCTATATCCTTTAGTACACAGGCGGAGGCGAACTTCAGTGAATTTCTCTCTGTGTTTCTGGAGTTCCACGGAGAAGTCTGGATAGAAGGCCACTCTAGAGTCTTCATAATGCACTTCCCCTTTAATGCGAACAGCCCGCAGGATGGCATCTCTGTCTCGGAAGTGCACCAATTTCGCCAAGAAAGGTCTGGGAGGGGCCCCCGACTGCGGTGGTCTGGCCGGTACCCTATGTGCCCTTTCAACTGTGAAGTATGGGGAGAAAGTATAAGCTGGTAGGATCTCCCTCAGGCATGTTTCCAAGAAGTATCTTTCATCAGATGATGCTTCCTCCTCAGATGAATGCAGGGCAACTGCAGCAGCTTGCTTAGATTCTTGTCCCTTTTTTTTTTTTGTTGGAGCTACCCATAATTTCTGTAGAGCAGAGGCGAGCAGTGCACTAAACACCACTATGCACTGAAAGACAGTCACTGTCAGAGTAGAGGAGGAGTCCAGGTAGAACCCCTAGCAACAGATATAGTGTCAGCTAGCACGCCCCTCAGAGTCCAGCAAGGTAGGGGTTAACACACAGAGCTCAGGCTGCAATCACTCTTCCCAGAAAGCAAGAATGTCCGGCTAGGTATATCTGAGCCAGCAGACTCCAGCAAGTAACTCAGTCTCAGGGGTTAAAACTCTGTTCACCAGCAGTCTTACACTTATCAAGGCAGTCAGGGGGGAGATGGGAGGGGG